>NC_141993.1:28803418-29124168 GCF_049901715.1 Pseudonaja textilis
TGAAAATCCAGCTTTAGCTTTGCTATGGCACCTGTGCATAATAAGAAAACATAAGAATAAGAATAGTCAGTGTCTATCACTAAGAAATGTATGCAGTTTTGATCTTTTTATATTCGTACCTTGATAGTTGTTTTTTATTCTCCTGGTGTCTGTATTTAGGCTACAATTCAATTATTAAGAACAGAAGGTGTCAAGCTCAATGATTATCCTGTCCTCCCTGTAGAAGCAAATACACATGTTTCAGGATACTCTCAACTTTCAACAAGAAATGGAAAAGAATCCGACTGGAATATATACAGGTTGTTTTGAAGCACTGTTATCTGCTTTGATTTTTTAAAAATGCTTTCAAAGACGTAAATAAAGTTAAAGTTAGATATAAATAGATATAGATATATATTTGTTTTCTTATGTTTTTGTGGGTATTAAATGTATGGTATTCAGCTTGCTTCGAGTATTTTCCCGAACAATCAACACAGAAAAATGCTACAAAACTGACAGAAGGTATTAGAAAGCAGAACACAGAACTCCAAGACCAAGACTCAACCAATCAGGATGAAGAAAAAAACCATTCAAAAAAAGTATGAGGCTAGCACCAAAATTTAAAACAGAAATGGCTGCCAAAGCCTGTCACACACGATGAAGATGAACCCAATACACGAGCCTGATGATGGCGGATGAGATTCTGCCAAAACGGCGCTACAACTTTAAAAGCGCAATTATAAAGACGTGGGAAAATACCTAAACCAAGCTGAATACCATGTGTGTGTTTGTGTGTGTGTGTGTGTGTGTGTGTGTGTGTGTGTGTTTGTTTGTTTAGTGACTGTTCAAAATTACAATGGCACTGAAAAAAGTAACTTATGACCATTTTTGACATGACTGTTGCAGTGTCCCAAGGGTCACATCATCAACAGTCGGATACTTAGCAATTGGTTCATACTTGTGACTGTTGCTGTGTCCCAGGGTCATGTAATCACCTTTTGTAACTTTCTGACAAGCAAAGTCAATGGGAAAGCCAGATTCACTTAACAACAAGATTACTAACTTAACCACTGCAGTGATTCACTTAACAACTATGGCAAGAAAAGTCATAAAATGGGGCAAAACTCCCTTAACATATGTCTCATTTAGCAACATAAATTTTGGGCTCAGTCACGGTCATAAGTCGAGACTACTTGTAATTGGTGTTTTGAATTTTGAACAAGTACATATTTCTTTCAAAATCTGGATATGTAGCAGTGGTAGTCCTCGACTTACAACAGTTTATTTAGTGACTGTTCAAAGTTACAATGGCACTGAAAAAAGTGACTTATAACCATTTTTCACACTTATGCCCGTTGCGGTGAGTTACATACATACAGACCTTGGAGATCTTCCTGTCCAATCTTCCTCCCACCCAAGCAGGAAACCCCACGGTCTCCCCTTAGTCTCCCCTCCCCTGGTGCCTGGAAGTTGAAGTAAATTTTGTAAGATTACACTTACTGTTCTAAGAACCTTAGAACAGGAAGTAGCAAATTTATTTTAACAATACTATAGCACCACTATCAAAGACTTTCGCAGTTTACAGGTAATATAAAAACATTTAAAACATTGATTGTACAGACTTCCATGAAAGCAATTTTATAAGGATCACCCAAACATTATTGCACAACAATAAAAATAGAATAAAAATAAAAGCTAAATATGCTACAATAAAATGATAAATTGTGGTTCTGTAACAACTCCATCTTTAACAACTTCTATAATATCAGCAAAGGGGGGGATAGCCTGATCTCTACTGTGAAGCTGCCCTACAACTTTGGCCTTGCAACTGAAAAGCAATGATTTCTTGCTTCCTCTCTTCAAACTCCTGAAAATGTCATATCAGTAAAAGTTTTGCCCTGTTAGAACCGCAGTAATCAAGATGTTACTGCAGTGATGGGATTCAACATTTTTTACTACCGGTTCTGTAGGTGTGGCTTCGTGGGCGTGCTGTGGCTTGGTGGGTGTGGCAGGGGAAGGATATTGCAAAATCCCCATTCCCACCCCACCCACTAACCTGCTTTCCAGGTCCGTTCTCCTGTGCAGGGCAACAAAAGAAGACCCAGCCAATCAGCTGGGACTCGGGGGGCAGAGAATAGATGAGGGTGGGGCCAGTCAGAGGTGGTATTTGCTGGTTCTCCAAACTACTCAAAATTTCTGCTATCTGTTCTCCAGAACTGCTCAGTTCCTGCTGAATACCACCTCTGACTGACTGACCTCTTTATTTGCATGATTTTTAATGAGATGAACTATTAATAATACTCGGTATGAAAGTTAGGGTAATTACGTATATATACATGTATGCAAGTTTATATTGTGTAAATGTAGGAGAAGATAATGTTACGTTTTTAAGATATCCAAAAGACATCCGAGGAAAGAGAAATTTTAAGGCTAGTCTGTAGAAGAACTTTATGATGGTACATTATTTGAAAATAGTTACATTTCATAGATTGAAAAAAAATAATTATTTTCCTGATATACACAATATACACAATGGGTTGTTTTCTGGTTTCCTTTTCTTTTTGGCAATTTAATAATTCAAATTTCTACTTGTTAAGCAACTGGATAAAACGGTTATCTCAGTACGCTATGGAAAACTTTCTGCGAGCTGTCAGAATTGGAGAGGAATTAAATGAAGCCTGGATTGTTCACAACACTGTGGTGTATGTGTTAAATCACAATAAGCATCTGATTATTTCGAAACGGCAAAGAGAACTTGTCGAACCCTTTCAAATTCTTTTCAATGCTGTAAAGAATATTGGAAACTTTGGGTAAGTTCTACAAGAGTTTAGTTGGATGTTTGACGTTTTTAAGGTTCATAATAGGAAAGTGCAACCTTTAATGGGCTTTTGATGTAAGAACATTGTTGGTTTTCGATTCGTAACAATGATGTTAACAGGTGAATCTTTTTTACTAAGGCAAGCCTTTATAGTTCTCCATTTATAGTTTTCCATTTTGAAAAATTTGAAGCTAGTATAGGTATTCCATTTGTTATTATTGCTGGCTGAAGATACTCTGGGTGTTTTTTCACAATGTAGATCCTTAACTGGTCAGATCTCTCATGCTATGTATTATTTTGTCTGATTGTGATACAAACATTTTTAATACATATATTTGCATGAATAATTTTAGTTCCCCCCTTTTCATTACTGTATATTGCATTGTTTCATTTATGATAAGTATATATATTTATATATATATAAGATTATTAGCATTCAGTTATTTAAATAGCTAAGAGTATTGAGAAGAGAGGAGAGAAAGAAAAATGTTCTATTCTAATTGGTTACAATTTAGGAATTGAGTTTAGAACTTGAGCATAAAAAGGTTTTTGTTGCATTATAGAGGTTTTGATCTTAAGCTGATTACTTAATATTAAAATCTTATTTTAATTGAAATATTAAAATTCGACAATTTTGAAATCCTGTGTGTTTGTGTTGAAAAAAAATAGATAAATGAGCAAAAGTAAAAAGGACTATTGGATGTCTGACTCCCCCTTAATAAACACCTGCTAATTTGCAATATTTGTAGGCCTCCTTAGAAGCCAAGGGAATATGTCTTTCTTGCAGCATAATACCTGGTTATAATTTTTTCATCTCGTCCCTCCTTTCTTTTCAATCTGAAACTGTTTATATTCCAGCTGATTACTGTAAGTACCATGCCAATATGTAGACAAAATTTTTTTTCCCACTTTTTACATCTTATGTTGTACTAGGCTGAATAAGCAACAGAAACATAAATAGAAAATATTTAAATAATGAATATGGATCTAAACTAAACATAATTGAACATAAAACAAAAATTATATAAAAGTAAGTATCCAACTACCAATATCCTAGTACTGCTAGTATACTAACATTAAACAGGAAATGAAGGAAGGGAAGGAAGGAAGGAAGGAAGGAAGGAAGGAAGGAAGGAAGGAAGGAAGGAAGGAAGGAAGGAAGGAAGGAAGATCTCTACTTATAAGTCCAGTTTGGTTTAAGTTACTTCTCCATATTTGGAAATAAAATAAAAAAATAAGTTCTATACTCCTACAGCAACAACTGTTAAAAGAAAAAGAAAAATAGGAAGTTCGTTATTTATCTGATAAGCACAGATTTTTTGAGAACCACAAAAGAAGAATTTTCATCCCCAAATTAAAAGATAGAACATTGTTGGATACAATCCTATTTCTTGCTGAAATATATTCCAAATCAAAATATTTTCTTAAATTTAGTTCATTGAAAGGCAGATCTGGGTAAATTGTTATTTTTATCTCCAGGATATTTCAAGCTGGTAGTTTGTCATGAAAGTTGTAAAAGGTGGTGTCTGATGCTGAATTTCAAAAACTATTAACTGTCTATGAGACATTACCATTTTGATGTTAATCTGTAAGCACTCAGTATCTCAAATCTAACATTGGCTGACAGTGAGCCAATATCCTGAATACATAATGCTATGTAAATTAACAACAGCTTCTGCTCCAGTAAATTGCTTCATAAGTGGTTTCTGCTAAGCTACTTATCTGATAGTTTAATTTGCAGCTTTTAAATTATTTATTGTGAAATTGTTCTTTTACAAAAGGTTAAATTCTGAGTTCCTCAGAAATGCTAGTAATTCTTTTCCTTGCTTCCATATGTTTAACAAATTAAAAGGCTTGTGTTTATATATTTTGCAAGGTATCCAAGATATGCCAACATCCAGATTTGCCTCATTAATTCAAGAGAGATTACTTCTTCCTACTAACATGGCTAGTCTAGTGAAGAGAAGGACCAGGGGAAACATGATAGCGGTCTTCCAATATTTAAGGAGCTGCCATAGAGAGGAAGGGGTCAAGCTATTTTCTAAAGCGCCTGTAGGCCAGACAAAGCATAATGGATGGAAACTGAACAAGGAGAGATTTAACCTGGAAATAAGGAAAAACTTTCTGACAGTGAGAACAATCAACCAGCTTGCCCTCAGAGGTTGTGGGAGCATCATTACTTGAGACTTTCAAGAAGAGATTGGACTGCCATTTGTCCGAAATGGTGTAGGGCAGGGGTGTCCAACCTTTCACCTTCCCTGGGCCACATTAGAAGATGAAAATTTGGTTTGGGCCGCACATAAAATAAAATAACAGTAACGATACCTGATCATCCAAAAAAACCCATAGAAAACATAGTTAACATATTAAATTTATTTGGAAATGAAGTTAGTGAGATGTTTTTATTATTAATTATTTATTAAAAATTATTTATTTTTTATCATGGTTTTTTTATCACGTTTTTTTATCATGGTTTATTTTCCGGCCAAATTTTGTGGGGGGGGGAGAAAGCTCACCTGCCTCGCGCCTACCTCTCCTCCTGCAAATGGCCCAGCTGGATGAGGCAGGACTGGAAGGCAGAAGCAGCAGCGGCGGCGGGGGTCGCGGTGGGGGCAGAAGCAGCAGCAGTGGTGGGGGCAGAAGTGGCAGTGGCGGTGGGGGCAGAAGTGGCGGGGGGGCAGTGGCGGTGGGGGCAGAAGCAGCAGCGACGGCAGGGGCAGAAGCGGCAGCGACGGCGGGGGCAGAAGTGGCAGCGGGGGCAGAAGCGGCGGCGGGGGCAGAAGCGGCGACGGTAGCGGCGGCGGCAACAGCAGGAGGTGGCGCTCTGACAGCACTCGCCTTTTCTGTTGCTGCTTGGCCTGGCGCTCGCCTCGCCCCGCCTCGCGCCTGCCTCTCCTCCTCCTCCTCGCTGGCTCTGGCACAAAGGTTGGGGTGGGCACTGGGCCACATTACGAGGCGACCTGGGCCGCATGAGGCCCGTGGGCCACGGGTTGGACAAGCCTGGTGTAGGGTCTCCTGCTTGGGTGGGGGGTTGGACTAGATGACCTATAAGGTCCTTTCCAACTCTGATTATCTATTATCTATTATCAACTGAGATAATAAGCATCAGGGCTCAGTATAGTTCTATATAATCTGGCAGAAAACCATTGCCCCCTCTTCCCTGTCCAGAATTTTAGTTTGATGCATAAGAATAGAGCTGGAATAGAGTTCTTGGCTCAAGATGACTGAGGAGAACTATCTTCATTATTTTACATAGCATACCATTAAAATAATGCTATATCCCAGTTAAAGCAAACTGAGAGTTTGGACATAAATCACTCACTGTTTTCCTATCTATATGAGCAGATTCACCTATAGAGTCAGAGCAAGGTTAAGGTGAAGTCCAAGCATTTTTTAACTCACTATTTTATTTATGAGCAGTGTTTTAAAATATTGGATAGGTCTAATGTCTTTCTATTTCTAGACTCTTAAGTCTGGAAAAGAAAGATGAGCTTTCCTGTTTTTTCAATCCCCAAATTATTTCCCAGGTTCTAATTAATTACTCAAGAGGAAGAAAATACTTTGTGTTCATCCAAAATGCTACTGCTCTTTAATTGCTGTTTAAAAGTTGAATTACATCTGCATCCAAACATTTAAGTGACTTACACCAGCATATAGATTTTATTTGATATCGATAAAGGAGGGTTCCTAGATATTTTATTATAGCCAGCTCTCCCTCTTCACCCATTTTTTGGCTAAAAAATGAATTGGACTTAGTATTTGCTACATTCATTTCTTTAGGGCTATAGTTTATTTATTTGTTCAGCTTATATCCCACAGGTGATAAACGATTATTGTTACAATGATTATCATACTATTTTTTTTCTTTTTCCTCACTTTTTGGTTAAAGCACTTTCTAAGTGTGTTTTTTCCTCTTTCACTATTGATGAAGTACTCTGAAAGAAGGAGCAGTTTTTTGGAATAATAAGCTAAACAATTTCCTCCTCAGTTGTAATATACTACTTTTTATTGTAAAATTGTCTATACTGGTTTCTACATGATGGAGTTTCTTTTTTTCTTTTTGTACCTATGGGCAGTATATTAGGTCTGTTGAGTGTACATGATGGGGATGGAACACTAAGATATAACTGGAAATAGAAATGCTAATTATGGAAGGCTGTACAAATAGGCAGTATTCAGAGACTTGTAATCTGAGGATCGATCTACTTAAACCAAATAAATACATAACTAACGTAACAGATATGTTAGCATATCTGTTACATGTTTGGTATTAATGAATGTGTATCTTAATTTGGCACAGTAAAGCACTTATGTATAATATTAACTTTAAACAATTTCTCTTTTGTTTTGTTTCAGGAATACTACTGTTTTAGTAACATTATGCAATGCTCTGGCAAGAGGGCTGATTCTTCCTTGGATTCCCAAAATTGTTTCCAAAACGGATGAAAAGAAACTTAATGAGGAAGGGCCCGCCAAGCGTAAAAAGACTGCCTTAAAAGGACATGATAAATCATTCACTGCTTTAATTACACCTGTGGATCCAGCTGGAATCCATGATATTAAAGCAGCCGTAGAGGTATATTTCTTATCATAGTGATTTTCTATGAGACAATAAACTATTCATGATTAAATGTCTGTTTCAACCTATGTGAGCAGATTGAAGATGTATGGTTGACTGTTCATCAGAGGTTGATTGAATAAAGTAGCTACAGTTTTGATGTGTGTTCTTTCTTTCATGGAATATGTAAGCATTTTTGTTGGAAGCAGGAGAAAGGGCCGAATGAGGAAATGTATCTACAAATCTTAAAAATTGGAACTTTTATTTAAATCAAGCAAGACTTGAGTGGCTTTGGGTGTTTGGACATTCTTGTGCTGAGAACCTTCCATGAGTGGCACTGCTTCAGATAGACCTGGTGGGTAATCTGGGAGTCCTGAACTCAAAGAGCAGGTGGCAACCAGAAATTTCAACTTGGGCAGAATGCAGCAACACATGCCTTCAATGGCATTAGTTATTTGTTCACATGTAACAACACTATCCATGAGCTGCATTGGCTGCCAGTATGCTTTCGTATGCCATTCAAGATGCTGGTTAAAGCACCATTAAAGCCTTTCATGGCTTAGGACCAGGTTATTTGAGGGCCCATGTCTTTTCTCAGTTGTTTCTATCATTTAGTCTGATCAAGCCCAGTGGCTTGCTTAGAGTCCTGTTGGCTAAAGAATGCCTCTTGGTGGACCAAGGAGACATGCCTTTCCTGCCATAGCACCTATCTTATGGAAAATTCACCCTCCAGAGATCAGGAAAGCTCCAACCTTGCTGGACATTCATAAGGTCCTAAAGACCTGGTTCTGTGCCCGAGCCTGAGGCCCCAAGTGTGTGCAAAGACCCACTTCTTGGTTGTATAAGGGATTTGGGTGGATGTTTCTTGGATGCTTTGTATTTCAGTAATGTTTGTCATAGTTGTTGTTTTATTTTAATTCTGTTTGCTGCTTGGAGTCACTTATTGACATTGGCTGCCATATAAAATGGATGGATGGATAAACAAACAAACAAATGTAGTTATTTATTGGCAAACCAACAATTCTAGTTTATTTGATGGAAGAGCTTTTTAACAGTAAAAAAGATGTTTATTTCTCCATCTCATGCTCCCCAAAATTTGTTCATATGCTTCTGCTTTAGTTTTTTTTTTTTTAAGATAGCATTTATAACATAATTTCTTTAAGGTCTGTGAATTTGCTATGCGTTTACCTAATGGAAGTGCACCTGATGAGCCTGTGCCTATTGCTGTACGTCAACAAGTTATTGCAACTTGGGTAAAAGCCAAACAATTACTTCAGCAACAGATTGTGAGGTGGCATGGATCTGAGGAGGAGGTATCAGTGCTTTCTAACACAGAATATGGGGAAGGGCGGGGTGTTCTTGTATTATAAATTACCTAAAGCCAGGGTGGATAAAAATTGGTGATTTTTTAATTTAAATCAGTTTTTTTAATTTTGATCAAATTTATTTTAATAAAATGCTGTTGGAGTAAAAATCTAAAGATAGTTTTCCATTTAATATACATTAATAATTTAGTTTATTCAGCATGAAATGGAGCTTAGTTATGTAGCATGAGGCTATATATCAGGGATGGGATCCGACCGGTATAACTACCGGTTCTGTCTCTCTGCATCGTGCGAGTGCAATTTATGACCTTCTGTGCTGCCCGGACAGCTGAGCAGCGCTGCGTGCAAGTGCTCAGCGGTTGGAAAAGCCCTTTTTCCTGCTTTTTTAACCACAGCTGTTGCACACAAAGCAGCTGCGGTTGAAAAAGCAGGAAATAAAGGTCAGATAAGAGTCCAGGCGGGCGGGTGGGCCAAAACAGCAGCAGACATAGAACTGGTTCTATATATGTTCTCTGTCTGCTGCTCTTCAGAACTACTGGTTCTACAGAGGTGGACAAAACTGGTAGAATCCCACCCCTGCTATATATTCTGCAATATTGGAACTGTCAGTGAGTCAACAGCGGGTCAGAGGAGGAGCTGCTACAAGTCAGAGGTGACAGTTGTTCTTTAAAAATTACGATTTAAATTGAGTTGATTTAAATCAACTCTACCCTGCCTTAAGCCTAATATAAGTGCATACGCCATGCTTTAGCGTTTCTCTCTTCAGAACCGAAGGAAAGTATGACGAGGTGGCTGCCACAAAGGGGATTTCAGAGATTGAATGCTGCTTGTGAGCATCAAATTGTTTAGCCTCTAACACCAGGGAGAACTAGTTTGAAGAACAGAACTCCAGTCTGGGAATTTCATTGTATATAGATAGATAGTAGATCTTGGGCATGGCTCTATTCTCACAGGGTCTATGATAATTCACCATGGCCAACTTGCCATAGCCAAATGGCCACAGCCAACTCACAGCCAACTTGCCATGGCCAATTCTCTGCAGGACAGCTCACTGTGGGACAAGACTTATGCTAATATCAAAGAATTGATGGAATAGAATCATTAAAGAAAGGATGCAAAGGAAGGGACAGAATGAAATGTGAATGGCAGAAATTAAATTAATCTTTATTTATTGTAAATAATTAAATAGAATTTTTAAATTGTCCCTTAGCAAGTTATCCCTTAGCAAGTTGTCCATGGTGAGTTGTCCACGGTGAGTTGGTTGCAGTGAGTTGGCTATGGTAAGTTGGTTATAGTGAGGTGGCCGCAGTAAGTTGGCTGCAGCAAGTTGTCCTATTCTCATTCTTTCACACATACAGTATAAAAAAAGGTAAATGTTTCCCCGTTCAGTCATTTCGCATGATAGATTGTTCTATGAAACATATTAGAGAAGTTAGGTTGAGCCTGTGTTTGTCGTTAACCTGCAAACTTCTAGAAAAATGTATATTTGTACCTATTTAATATGATGCCTTGTTCTTTGTTGAATCAGTGTTTCTTTCTCTGCAGAGTAATGATGATGGGACAAGTCCCATGACAAAAGTTTTTATTGGCCTGGAAATGTATTCCTGCAATGGTTTGAGCCTTATGGACTTTTTACTTCCCAATTTGTCTCAGGTATATATATGTACTTCTTCATCCTCTTCCTCCTTTTGTCATAAGAGCAGTAGCAGTCGTAGCTTTTTATAAATTGGTTAGAAAGCCACGTCAAACTCAAAACACAGTGGCACATCCAAAACATTAATTATTCTTCTACGTATGTAGTGTGCCCACGAACAGAATGTGCTTAACAAACATTCACGTTAAATATATGAAGGAGAATTAAACTTCAGTTTCTGAGACTGCTACTTTACTGTGGTTCAGGTTAATCAAAGCTTTTTTGGAATACAAAGAATAGGTGTGAAGGATAAGGAAATAAAAGATCTGGGTGAAAAGAGCAAAAGATTCCAGTCAGATGAGTAGTATAAACAGTACAATCAGACCAAGGTTCTAATAAATGTTAGTATCATCAGAACCATGGTCTGATTGTAATCACACTCTCATACAGATGGGGTAGTAGAAAAGGGATATTTCCCCTTTCTTTTTTCTTTTCTCTTCCATAAAGGAATTAAACATCCCTCGAGTTTCCATGACTCAGATAATCAGGAGAGTGGTTTTACATGTTATCAATATTTTGAACCTCTTAAAAAATACGGATTTTTTAAAAAATCTGAAAACATTTTATCCTTTTTAAAACTGGAATAAAATTCAAAGGAGATACATTCCAAGTACTTCTTACTTGGCTCATCTCTCTAATTTGTTTGATTTATGGTAATTATAAACACCTATATGAGATTGTTAATGATCTGCAATGCAGATTCCCAAGCACTTACTGCATCAGTACCATTTCTTTCCCCCTAAGCCATTCTTTACAAAAATGTACAAGTCATTATTCTGAAACATGGTAGACTGGATGTGCTAAAAATTAGTGTTATCAATTCATGACCACATATTTATCCACTTACTTGTAGTTGGTAAAAATGGCTCTGGAATGCAGTTGGTCAGACTCGCTTGTGCAGCTTCAGACCCTGACCAGACTTATGCATTTTGCACATAATCTCCATGACCATGAACTGGTGATAACTTGTTTTCAGAAGATTTTGGAATTAGATAAAATGCCATTTATCACAGATCCAAAGAAAAAAGGAATGTAAGTAGACAAGTCATCTTTACATACTGATTTATTTAAAAAAAAACTTGCATAATTCTTGCCTAGAGAGAAGTACCGATATAAAAAAAGCTGATCTCTTAGCTACAGGTTTCCATCCAGCCCTTTAAAAAAAAAACTCTTCACAATGATCCCTATTTCGTTTTAAACAAATATTGTGTCCCTACCAGCACTGCCTTGGATTAAGGTCGTTAGGTTTCAAGGAATCACGATCAGAATTTGAAGCTAGTATAAGAACTTGAGTAAGTATGGGATCTGGTTTGCCTTCCCTACCATGTTTGTAGTGATTGTCATTTAAACCAAGCTCCTGAAATGGGGATCTTATTGGAAAGAGTGGGACCATTCTTCACATGATTTGAGGGTAATGGAGCAATCTGCATGACATAACCTTTGTCTTAAAAATGCCTTCTTTTCAAAAGAAGGAAGAATTGTGATGTTCCGCACAGTCATTTTGCCACCATATTTAGGTGATGTGAATTCAGGCTTCTTTTAGAGTTCTAGATAGGATTGTAGATGTCCAAATGGCCCTCCTAGTTTGCTAACCAGAGGTAAAAAAGGAGGAATTAATTTATTCAGGTGATGGTATGAGATGCAGAAACAAACTCTGATATCTTATGTCCCACTACCAAGCACCTTACTATTAGTTAGAACCCACCTCATACCAGCTGTAACAGTTGATTTCTCTGAACTCCACAGTGTTATTTTCATATTTTGGTCTTTAATATTATTTTGTGTGAAATGCTTTGAAGCTTTCAGTTAAATTTTTAGATGGAAAGTATCTCCAGATTTCTATAACTTTTAAAATTCATCTTAAACCCAAGAGGGTTTTTCATTTTATCATCTTAATACATCATGAATCTTTCCATTAAAATATCAGTAATTGGAGGAAAACTAGTTTCAGACATTTTTTAAAAAGAAAGGAATTACAGTAAATAGAGCAATACTGACCTCTAATGGATACAGTTATTATACCATTATATTGATGTACAATAATGCCAATTTTTGCCAATTCCACATGGTGTATAGTAGTGCAATATTGCACTGGCGATATCTTAAAATGAAAGCAAGATTCAGACTAAAAGTCCAAGTTAGAAGGGACCATATAAGATGTCAAGTCTGCTTTTCTGCTCAGTGCAGGAATCAGTAAACCCTTCCTGACAACTGGCCATCCAGACTCTGAAAATCTTCATCAACTAGAGGTTCATTGTTCTAGGCAGACTGTTCCATTGTTTAATATATTAAATATATTAATATATTTAATGTTCAATTGATGTTTTCAGCCTATTGGTTCTTATCCGTTTTTTTGTTTGTTTCAACAGAGAACAAATACACATTTGTCTGTTTTTTTTAAAAAAAATCCTCTCAGTCTTTTGCAAGCTAACTATGCTTATCTTCTTTAACTAATCTTCATAGATTTTAGTTTCAGATTCCATATCATCCTTTAATTGTCCTTCAAACCTGCTACAGCTTCTTCAGACTCCTTTAGTTGTCCTCTAAAACCTGTCACAGTTTCTCCATGCTTTTTTTAAGGTGCATAAACATGAAACATGGTAGTAAGTCACTTTTTTCAGCTCTGTTGTAATAACAGTAACTAAACAAACCATTGTATAGTGAGGACGATCTAGTTCATCTGAGATTCTTTGTACAAAGAATTAAACAAAACAATACACATTATGACATTAGCTGATAAAATGATAAGTGGTTTTTTAAATAAAAAATTATCCCCTCCTAATCCAGCCCAAATGGGAGAATGGAAAGTTTTGATTGTCTGTTTCTCAATTCCTGCAGAGTGGCAGATTGCTCTGTTCTGGCAGGGTCTTGAAATCGGAGTTATTAGTCTAAAGTTAGCTTTTGACTTCTTTATGCAGAAGTGATTACAGTGCCAGACAAGAAATGCTGAGTATTGCTTCTTGTACTCAAGGGAAGAGTATAATGGAAAACCTGGCTGGCAAAAAACATTTGCGGGTTACAGCATCAAAATCATTTGTTGAAAGTGCAAGGTATGTTGTATTTCTTTTAAAAAATATCTTTATTTATTTTAATGAAATCTGAATATGAACACCAGCAAATGTATAAATCCCAGGCAAATAGCAACTGTGTATTGAAAGCACTGAAATAAACTAATAAAATCAGAAACTTCATTAACATTGAGCATTATCGTACAGGTGTCACTCATAAAGAATAGAGTGCACCTCCTCATTTAACCATTTAACAATGAAGTAATATAAGTTGTATCAAACTATTTCAGGAGTAGAAACCTTGGTTCTTATTTTTTTCCCCTTAATTTCCCTTTCTGTCTCTCAACCATTAGCAAGTTGCAGGAAAGATCTCATATTGAATTTTAAAAAATAAACCGGGATGAAATTTTGTCTTGTGACTTTTGATAACTTTAGATAAAATTAAAACTTTTAACTTTCAATGAAATATAAAAATAGGTCAAAAGATTAAATATAAAAATATTAAAAATTGAATCAAAATATATATTTAGGACATGGATAAAGTTTAGGAGCTACTAGCTTTTAAAAATTTGCATTTTCAGTATAGAATATTGAAAAGTAATTGGCTTAGTCAATACAAAATTTCTAAAATTGTACATAATGCCTCCGTTTCTTCTTCTTTTTCCACAACAACCCTGTGAGGTGGGTTGGATTGAGACCAAATGGCCAGCTGAAAATCATCCAGTCAGCTTTCATGCCTAAAGGAAGACTAGAACTCACAATGCCCTGGTTTCTAATCCAGCACCTTAAACATTGCCCCAAATGTTTTTATTTCAGAAACAAACGCAAACTTAATAACGTTTATTGACAGGAAACAGTTTCAGAAATCTTTGAAGTGTTGTTAAAATAAAACTGCACTTCATAAATGGAGTGCAAGAGACAGGTCACCCCATAAATTTTGACACAAGGAAAAATATTTGCTAATGTAACTTTTTTTTACATTAGATTCACCAAAGGGAAACTGATGAAATTAAGAACAGATGGCATAATAAGCATAACAAACTAATCTGTAAGAATGTAGAATCTCCTGAGAATAGAAAATAATAATGGGAGTTGATTGTAATTATGGACTACTTGATTCTTTGGGAAGAGAAACATCACCTAATATTATTAAACATTTATCACGGTACTGAAAAAGAAAGAGAGAATGAAAGCTTTACTATTTGTATTGACATTGAGATGTACATGTAAAACCTATAAATAATCTTGATAATTGTTGTCAGCATCCAACAAACAGCAAGTTCTGGAGGGAACTAAGAAATTGGCTTAAATAAATATATTATACTTGTTTACTTTGCTAATCAGGATAATTAAATAATAATTGCTAACTTGTTACAACAACAGAAACGTAAACCATTAACTTTATATGAAATTCATTGGAGAATTTTGGGATTTTATTATGTATAGGAAATATTACAAGGGTGTATTCATAACTGTATATATACTCTTGGGTTTTTTTTAATGAGTCAGTAGAAAATTATTTTAGAAGACAAAATCTCAGGGATGATTAATTACTAAAAATTATCTCTGTTGTATGATTTTGATAAATGGATGGATGATGGATGGATGGATGGATGGATGGATAGAGAGAGAGAGAGAGAGAGAGAGATTGAGAGATAGATGAAAAGAAAAATTAAAACATAAACCTAATTTTTATTAATGGATAAGCCGTTTAATTTAAAAAAATCCAGTGCCTTAATGTTGAAATATATCTAAGAAGGTGGTTAATCAGAATCATTGCAATTGCATTACCTACTGCTTACAACCTGCTACAGCAGGCATGTGGTTTTATTATATTTTTCCATTTATATTTTTTTTAGATATGCAGGAGAAGCAGGAAATCTTAACCTTGCCATGGTAGCAGCTCGAAATTTCTGGAATGCATGTTTACCTTTCATTGGTTCTTCAGCAGACAGGCAGCATCTCAAAGCACCTACTGAAGTCATTCTCAAGAGCATCATTAAAGCATTAGAGGCGAAAAATAAGCAGGTAAGAAATAGCACTTTCCTGCTGGATTCATAGCTAATTTGATTTCCAATACTCAAAACAAAACTGAAACCAGACCAGGAAAATAATAATGTAACATTGTAATCAGAGGTGGTATTCAGCAGGTTGTGACCAGTTCTGAGAACCCATAGTAGAAATTTTGAGTAGTTCAGAGAACCAGCAAATACCACCTCTGACTGGCCCCGCCCCATCTATTCTCTGCCTCCCAAGTCCCAGCTGATCAGCTGAGTCTTTTTTTGTTGTCCTGCACAGGAGAATGGAGCTGGAAAGCAGGTTAGTGGGATGAAGAGGGAATGGGATTTTGCAGTAACCTTCCCCCAGGAGTAGGGAGGGAATGGAGTTTTTACAGTATCCTTTCCTTGCCACGTCCACCAAGCCACGCCCAAAGAACCAGTAGTAAAAAAATTTGAATCCCACCACTGATTGTAGTGTAAAAAGGTAAATAAATAAATTATAATAAATAATTATTAATAACTAATTGTTTTACATAATAAAATAATGACTGACTACCTTTAGACAACCTGACTTTCCCAGTACAATGGGCAATTTTGAAAAGGATTTCAAACCTCTTCTTGATAGTTTCCTATTTTCTGCCATCAGATAATAGATTCTACTATCTCAGGGGTTTCCCCCCTTTTTTATTTTAGAAGTTTATTTTGTTATATTCACAAAATTAACAGTTCAAATGTCAGTGACATCTCTTCCACTACAATCAGCACCTCATATGTTTTTTTAGGAAGCAGACCATATGTTACACTTGCATCAATGGCCTACAGTAGATTTTCATAGCATCAGCCCATCAGATGGGCATTTTTTTCCAGGTAAGTTCTTTTCCACTTCATCTTTTAAACATTCTCTTTATATTTGCTGATGATCTACCTGAATAGATTTTGTAATATTTGAGATATTGTGTTCATGTATTTCAAAGGTGCTGAAGAAGATTTGACCTTAAGAACGTTCTTGTATGTGTTACTGTTCCAAGCACACGCTGACAAAAATGACTGGGAGACAGGCCTTAAAGTTTTAGATGAAGCTATTCAGATTCTTCCTCGCACAAAGCACAGACTGTAAGTTATCTTGGATAGTTTGCAAAATATTCCACTCAATATGCATTGCTATGGCTATGGTTATCTTAAGTAACACAATACCACAGTACCAGGCAGCATGTCAGTGGTGGTATGGTACCGGTTCAGCCGAACTGGTAGCAAAAATTGCTATCAGTTGGGCTGATCCGATAGTAAAAAAAAAGCCTCCCACGATCAACTGAGAGGAGAAAAAAGAGAAAAGTGCAGGATCGGCCCTCACTTCCTCCCCTGCGCTTTTCTCTTCTTTATCCTCTCAGCTGATTGGCGCTGCAGGCCTCAGCTGGTGTGCGGAAAGCTGCGCGTGCGCGCGATCATCAAACCAGTAGTGGAACAGGTAGGATCCCACTGCTGCAGCATATATCATTAAAAGCATTTAAAACTATATATATAGTTTGGGCTATAGGCCTGGGCGCATAATTCATAGCTTTACAAAAGGCCAGTAGGGTCACGCTTATCCTAATATCTGAAGAGAGAATCTTCTAGAAGGCAGGGGCTTTGATGCAGAATTGACAGACACGTTTCTTGTCTTAAGAACTTGTAATATGCCCAATCTATTATCCCCCCCCCCAATTTTGCTTTTTTTCCCTCCAGTTTTCTTTACACATAATGAAATATACAATCTATAGATGTTCTAATAATCCACGAACCGAAGGAATTCCAATGTCATTTTCTTAAGAGCTTCTAATTAATCCTATTCCTTAGGGACAACTTCCAAACACCTGGGTTTAAATGAAAGGGACAGTCCTTTGAAACAGGGATGTTTCCAGGACACTATTAATATCCATTCACTGCACACGTCATCTTCCTGGAATTCATTTATGCCATTTTTATGGTGCAGAGAAGGTTTCTCTTTAACAAAAGTCTATGTTATTAAGAAGTTTCCTCCAAGTTAGTCTTCTTTTGACAATTAAATTAGGCAGTGGATATCCACAAATAGCAGACAATCTGTGACTGAGTTTGTTTATTCAACAAGTAAAAATAATTTCTCCTTCATGTCAAAGCACCATACAGATAGTCCTCAACTTACAACAGTTCACTTAGTGATCATTCAAAGTTACAATGGCATTGAAAAAAAGTAACTTATGAACTTTTTTCACACTTATGACTGTTGCGGCATCCCATGGTCATGTGATTTACATTCAGTTGCTTGCCAACTGATGCATATTGATGATGGTTTCAGTGTCCTGGTGTCATGTGATCATTATTTGCGACCTTCTGACAAGCAAAGTCAATGGAGAAGCCACATTCACTTAACAACTGCAGTGACTGACTTACCAACTGAGGCAAGAAAAATCATAACATGGGCCAAAATTCACTTAACAACATAAATGTTGGACTCAATTATGGTCATAAGTTGAGGACTACCTATATTTCTCAGTAACATTTCCTGCCTTGAACAAAAGCTGAATGTATACAGTACAGTCACAGTATTTAATAGTCACACATACATATTCCTACATACACATTCTCAATTTATTTCCTTTTCATTCCAATGTCTTGAAGTAAAAATGATTTCTCATTGCATTTCAGCAAGCATTTGTAGCTCGACTGTTGCCTAAAACATTCCACGTTGCAATTTTTTTACTGGATTTGTTGTCACAGCTATATTTTCCTCAATGTGGCTATTACTTAGTGCTAAAACTAAATCTACAAATGAGTGCACTTGGAGGTAGCCTCTGTTAACCTGTAGTAACCTCTTTTGAATACTAAATTAGTTTGTATTTATCCCATTGTCGGAATTCTGCTCTGTATAATCCTGAAATTGATATATTAAATTTCTTACACACTACGTCATGCTAAAATTTGGATATGAATGAACTTCATTCCTTCATGGAGCTAAATGTCCCTGCAATTCAAATAGTGACTTCTGATTTTAAAATCTATATGTATAAAAGCGAAATACCTTTCACGCATCCTCACAAAATCTCCAGAACGGTAAAGCCTACAAACTTGAAATTTGACATGTATACTCCTCTTGGCTTCTAGGTGCTCACTAAGAAAGGATTTTTCGAAATGACCCATCAGAGCATTACTATTTCATATATTATTATTAACATTCTCTGATGCTAAGGAGTTCTACTCCCCCTCCCCATCTGAAAAGAAATCTGTTCCAAATGCAAAACACAAGCAGAGCAGAGGTGTTTCAGTTTCAGTTTCACAGCACCAAGCAGCTTTAATACAGAACAGCTAAGCTAAGCCATGTCCAGGCTCCTTGCTGTCTCCTCACTCACCTAGCAAATACTGTTTCAGTTTCCAAACAGCCCTCAGCTCTCACACACTGACAGGATGCTAGCCAGATGAATATCGATGAATGCTGTTAGGCAGAGGCACAATTTTTCCCCCTTATTTTCCTCACCCAAAACTAAGCCCAACCACATAGCTTCGTAGTGAAGCACAGGTACAGAACTAGTACTTTATTAAAAAAAAGTTTTGAAGTACCACTTTGTCAACTTATTAAATCGTTCATAAATACTGACTAAATAACATTTTCCTTCATAGCCCAATTTTTAAGCATATGGTCATGGTAAAGGCAAGACTAGGACGTAATTATATAATGGAAATCCAGAAATTCCGTGATGAAACTGAGGACTACATGTCATATATGTGGCATCGTTTGGCATCTGTTTCCTTTGATATTGTGGGACAATTATCCTGCTACCAAAATGCAATTGAAGTTTTACAGGTTCGTACATATCTTCTTTTTAAAAGATGCTATTAGTTTGCAGTTCTTGATGAAAAATCAATATCTGACAGTGGTAGAAAGAATATAAGCTTTATATAATTCCTAATTCTTGTTTTGGGTACAGTAAACTAATAGGTCTTTCTCCAGAGACTTCCTATCTTCCCTTGGAGAAGATTAGTAGCCTTCTGTGATTCCCCACGTAAACATCCAGGGAGGCCTAAGAATTAATATGGTTAAGGATTTTCATGGCCTTAAGTAGCTGTCCTTGAGACATCTTTGGAGTACCGCGTATTAGAGGCATCTGAAATAGAAAGTCCAAGTCAATGATGTAAACTTTATTTTTGAAAGGTTTCTTTCATGCCATTCCTAAATAGTTTTCCCTTCCTCTAAATTCCTAGTTGTTGTTGTTAGGTGCGAAGTCATGTCCCACCCATCGTGACCCCATGGACAATATTCCTCCAGGGCTTCCTGTCCTCTACCATCTTCTGGAGTCCATTTAAGCTCAACTGACTGCTTCAGTGACTGCATCCAACCACCTCATTATCTGTCGTCCCCTTCTTCTGTTGCCCTCAATCTTTCCCAGCATTAGGCTCTTTTCCAATGAGTCCTTCTGATTAGGTGGCCAAAGTATTTGAGTTTCATCTTCAGGATCCGGCCTTCTAAAGAGCAGTCAGGGTTGATCTCCTCTAGGATTGACTGATTTGATCACCTTGCAGTTCAAATTCCTAGTACTATCTCTAAATTGAAAAAACTGTATGTATCTTAGAGATATATCAAGAATTAGGCTTATACCCCTGTTGCTACATAACGTAATCGAGGCTTTTGGTCCTGACAGACGTTAAAAAAAATACTTCCCTTTTCCCCAGTACTTGGTTACAGCAACCAATAATCTGCAAAGTATTCAGCTAGATTAATTTTGTGATCTCTTCCAAATCTATAATTCCATGATTCTCTGATATGACGTTGCAGTTTGCCTAAAAGCAATGGGGGCTTTTGTATATAGTTAGTCTTTGAGTTACGACCACAACTCTCTATGTTGCTTAAGTGAAACATTTCTTAAGAGAGTTTTGCCTGACTTTAGGACCTTTCTTGCTACACTTTTAAATAAATCATTGCAATTGTTAAGTTAGTAAGATGGTTGTTAAGTGAATCTGGCTTCCCCATTGACTTTGCTTGTCAGAAGGTCACAGGTTGATCACATGACTTTGGGATACAGCAATGGTCATACATATGAATCAGTTGCCAAGAATCTGAATTATGATCACATGGACATGGGGATACTGCAAAAGTCATAACTGTGAAAAATGGTCATAAGTCTTTTTTTTTCCGTGCCATTGTATGTTTGTACAGTCACTTCATGAACTGTTGTAAGTCAAGGACTGTCTGAATTTACATTATTTCGTTTTCTGAAAGGGAATGTGCATCAAGAATTACTCTAAATGTCTGCTCACTGTTTTCATGTAGAAAAAGGAATCTGAATTAAAGAAAGTGGATAATATCTTAGGATTTGCAGAATGGCTGTATTGCAAGCAGTTTCCTCTTAGTGAGGCTATTAAACACCTGGAATGGGCAATAAATATATTATTGTATATCAGACCTCTCCAAAAAAGCCCTGATGAAGAAGGTACATTTTTCTAGCCATCTTCCGGAAATAGCTGTATTTATTCTAGCATTGGGGGTGTACTGTGATATATTTTTTCCCTTTGATATTACAAAACATTTGCATGTTTTTCTCTGTGGCTTTCTACAGGTGACATTTTTCCCCTTTTTCATTTAAACAAAATATTGTTTTAGGCCTGATGATTTCTGCTTTTTAAATTAAGGGGTGAGGGAAATAAAATGAATGCTTGAGATTTTTGGGACTACCTGGAACAGTTGCAGGTGGAGCTTACGAGTTATGCAATACATGTCTGTTACATAAAACATACCAACAACGTGTTTATATTGTTATATCGTTATATAAAATGATACTGACTGATTCTTCATATTTTTTTTATAGAATTAAGAAACCAAATCAGTATTGGAGAATTAAGGAGCATAAAACAGTTAGAAGCCTTATTTAGAGCTTATACAATAATGGCAGTCATTTCTGGCCACGGTTCAACTTTTTACGAGCAATACTGTTTGATGGCGTATGCTTTTGTGATTCGCATGTGGCAGGTGAGATAAGAAAATGTGACTAGAAGACTGCTGAATACATTATGTAAATCTATTAGGGTTTTTTAAAGAACAGTAACTTGAATTCAAAGCACTTACCTCAATCACATTGATCTTCCATAAAGAATTATTGTAGCTTTTAATGAAGATAAGTTATATGCAAGTGTTTTCTTGACATACTTGAATGTCAAGTCTGTTCCAAAAACTTGTTCAAAAGAAATTCCCACTTGTGTAGAATTACAGAATTTGTAATGCTATTAATCTGAACAAAAATGTATCTCATTTTCTGCTGGGTGCTGACATTATAACAAGATTTAATTGGAAACAAAATTACTCTACTTCTTTGATATTTTTATAAGTGCAATTATATTAGCCACACAAAACTATTTAAACTGAATCAGCAAACTTGTCAGCATTAAGACAACAAAGGGCAATGAAGCTTTCAAAATTTCAGTCTTCTAGAGAAAAATGTAACCTAAATTGGAATATATCAAAATGAGTAAATCAGAACACAAATATAACAATGTATGTTAGCAGGAAAATGGTAGATCACTTACTATTTTACAACCTATTGGCTCATCCCAACCAAGGAAGAAAAACAGTCATAGTAAACACTAAACAGGCTTTTAGCCAGAGAGAATGTAGTTTTTGTGGTTCTGCTCTTCATAGAAACCAATGTTCCCCTGCCATTTTAAGAAACGATTTTTTTAATTGCCCCTTAAAAATAGTAAAAATTTAGGGATTCAAAGTAGATCATACTGTACTCATTGGCTCAATTAAGTTTTTGAAAAAGAAATATGAAAGATCCTTTTACTTTTCTAGGAATTTTCTTAAACTAGCTTCTATTATGATACATGGCATTAAAATTTATATATAGAAACTTTTTTGTATGGAAAGTAAAGGCAATCTATAAATGTGTTTTAAAAGGGGGCTTTATTCTCAATAATATTATGTTTTATTTTCCATAACTAATTCAGCATTTAATTGGTTTTTTTTAAAAAAATCCTTGCATTTTTTTTCTTCCCCAAAGTAAATGTAATTATTTTTCAGATATCATTCACAACAGTAGGATTGTTTTTAAAGGCACAGACCAAAGTTTCACCAGCTCAATCAGCAACTCCAAAATCAAAAGACAAAAAAGATGCAAAACAGGTAATGCACCTCTCCCTCAAAAGCTGACATTGTCTTCATATCAAAACATTTCCTCCCATTGTGAGAGTTTGTGGAGGGGGCAGAAAACAATCATATGCTATAGTGTCATCATGCCAATGACATAGCTAACAGACCTGGCACAATTTCATAATTGTGTTTACAGCTATGATGACATCATGAAGCATATGGCTTGTTGCAAATACTGCCAGGTTCCATAAATGTTATTTTATTAAGTAAGAGTACTGTTAGTATTTATAACCCATGGGTAGAGAACATCTGGATTTCTAGGCTTGTTGGTTTACCAGGATTTATCAACATAAATTAGCAGAGTTAGTGCTCAGGATCATAAGGGTGATAATGCAGTAATATCTAGAGAGGTTAAACTTTGACACTTCCATTATTACATTTATATCTGAGAACATATCAGCAGTGAAATGAATGCTTTTTACTTGGAAACAAATGTATACATCAAATGAATGCTGCCACAGAACTTTACATTGTCAAAAACATTCACGAGCATAATCATCACAAATTTGGTAGTGACCATTTATTAGACAAAGTGAGATGGATGCATTCACAGATTCTTATTTATATAGACTCATCTGTCTAAAATTAAACTGAGGCTTGATTGTCACTTTTTTTTGCTGTTTTTGAGCATCTTTTAATTTGTGGAGCATATAACAATTGTTTTATAATTCCTGTAATTGTTTTGTTGTTATTTATAGTATTTTAAGCCACCCAAAGTCATTTGGCAGAAAGATGGATGGCATACAAATTTAATAAATAAATAGCGAGTCTTTTCTTCCTCATTAGACTGAAGGATAAAACATTATCTCCATACTGTTCCCAAATTTGGAGTTTCTATCCATTGAAGAAAGAAAGACAGTAAAGAAAGTCATTTTCACATAGCTAACAGTACTTTTTATTATTATTTCTGCTTGGAAATCCAAGACGAGAAGAGTTGAGATTTATTTTAAGAAAAAAAGCATTAGTAGGACTGAATGCATTATTACAAAAAAATCTATCACTGATTCTTTTTTTTCTCTCCAAAGCCTGATGCTGCTCAGGGTTCAAGCCCTACAAGCCCTTCTAAGAAAGATAAAGATAAATCCCCAAAAGATGTAAAAAAGGTACATTTCCTTTAATGCAGTATTTTGATTTTGTTTATGTTAACAAAGAAAGAAAGAAACTTCCTTAAACATAAGAGTCCAATTTTCAGGAACGCTCAGGCAGTAAAGAGAAGGTGAAAAGGAAGGGGCCAATTGATGTCTTGCCTGGAAATGTGGAGGAGTGGGCTAACTATGAGTGCCCTGATGAGATGAGAGAAGCCTTTAAACAGGACTCAAGTGGCTGTGCTATAAACAGAGAAACCATTTTAGCACCTGTGAGTAATATCTTGCAATAGAACATAATTGAAATTATCTATTCCTCGCTCTTTTGTACTTCCAGATGTGACTTATTTCTGGCTTCTTTTGTTCATTATTATTATATATTGAAGTTATAGTAGTCCTTGTACAGTTCTGAACAAGTTTACTTAAGATTAATAACTACACCACTAAGTGAAGCATTCATTAAGTGGGAAATCACATGATTATGACTCCTTTAAGATTGAACAGAGGTAAGACTAGTCACTTTCACACTTTCAGCTTTTGCTTGGCTCCTAACTATTCCCATGCTCTTTGGAAAGCTTGAATGCCTGAATGCTGTTTTGTACACATTGAAAACAATGCTACTGTGCTGGTAGCCAAGGGACTGGAAGCCAGACATTCTTTATAAACCGCTAACAATGCTCTCTTGAAATCTCTTCCTTTCCAATCTCTCCACTCTGGGGAAAGGGGGAAGCAATTTCTATAGGCAATGTCTCCTTTACTTGACTCCTCCATGCTCCTCCTCATAGAGCAGAGAGATTGAAGAGAAAGAGATTTCAAAAGAGTGCTGTAAGCTGTTTGCACAGAGTACCCAGCTGTCAGCCACAGCCAACTAGTGTGATTGCATTGCTATTGATGTGTAGAAGAGCAAACAGTTTGCTTTCTTGCAATCCCTTTTTCTCCAATCAATCTGCTCAGCAAGGGGAGAAAAAAAGAATAAAAACATAGGCACAAGACAACAGCTACTGTCCATATTAGCGATCACATGATTGACGGATGCTGCAACGGTCATAAAAGGGTGTAAAGTTATTTTTTCAGCACTGTTGTAACTTCAAATGGTCTCTGACTGAACGGTGTATTTTTTTTGTTGTAATATCTGCAAGTTAGTCCAAAGTGTTACATGTGCATGTAAGTAGCAAAGATAGTTTATTTAGTAGTTCAAAATACGAAATATTATTATCCTCACATTTGTGTAAGTACATGTTTACCCATTTGCAAACATTTACATTCTTAGTAGTACTGCCTTTGTGGGATTTATTTCAGGAGCCTTTTTTCTGAAGAAGAAGAATTGAAAATGTACACTTGAGAGACAAATATTGCCATCATAGTGAACTTGTCATTTATTCTTTTAATTTTAGACACGCACTTTATATTATTTAGACCTTTTACTTAAGGAACTACAGTCAATGTCGTGTACTCACATGACTCTTCCATTACTTCACTTGGCTGAAATCATTGCTCACGATGTTGTTGAAAGCAAAAGTCTGTCAGATCTCTACCATCTCAGGTCTGTATTCATTACTTTTTAGTAAATGTGAAGCATTTCAATGTCCTTTCTGGCCACTGATAAATTTTTGTTTGTTTCTTTGTTTGTTTGTTCTTATGGTGGAACATCTCAGCTCATGTTTTTCATTGCTTCAAAGCCCCTTAGATTGTATTGCATGCCAGTAGAATAGTTCTGCAAGTTTAAAGAGACTGGAATTGGAATATTTGCCCCAAGAAGTATTTGTTTAGAAACTTTTATGCTGAATGTTTACTCAACGTATATATTTATTTTGTTTATAACAGTTATCACTCTGTAGGATAAGAAGCTGTTTCAAAATAGCAATAGCACTTAGACTTATAAACTGCTTCCTAGTGCTTTGCAGCCCTCTTTAAGTGATTTACAGAGTCAGCATATTGCCCCCAATAATCTGGGTCCTGATTTTACTGACCTCAGAAGGATGGAAGGCTGAGTAAACCTTGAGCCAGTGAGAACTGAACTGCTGGCAGTCGGCAGAATTAACCTGCAATACTGCATTCTAACCACTGCGCCACAGGTTGTCTTTTATGCATCTAAGACAATCTTCTAGAACTTTCTTGATTCATGGTGTCCTAGCAGTTCAAACTGTGGCTTGCAGTGACTGATTAACTGTTCCCTTTTTAAGTAGTATGTTCCCTGCAGCTATAGAATATTAACTAAAAATAAACCACCTTGAAAATAGTGGGAAAAAACATATGCTGTATGGGGTTGTTCTGTAAGCCATCTGAATAAGAAATGAAGCATAAAAACTAAATTTATGGAATATCTATGTGAAATGAAATATGCTCTTTTTTTTCTTTATAATTTTAATGTGAAATTTTTGAAGAGACTCCAAGGTGCATGAAACATACATACATTTACAGAAAGCAAATACTGAGACAGTTGTGCATAGAGTACAATGCAATGCAGGTAGTCCTCATCTTATGACAATTGGAACCAGAACTTCTATTGCTAAATGATGCAGTCATTTAAGTGTTGCAACTGATTTTATTACCTTTCTGCTGCAGTCATTAAGGAAATCATGCAATCATTAAGCAAGTTGTTAAATCACATGGTTGTTAAATAGGTCAGGTTCCCTATTGGCTTTGCTTGTTTGAAGCCCCCTGGGAAAATCACAATGGTGATCACATGACTCCAGAATGCTGCAATTATCATAAATACTTGCTGGTCACCGTGCTTGAATTTTGATCATATGACCACGGCTACTGCAACAGTTGTAATTGTGACAACCAGTCATGTCAGCTTTTTCAGTGCTTTGAACAATCATTAAATGAATGGTCATAATTTGAGGACTAACTGTAGATAAAACAAAATTCAAACTTTGTTATTTTTCCTTATATCTCTAGTGAATAGATTGGCATTAAATTTATCCCTATACCAATTTTCTCCCTGGAAAATTATTCTTTCAGGTACTGTATCAGCAAATACTTACTGAACCAATTGCAGCTTAGAATTAAAAGTTGCGAAATCATCTTGGCTCTCTTTCTCTTTCACATCACACCTTGTTCCTTTTCTCCTAGTGTCTTAATTCAGATTTTTAAAAGGCAAAGCCTGAAAAACACAGCAGCTGAGGGAATCTCTTCCTGCTGATATGAGCAGTGGCTTATCTCCTCCTAGAAGAATGTTGGGGTATTTGTGTATGCCCTGTCTTTCGTGCTGGGGAAGCAAATGTGAATTCACAACATATCTTGATTTTAAAAGAAATTTAAAATATCGTTCTGGATTAATCTTTGACTGATTAACTGTTCCCTTTTTAAGTAGTATGAGATTAATCTTTGTTTCTTCCAGTACAAGAGAACTGAAAAGTAGCCTCAGCATATTTAAAACATTTAACTTGCTCTAGATCAGGGGTGTGAAATTGGCAGCTTGCAGGCCAGATGCATGATGTGCTGGCCACGCCCACCACAACTCCACAAAGACAAAAAGTGCTGTGATACGTCATGTGACAGCAATGTGACGTGGTGAGTTTGACACCCGTGCTCTAGATATTGATATTTGTTGGCCATTATTTTACCTGTGTCCAGCTATCATCTTGATTTTTTTCATTAGAAATAATAATCAACAGGTTATAGAGAAGAGTGTTAAATTCTTCCAGAGCTTGTCACTAGGAATCAAATCAAGCCTTGATTTAAGATCTACAATCAAGCACCAAGTTTCCTAAAGGGATGAAGAGCTACTAATTTAATTCACTTTAATATGTTGGTCGAAAACTGATCTATTTGAACCCTACTTGCTCCTCTGACAGAATATTTTCCTGCATTAATTCATCTAACAGTTTCTAATGCAAACAATGTAATTGTAATTTGCTGGTCATACTTTATAAATGGATTGAATGATAATTGATTGGATTAAATCCATCCTGGTTTTTTTTTTAAAAAATAGTTGCAATAATAGATCAGCCAAGTCCTCAGGGATCTGAAAGAAGCAGTCTAGAAAAGTGAATAAGGTCACCAAAGTTGGAGCTTACCAATCAATGTTCATTTTCAGTAGTTCAGTGTAATCATATATCCCCTAGGTGGCTTTTCCATTTTTCAATTGCGAGATTAATTTAGAAATGTCAAAGGAGGAAATTAGTGGCTGGCCATGAATACATTCTTGACTTAATTCAAAGATCAATATATTAGCTGAGTCATCACCAAAAATAGTTCAATAAATGCTTTTCCCAGACAGATAGTGGGAGTGTTTCCTCTATAATAGGTAGCTTTTAGGGGTTAGCCATAGGGTAGGCCTCAGAGGACTTAGCTCTAAATTGCCAGAAAGCCACAGAGCTTTGGTTTTTTTAATGATTTAAATTAATCACTGCCAACTATATAATTGTGTTTCCTACTTTGTTTTATACACACACCAATACATAGATATATTTCTCAGGCCTTAATACAATTAGATTGGCTTTGATCCTGACATAATCAGAATTTGACACAATGAAATCATAAGCTAGATTTTATAAGAGCCCTACTGCTACTGCTTTTGAAAATGATACACTGTCATATGCTGGATATTAGCAATTGGTTTTTCATATATGTGTATACCTTCTCATGACTTTCTTATCTACATTCATTTAATGAATACTCATTCAATGACCACTCAAAGTTGTAATAGCACTGAATGAGTGGTATTTATGATGGTCCTCAAAGTTCCAGCCATACCACCATCACCACAGTCCTATGATTGTGATCCTGATGCTTAGCAACCAGATTACACACCTTCCCCCACCCAGTAGCAGCCATCCCTGTTTCCGATGCACTCATTCTTCACCAGCCTGTTAATGAGCCTCCTGGAACTTGTGATTTCCTGCTGGCTTCCCCATTGACTTTGCTTGTTGGAAACAGCTGGAAATTGCAAGGTGATCTCCAACAACCCATGACCCTCACTTAGCAAAGCAACAGAACCGGTGAAGATTACCATCACTAAGTGATGTTGTTATGTGACATCACGCTTTATGACTACAATGCTAGTGACAGAAATTCAGGATCCCAATTACTGTCGTTAAGCAAGGACTACCTGTATTGGGGACAAGCCACTAGAATTGGGCATAAAATTAATTCTTATAACATAACAAAACTCTTGCATTGCCCTTGCAATGCAGAAGAAAACGTTACGATACAATAACTATTCTGTGGTGGAAAAACATGCTGTCAAAACAATGTGATCACTAAGAAAAGCCACCTCACTTATCACATTGTTTGAGACCACAGTATGACCAATACTTTAGTTTAGTTTATTGTCACTGCACCTCGTACAACGAAATCAAACACCATCTTCAGTGCATATCATGACCATAACCATGAAAATAAACACACACATCCCTCGGCCTTCACACATTGAATCGAAAACCCCCGACACCACACCAACACTGCGCTGTACAGTAGAATTCAAAAGAGCTCCTGCCCTGGGATAGAAGCTGTTTTTCAGCCTATTTGTGCTTGTTTTTAATATTCTGTACCATCTGCCAGATGGTAATAGCTCAAAAAAAGGGTTCCCAGGATGAGATGGATCTTTGAGAATGTTTTGAGCTTTCTTAAGGCAGCGGGAGCTATAAAGCTCTTCCAAAGAGGGGAAAGGGCAACCAATGATCTTCTGGGCAATGACATTAACCCTCTGGAGTACTTTCCTATCTGCCACTGTGCAATTGGCAAACCATGCGGAGGTGCAGTATGTTAAAATGCTCTCTGTGGTACAGCAGTAGAAGGTCACCAGCAGTTTTCCATTCAATTATTTTCTGAGAAGTCTCAGGTAGTATAATCTCTGCTGGGCCCTTTTGACCAGGGCTGCAATGTGAGCACCCCAGATCAGGTCCTCTTTTAGGGTAACACCCAGAAACTTAAAACTGGCCACTTGCTCCATTTGGTCTCCATTGATAAGCAAGGGCTTATCAAGGGCTTACTATTTATTCTGGATCCTTAGTCCCCATTCTGATCCATATCAACCACTTCATTTGTAGAATTTGATCAAGCCTTTTGGAAAGATGAGTTAATTACTATCTGTGAAAACTGATACCCTTAGACCAACTATGGCAGTGAGGGCTAATATTTTTGTCATCGCATGCCAAAAGTGTGTGTGTGTGTGCGCACATGTGCCTGCACCCATAATGCAATGCACATGCGGTCCCACCCCCTGCGCATGTGCATGCCCCTCGCACTGTGCACTGCGTGCCTCTGTACATGCATGCGCAACCTCCCATGCTGCGTGCCTCTGCGCATGCTCGACCCACCCCCCTACACATGCGTGCGTCACATGCACCTCCCCCACGTGCGTCTCTCCTCATGCATACACAGCAGATACCCAACAATGAGCTGGTTGGTGGGGGCATGCACGCATACGCAGTGGATCTGTTCCAGGTGACAGTTCACGTGCCGGCAGAAAAGGCTCTGCCTGCTACTTCCAGCATGCATATCACAGGTGCACCATCACGGAACTATGGCAATGTAATCTGTATAGCAGTGGCTATTGAAGTGATTAATTGAAACATTCTAGAGTTGAAATTACCCAGTAATATGGTTACAGTCCTAGGATGTTTCAGTCTATGATTGCACTATATTGCACTCTGTTCACCTGAATATGACTATATTCAAGTGAACAGAGTCATATTCTTGCTATTTTGCTTGAAATAACAATACCTGTAGAGGAAAGTAAGCATTTCTGGCCAAGTAGCTTCATTCTAGCTACAAACTTTGGGCCATCTCAAGTAAGTTGCATAAGGTAAACTTACTTCTTAATCCCCTAAGTTTATTTGAGAGGAGAACAGCAAGACCTTTCCACCCATGTCTACTGGTATGCAGCCTCAGAAGAGTCAACTGCATTGCCTCTCAAATCAAAATTTCCTTGAGCCCATGTCTTTGCTAAAATAATAGCATAAAATTTAACTTTAAATGAATGTTTTGTCACTTTTAGAAGATTTGGGCAACATTCCAAAACTATTGTTGAGCTCCCTGCCATCATTTGGTGAACTTTGGAAAGAGTTCCCCAGTGAGAGCTATTTATTCATATATATGAGGGTTTCTACCTTCAAAACGATCTGAGAATAAACATTTCCAAATGAGCTGATAGTCAGCCCCTTACCTATTCAACAGAGCAGGGGTCGCCAACCTTTTGGACCTCAGGGACCACCAAACTCATAATTTTAAATCCCAGGGACCACTAACCGGTTCTGTGGGCATGGCCTAATTTGTGGGTGTGGCTTGGTGGTCATGTGACTGGCGGGGCATGGCTTGTATGTAAATATTATAAATATTTATATAAATATTGGATTTTCTATAAAAAAGAGCAACTTTTACCCAAAATCAGGCAAAGCAGGCAGGCAGATTGAGTTGCTCACAGAATCACAGATTCATTCAGAGATCTATCTGCCATCAGCTAGCTCAGTCTGTCACATAAAATCTGCTTGCAAGCAAACTCACAAAATTAACTCACAACACACCATGTATGTAAATATTGAATTTTTTATAAAAAAGAGCAACTTTTATCCAAAATCAGTCAAAGCAGACAGATTGAGTTGCTCACAGAATCATTCAATAATCTATCATCGGCCATCGGCTAGCTCAGTCTCTCAAATTTGCTTGCCATGAGTCTGCACTGAATTTGCTTGCAAGCAAACCTTCAGTCCTAAGGGAGGTTCGGCTGTGCTTAAAAGCAGAGCCGAAGATCTAAAGACTATCTAGAAAGCAAGAAATCCAACCATTTTCTGCTTCCTAGCTAATCTAAATCTCCCAGCACAGCAGAACAGGTGATGGTCGGAAGAAGGAAAAATAGAAATTTAGCAGGCAAATTTGCCAGGTAAGGAGTGAGTGGGCGGGGAGGGTTCCCGTGGGCCATGTGGGCGGCGCAACCTTGTGTTTCTGCACAGCCTGGATTAATTGCTTTGGAGGGGTGCTCTGGGGGTGATATTTCTCTGCGGCCCACCAAAATTTTCTCACAGCCCACCGGTCGGCGACAGCTGCAATAGAGAGTGACCAGCACATTTGGCAGTAAATTTTGTCTCTAAGTCAGTAAGTTGGAAATCCCATAGACAACAATACCCATAAGCCACTCATCGGTGTGGGGGGAAGGACTCCTCTTTTCTTTTGGGGATCTTCTGGCTGCCTCTCTACTAGGGGAAGAATTTCTATTTGCTCAGTTTCATCTTTCCATAAGCATTTATTTATTTTCAAGTTCTCATGGATATGCTCATCTAAATATCTAGAAGATGCTAGATTGGGAAGACGACCTAGAAATGTATTGCATACATTTAGTGGGAGTCATTCATGAAGATAGGATGTAATGCTTAGTTTAGAATCTTTATTGTAGAATAAATAATGTTTGAAATTAGGGTCTCCCAAAAATACATTGGTTTATGCCAAGCATATTCCTTTGTAAACTTTAGGTATCAAATAAATATTACCCTTTTGAGAAGTGATAAGAGGGTGGTGGATATGTTGCAATAGAAACCAGTACTTGGAAGCTGCTTCTTCCATATTTCATTGCTTTTTATGTGACCAAGGCATATACAGAAACTCAACTGTCAATGGGTATGGAGTCCTTTGCTGGGAGATGTAACAGGTAAAAGCATTAAACTTTTAAAAGCAGCTTTTCCCAGCCGCTTTTCCACTTCAGTTGTAATCACAGACATCATTGGCTACTTTGGGTAAGTTTCATCTGAGTTTCCCAGACAGGCAGAGATCTCTGTTTGATTCTGACTGTGAGAACTAATTTTGATATTGTTGAAAGTTTTGTGCTGAATAATTTTCCAATTTATTGAAGGTCAAATTATATCGCTTCCTTTAAGCAATGGTTAATAACTCAGCCTATTACATTGCTGCTTTAAAACGTGAAGTCTAAGTTAAATACGATTCTAAATGGATCTAGGAATAATCCATTTTTTTTCAATTAGGCTTCACAATTGAAGTTCTCTCTGCATCTCCTCCTCCTGCTCTTTAAAAGCACTGTTGGCTGATTTGTTCTTATTGGAAACATCACTTGCTCTTTTATGTGGATTTGAATCAATTTTTTTCTTTGTGAGTATATAGTGTATGAGATGTCTCGTTTGCTTTCACAGGCTTGCCAAAATCTGTTTAGATTTAAAAATGTATCAAGCAGCATCTTTCCATGAAAAGGCAGTGGGTGACATCTTTATTAATGAAAAGGAACAAGGAAGGTATGTAACAAATGGCATAATTAAGTGACAGGTTTGTAGTCATAACAAATTGGTATATGTTCCAGTCTAAAGTAGCCTATATGGAGTACTCAGATCATTCGTAAGTACTTTTCCAAAATTTGTTAAAATCCCATCTCATCTCTTTCATACAGTTCCACAATTGATTGCATTAATAAGTTTTATAAATATATAGGTTATTATGCTGGCATGACAAAGTTGAAGAGGATACCATACCTGATAGTAGGCTAATATAATAGAGTTTTGTGTCTATACACCACTTACATTAATATTTTCTTTCCCTGTTTCAGATTTAGACAAGAGATTGCATTTAAAAATGAGAATGCCATACAGGATAATCAAATGGAAAATAAAAATTTTGATTGGACAGAACTAGATATAGAGCAAAGAAAGAAGCTATTTACTGCAAAAGATAAGGTAACCAATATTCCTCTTCTACATACGCATGAAAGTTGCAAGGCAACTCAACCCATTTTTCTGCCTATATATATTTTTATTGCTCTTCTAATAAAAAAGGCAAACTATAAAATTAACTATATACTGTGCTATATACCCTGATTGAGCTTTTAAGTACATATCATTTTAACATAATTAATGTTAACTTATAATTAATGATTTAAAATGTAGATATTTTAAAAAGAATAATTTCTATAATAAATCATTTGCAGTTTTTGGAACTCAATGCAGTTACTGAAAAAGAATTAAATGGGCTTTCTCTCCCCTACTTGTGGATAGAAAAGGCTGAGGTATTACTCCAACTATGTTTATATCAGCCAGCAAGATTACTACTCTCAGAAGCTCATCAAGCAACTCAGGTAACTTAATTATTATTATTTTTGTTGTTAAAAATGCATGTCACCAATTGTTTCTTTTGATTTGTCATTTCCAGGAAATATTTATCCTATAACTATCAATAAGAGGAAAACCTGTGACTAGTCTTACAATAGTAGGTGCACAACTTTTGATCAGAAGTAGCATACCGTAATTGTCAGAAATTCAAGTGACTTGGCCTTGTTTCAGTTTGTCAAATTTCAGAGCTTTTTAAACTTAAAAATAATAATAATAAAGCTGTATCTACAGAATATCCACTGTTTCCCATACAAGGATTAAAGGAATAAGCCTATTTGGAAGACATAGAGATAATGGGTGAAAAATTAATTGAAAGAGGGATTCTGCAAGGATACACAAGATAGTATTGTTATATTAGAACTAGAAATAAACTTAGAAAATGTGAAACAAGTGTGATTAAAATGATAGATAAAATACTCATTGTAATGTAATGGAATGTTTGTTAATAAATAAATGAAATAAAGAGAATGAGAGAATGAAATTAGGAAAAGATGGGAACATTTTAATTATTATTAATGAGTTATAAAAATTTAAGTGAAGAGGAATATTAAAGAAATATGAAAAAAAATGGAAATATAAGTGTTCCTAAGGAAGTATGATATCCCCTTGAAAATAAATGTTAAAGATGTTAAAGATTATAACTAACATTAATAATAGAGAATAGCATAAGTATTTTATTTATTATTGTTATATATCTACTGTCTCTTTAAGAACTTAGTGTGTATTTTAAGAATATACCAAGCAGAATTCGACTGGAAGTTATGTGTTATATTGAATGTTATAATCGTAAAGGCATAAATTGAAGTTTAAATGAGAGTTGAATGGACAAAAATTAAAAGATACAAAGGTGTCATACTCCAATCAGTAACTACAGGGGAAAATTTTGTTTAATGAGAAAAGAAAATATGAAATTGAAACAGGACAGAGAAAAGTATAAATATAATGATTAGAAAGATATTGAAACTTAGAAAATGATACATATAATTGAATTTAGAAAGGGATGAGATAATTAAAAGCAAGGTTGAGAAAACTAAGAGAAGGGAAAATTATTGAGAAAATGTTAAAATAGTAATAAGATATGGAATAGAACACAAAAATGAATATGAAATTGAGTTTGTGTCTGTATGGAGAAGTGATAACCCGGGACCATTCTCAAGGTAGCTGTATAGAAAATTGCAGCTTAAGAAGTCTGCTTTTTTATGATTCGAGTTTCGGAAAGAGTGAATTCTGTGATAAATTGTCTTAGCTTAAGTAAGCTATTCTTCGTTTCCTGATTCAGTTTAATTGAATTTATTCTAAAAAAGTTTTTCATGCCATAAATGACAGAAACTTGGAGATAGGTTCTGAAATCTGTTTTTTGCAATATATAAAGACCTAGAACAAAATGGAATGGAATGGAATGGAACTGCATGTATCAAGCAGACTAAGCACCAAGCATCAGTCCAAAGGGGGCACCATAAAGTTGAGAAAGAAAGAAAAAAATCAGTGAAGATTTATAAAAAAATCTTGTATGTACAAAGGAGGGGAGCACCAAGATTTGTCACTACTTAGGGCACCAGTGAGCCTTAATCCTCCACTGACTGAATGGGATGGAGTGCTCTGGCATGTTATTGATAATAATGTTCCAACTTATGTTTGAAAGCATATTTGAAATCTCTTCTTTTTAGGAAATGAATGATCCATGTGGTATATCACGATGCCTTTATCTTCTAGCTGTACTAGCTAATTTAGAAAAAAACCATGGCCAAGCAAAAGCACTGCTTGAAAAGGCCCGCTTGATAGGTGGAAATGAACAGTTTTGGTACAATAGCACTTTTGCTCTCACCGATGCAATTTTAGGAGACGACCAGGAAATAAATGAAAAAATGGTAAGTAAACAATTCATTTATTTAGGTAATTCAAATATCCAGTAGTGCATTCAGTATGTATCTTACAGTTGAACAGATTACTCTTTTCATACTAACAATCAATACAGGCAATCCTCTTTTAGTAACCACAATTGGTCTGGAGTAAAATGGTCACTAAGTAAAAACCATGTGACCACAACTGTGTTTATGGTTTTACTCCAGCTTTCTGTTGCTTTACAGAATCAGAGGGATATACAGTTTATCTTGAAATATATTGTCAGTATTTTTGACAACCAGTTTTCTCATAGATGCAGGCTTGCCATTTTCTGCAAAAAAACATAAACGTCTTGAGGCCGTTATTGAAGGAAAGACCCAACCGAGAATCTGAAGTGGGTTTTATAATTGCATGCTTTGAAGCCAGGTAATGATTACAAGTTAAGACAGTATTGTAGTTTGGCTTTACTTTTATGATCAAGTAATAATGCAATCCTCCACACGCCTCTTCGGAAATAACATTGCACCCTCCTCAATCTATTAACCTAGTTTAATAAAGTCATACCTGCTTTGAAAATGATGTAGGTGTTTTTTTTAGGTCTTGTGTGTGAGTAGATGTGCTCTTTGCTTTAAAGCAATCCAACTTTTTTTCCCCAGAATTCCACACGGGCCTAGAAAAAAATATTCTTCTGCTTTAAGGAGATAATGCGATGTGACTGTGAAAACAGGAGGCTCTGGATTGAATAACATCTTTGTAGATCCTCCTAAATTATCCTCCTTGTCGATCCTCCTAAATTATCATTAGCAAGGAGGCTTGCCTCAAGTGCAATCACCAGCATCTAAGTCAGGGCTATCAAACTCGTGGCCCACGTGCTGGGTGCGTCACACGCTGGCACGCCCATGCCCGGTTTAGCAATGGGGGAAAAAGTCCTGATACATGACGTCGCCATGACAACGTGAATTTGACACCCCTGATCTGAGTGAAGGAAAAGGTTTTTAAAAAATTAAGATGGCACTTGCAGCTGTGTGAGTGAAGGTTTGCCCCTTTTGTATATTGAACTTTTTTTTGTGTTGCCATAGAAATAATTTCCTGTCACTAGTCTTAAATAAACTGTCACTTGCCTGGATTAGTTCTTGCAGGAATTTTTGGCCAGGTTTTTCAGAAAAGGTTTGCCATTGCCTCTTTCCTAGGCCTGAGAGAAAGTGATTGACCCAAGGTCGTCCAGCTGGCTTTGTGGCTAAGGTGGAACTAGAACTCAGAGTCGCCCAGTTTCTAGCCTGATGTTTTTTTAATCCCTACACCAAGCTGGTTGTCAGCATTGCAGATACAATATGCATAGGGGAATCCTGGACTTTGACTGCACTGCCATGCCAGGCCACTGTCTTATCACTTTTGATCTCACCCGCAAGGGATGCTGTTGAGTGCAGTAACAATATTTTTTTTGTTACACAGGCCATTATATAGAGATATTATTTCTATACAGGTAGTCCTTGATTTATGACCACAATTGAGCCCAGAATTTATGTTGCTAAGTGAGAAATTTGTTAAATGAGTTCTGCCCCATTTTACAACTTTTCTTGCCACATTTGTTAAGTGAATTACTGCAATTGTTAAATTAATACCATGATTGTTATGTGAATCTGGCTTCCCGATTGACTTTGCTCATCAGAAGGTTGCAAAAGATGATTACATGATCCTGGGACATTGTAAGTGTCATAAATATGAACCAGTTGTCAAGCATCCAAATGTAAATCATGTGACCATGGGGAGGCTACAGTGGTCATAAGTGTCAGGCTCCAGACATGCCGCAACATGCGCCGGAGCCCAAGAATGATGTCGGGCGCCTGAGGAACTGCTATTTACCTCGACAACGCCCCAGCCACCACTATGGAGAGACTAGGATGATGTCATCAGGAGGCGACAGGGAGATTGCAGCAGGCTGGGAATGGGTGGCAGCTACTGAATCCAGGACTGAAGGAGAGATGAGCGGTGGCTGACATTCGGAGGAGAATGGCCATGGTGTTGGGCAATGTGGGCACAATCGCAGGATAATAAGGAAGGATAGCAAGCACACAGGTGAAGGGAGCTGCAGATAGGCGGATGTTAGTATAATGAAGGACCAGATGTTAGGCAGATTAGATGAGTGGGAGGTGCAGAACTAGGGTATTTAAAGCAGTGAGAGGCAGTGGCTCTCAGCATTGGCTTTATTTGGAAAAGTTCTTACTTGCTGTTGCATTGTTTGGGTTGCTGGAATAAAGCGTAGATTACTCCAAACTGTGAGTCCTGGCTGCTTTTACCAGGTGGGAGACCAAGTGTGAAAAAAGGGTCATAAGTCACTTTTTCAGTGAAGTTGTATGTAACTTTGAACAGTCAGTAAATGAACTGTTGTAAGTTGAGGGCTACCTGCATAAAGAAATTATAAATAAAAGGTCTGCCTAACTTTCACTTTTGGTCATAGATTTATTTGATATTTATTGATTCATTCAATTTTTTTTCAAACAAGCTGAAATTTATTTTTTGCCACTGAGTATAATATGAGATTTTTCTGCTTTTCTGCTTTTCTGTACTAATTAATTAATTAATTAATTAAAAGTTAGTCGAGCTATTTTTATAGCAATAAGAAGAGTTGCTTAAATATATGTGCTACTATGGAGGAACCCTCTGACCTTATGTTGTTCATATACTCTTCTGTGCAGGAAAGCATATATACAGATAGATTTGGTTAAATATCTCATTAATACTAGTGGTTTTTCTGATGAGTTGGCAACAATATTGCTGGAATCCTACGATAAGTTAATTCACATAAAGAAGATCTTCCTGTCTTATGGATATAAAGATCGTAGTGCTGATGCATTGATGGCATGTGCAAATATTCATGGGTAAGTCCTCAGATAGAATTTTTCATAAATACATGCATATATACCACGATATTATTCATTTTTTAAAGCAGCATTTTTTAAGTAACATTTCACAGAATGCCGAAAGGAACAGAAAAGAGTCAAAGAAATTAAAAGCATGAGGTAAGAAAAAGAAAGGGAATCACCATTCATTTCTTCAAGCTTTTCTATCCTTGTAGGCCAGGCCTGTCAAACTGGCAGCCTGCAAGCTGGATGCATCGTACACAGGCCATGCCCACCCTAGCTCCACAAAGGCGAAAACACAATACGTCATGATACACAATCAAGTTTGACACCCGTGTTGTAGGCTATTTTTGCCTGTTTATATACTTCACACATTTCCTTTTGTTCTTTAAAATTCTCATTTCTCTCTTTTTGAGGATCTTATCAGTTCTATACAAACACGATTCACGTGGTCTTTCCCTTCGTTTCAACCCATTCACTCATCCTTCATGTATTTGTCCTGCAATTCTGTTATTCTTTTTTTGTTTTAACACACATATTTTTAAGCATCCTATTCTTACTGCATTGTTTTGAATACTCCTGAATAGGTAAATCCACACTATAGGCAAAAATCATTTTTTACACACAGCCATTTTCACTTATTTTGAGTAGTATTCATTCTTTCATTTCTTTCATATACCAGTGAATTTCTGGTGGTATTTATGGGTCCTAAAAATTGACATGGTTACGTCTTTATTTTTTTAATATCTTTATTTTTTACATCTTTAGTAAATATTCTACCAAGATACACAAGTTAATTTACTTTTTCATTTATGTACAGTATGACATTAAGTTATTCATTCCATTTCTCCTGTCAAACACAACTGCTTTGGGTTTTAATAAATTAATTTTATAGAAAATGATTCTTATATCTACAATACAATGCAGCATGGCAAATATAACTACAGACTGTCTTCTAAAGGTCATGTACGTATATTCTGGCCATCTCACCCATAAGGCAACTGTATGCTTAAACTACAACATGTGTAAAAAAGAAAACATCGGAAACTCAAAAACTCTTTTTCAATATCCTTTTTCATCTCTTTTTTAAAGCTATTTTAAGTAATTTGATTTTGGTAAGTTAGTATTGCTTATTTGTTTTCTTTTTCCATTCTATTTTATTTAGAAAGGTACTAAATATTCTTTCTGTTTAAAATGTATTTTTTACAGGATACTTGGTAAATATACAGAACTTGCTGCAGACAAGCAGAGCCATTTCATAGATGCATATAGTTTAGCACAATGTGCAGTATCACAAATGGAAGAGCTTTTTCAACATATTAATAATATACTTCCAATTAATGAGGTATGATGTTTATGTATCAGCATCCACAACACAGAGACCATTGCTAAATGGAAATATTAAAGTATCTCAGAAATACAGGATTGTGTAGATATAAACTGAAAGTATGACAGGTCTTCAGTCCCAAATCCAGTTGAAGCAGTCCCCAATTCAATGTGTGATCCAAATGTTAATTTTGATTGTAAATCCAACTTTTCCATTGATAAGAATTGGAAATCAACAAACAGAACTTCTTTTTTTTCTGTTTAATATAACTTTATCAAAATATTGCAGAATCGTCATGTTTTGGAGATCAGTGTGAAATTTCAGACAAAATTACAACATTTTAACAGGTGGATTATTGGCAATTGCCTTACCTGGAAACACCAAACTCACTACTTTTCAGTTTAATTTAAGGTTTTTGGTTTTTGCTAGTTGAAGAGCCCTTGATAACAGAAGTATATGTATATAAAGGACATCCCAAACATTTTAATTCACATATAGGCTATCAATCAGACAATCTGCCTTTTCTCCCTCTCCTCCCTGGGGTTTCTTTTTCTGGAAGAGTACAAAGAAAATGTATCAGTTTTTACAGGCATACTAAACATGCTCACACAATCTACAATGCCAAAATATGGTTTCTGTTGTTCCATGTGGTATAAACATGGAAGCTGTTGTTTAACTTAAGCAGAGCATATTGTAATTAGCAATCCAAAGCCTCTTTTTCTGCACATCACCATATTTAGGATTGTGTATCAGTTCATATTTCGTTTAGTTTACTTCAGTTTAACTCCTGAATCTATCCAAATATGTCTAATTCAGTTTAGGATTGAGCTAAATCTGAAGTACATTCAGGTTCTAAATAGTGAACATGTATAACCACCGGTGATCTTTATCAATATTCAGTACAGGACTTCTTTAAGTTTGGAATTTTCATGCCAATCTTCTTGTGAAAAGTTTGTGTGTGTGTGTGTGTGTGTGTAAGTAAAATGTTATATAATCTATATAATATAGTTTCACTCAGGGGTGGGATTCTACCTAGTCGGTCTGGTTCTATAGAACCGGTTGTTAGGATTCTGTCCAGTTCAGAGAACCGGCAAATCGCACCACTGGCTGGACCCACCCCATCCCACCCACTCACTTCTTACCTGGCATGCACACCATCCAACTTGGTTGCATTAGCCTAATTTTTGGTAAGTTGCTATTTTTCCTTTTATTTTCCGGCCATCAGCTGTTCCTACTATCAACTGTGCCGGGATATTTAGATTAGCTAGAAAGCAGGAAATCGTTAGATTTCTTGCTGTCTAGCTAATCTAAAAGCAGAGCTGAACCTTCCTTAGGACTGAAGCTTCTATTTTTCAGTGCAGACTCAGGTAGCAGATTGCAGAATGGTAGTGTCAGCATTCCAGGAAACCTCCATTCCTATCAGTAACTCCGAGACAAGCATAATCTCAAAAGTACCTTTATTAGAATAGCACCTGGCACATCTGTGGAATTTTGAAACTAAAAGTTTCCCGGACTTCCCACAATGTCCCAACCTACAAACCATCCCCTTTTCTCTCGTTATCACGTCACATGAACCAATCCCAAAGTAAGTTCCTTTTTGTTTCTGCACCACACTCTATGACCTTGAATTAACAAAAGAATTCTATTTTGTCTACTTAGAGCTACTTAATAAAAATTACTCCCTCCCACTTTCTCAAACTATGTGGCAGCAATGAATAAGGATTCCAAAGCTGACAGATAGATCTCTGAGTGAATCTGTGATTCTGTGAGCAACTCAATCTGCCTGCCTGCTTTACCTGATTTTGGGTAAAAGTTGCTCTTTTTTAAAAATAAAAAATCAATATTTACATACACAGTGTGTTGTGAGTTAATTTTGCAAGTTTGCTTGCAAGCAAATTTTATGAGACAGACTCAGGTAGCCGATTGCAGAATGGTAGATCTCTAAATGAATCTGTAATTCTGGGAGCAACTCGATCTGCCTGCCTGCTTTGCCTGATTTTGGGTAAAAATTGTTCTTTTTTAATAAAAAATAATCAATATTTATATCAATATTTACATAAATATTTACATACAAGCCATGCCCACCCAGCCACATGACCACAAAGCCATGCCCACCCAGTCACGTGACCACAAAACCACACCCACAAATTAGGCCACACCCAAAGAACCAGTTGTTAAGAAATTTGAATCCCATCCCTGGTTTCACTGTATAGCTTCTCTTACAGTGAGAAGCACAAGCTTACTAAATACTGTATAAAAAGAGAAAACAACTGCAAAATGGAATACAGAGGAGAAGAAGGTATGTATGCTTTTAGATATATATTAAGATATATACAGTAATATACTGTATACTGTTTTCTCTTTTTATACAGTATTTAGTAGGCCTTTGCTTCTCACTGTGTGAGGACAGCCAAATTGTCAAAAAAACAGAATAGCAGAAAAGTCAGTGGCTGAAAGGAGGCACGGTGATCATGGTTTTCTTTCCTCCATACTTGTGTCCTATGTTTATCTTGATCTTTTCTGAAATTGAGGTTGGTTTTAAAGGGTTTTTTTCCCATGTTTGGTATATTTATTTATTTATTTCAGACTAGAAATATAAATACACCTTTAATGAGAAGACTTGCAAACATGAAGGTGAACTTTGTAGAGATCATTTTGGATATTGTTGTTGTTATCAACATTGAAACAAAGAACAAAGAAGCTAGGGCACATCAAATTGAGCAAATTATTGAGGATTTTGTAAGGTTTACACCTGATTCTGCTTCACGTGAACAGGTATGCCCTTGTGCAATGCGTTCATAATTAATCTCTTCCACATACAATCTGTGGCATATAGAAATCATCATTATCATGGAAGTCTCGCTGAAAACATGAGCAAAACACTGGTAGATTTTTTTTAACGTTGGATCCAGATACAAGTAAGTACCTCAAAGCAGATAGAAGCAGATCTTTCCATTCTTGCTTACCACAGTAGTCCCTCCACCCTTGAAAAATATACATAGCGAATTCTGAAGACTAAGGAATGAGAAAAGGTAAAAACATAGGTAGTCCTCAACTTACAATTATTCATTTAGTGACCATTTAAAGTTACGACACTGAAAAAAGTAACTCATGGTCATTTTTTCACACTGACTGTTGCATCATCCCCATGGCCACATGATCAAAATGGAGGTGCTTGACAGCTGTTTCGTATTGATGATGGTTGCAGTTTCCTGGGGTCATGTGATCATTTTTTGCGACCTTCTGACAAGCAAAGTCAATGGGAAAGCCAGATTCACTTAACATCTGTGCTACTAACTTAGTAACTGCATTCACTTAACAGCCGAGGCAAGAAAGGTCATAAAATGGGGGCAAAACTCGCTTAACAACTATCTCACTTAGCAACAGAAACATTGGGCTCATTTGTAGTTACAAGTCAAGGAATAACTGTAGACAAGGTTGCTATTCAAGCGGGCAACATTATCTGTGAGTCATCTAATGTACTTAATACAAAGGTATAATATATTACATTCAATTTATTGCCATAAATTAAGTATCATCAGATTGAAAAATTGTGGCCATCTCTTGGAAAAGTCTCATAATATTTGGGGAAACCAACCCTGTGTATCACAGGATATCTTCAACTTTTAGGCAACAAACAAAACTACTCACAGAGTACAAATCTATTATTTCCGAAAGAGCAGAAACTTCTGAATGTTCTCAGTGATTTTAGGTTGATGTTATTTTTAAAATCTTATGTGAAACTTACTAGTATAATTGCTGATAGAGTACAGCAGCATTCTCTAGTCACTATCCACAATAAGTAGCTATTTGGGGTACAAAATTCCCAGTTCCATCCTGAGTAGCTAGAAACATGCATGTTGACAATATCAAACTCTGCTAGAGGTACCAGAAAACTGAACTTACTTTTCCATTCTTTCTCCCAATGCTGGTCACCGTCAAAGTACTAAAGCAGTTTATAAGCCATGCGGAAGTTCACAAGTATTTGATCTCATTTAACCAGTGTAAAATATCCTAGTTCAAACTCCTTGCTAAAAAACAAGTATATGGCAAGTACTAAATATTAGGTTTTCCAAAGGTTTTCAGGAATGTCTCTCGTGTGTAATTTTTGTAGCAATACTTTAGGGCTATAGCACTAATTTATTTCTATGTTTGGTAAAAAATTTTGAATGCAAGTGTATTTTAAGCCCTTTTCAACACTCAGATTTTAATCTTTGGATCTCCTTAACAGTTTGTTTATTTTATTTTATATTTTCTGGATTCTTAACAGGCTTGGATCACCCTTGGGCAAACAGCGTGTCATAATGCCCATGCTCAACTTACAAGCCTACCGAGTCTTTGTGTTGGTTGTCCTGACATCAGAGCCAAGTACCTCTATCTCACTGGAAGGAGTCTACATTTCTTAGCTAACCATATTGGGCCTTTTAGTTTGGACATTCAGTGGTGTGAAAATGCAATCGTAAGGCACAGATTACTCAATATAATTAAAGTTCTTTAAATCTCTTTTGTTGGATTATGTGGTTGTGTTGTTTCCAAATAGATTTCATTAGCCATTTTTAGTGCAAGTTTATGATATGTTATATAAGACCCACAACAAAATCTAGTCTCTCCACCAATCAGTATCCGCTGTCTTCTAAGCAGAGGGGCAAGGGTTTGATCACATGATTACAGTCACTATCTTGAATTTTTGAAACCACCGACTCCACACAAGTGCCTCTAGCCACACTCAGTCCATACCAGGCAGTTTTTTAGGGGTTGATTTTTCTTCTGTTTTTTCCCTGACATAATTTGTGGTTTTTCAGCAAGTCTCAAAGTTTTTTTTAGCAATAGACTTCTATAGCGCTTCATAGAGCTTTACAGCCCTCTTTAAGTGATTTACAGAGTCAGCATATTGCCCCCAATGATCTTGGTCCTCATTTTACCAACCTTAGAAGGATGGAAGGCTGAGTCAACTTTGAGCCTGGTGAGATTCAAACTGCCAAATTGCAGTCAGCAGAAGTAGCCTAAAGTACTTCATTCTAAGCACTGTGCCACCCTGACTCCGATGAATCCACTAATACTGCTACCTTCTCTGAGCAATAAGCAAGAAAATTTCATTCCTGAATATTATTTTTGTTGAATAAAATGAGGTTTCTTCAGAAATTACTCTTCCATCTGCTTAGCTATGTGATTGATGAAAAAAAATTCAATGTTGACTTTTACAATTTGAATCTTAACTTTCCAAGAGTTACGAAGCAATTTGCACTGTTCCGAGAAGAATTTGGAGTAATAATATTGAGATGCAGCAAATTATTACTTTCAGCAGTATTTTGATTTCTTGTGCTGAAAGATAAGGAAATGCTTTAAATCTCCTTTTTAAGTGTATCATTTCTGAAAAATGAGTAGAAAGAAAAAGCTATAAAATAACATCATTGGCCACATAAGTCAATGTAACATAGAGATAACTCATTAATTATTGTTGAATTCATTTGTCAAGGGTACTGTGGATTGGTGTTCTGTTTAAACAATCAATTTATTCATTTTCTATTGTTGAATTTATTCAGGATTTAATATGAGCTAAAGCAAATGTAAAAAAATATTCTATCACTGTATACATATTTGCTGTTTATACAAGTAGTTCTGAGTTTGTATCACCTGCTTCTTCTCTTTCTAAAGCACATGATCCATATGTATATTTTTTGAGAATAATTGGTGTGAACTGAAAGCAATATCACTCATATTTAAATGCTCGTAGAAGATTGTATTTATAGCATTCTGCTACACATTCAAGGGAAGGGCCTTCAAGTGTTTTTAAACTTTGCATTGGGCTGCATCCTTTTCTAAAACATGTACATTTCTGTTTGACTATGATTCTTTTATATAATTGTCATATACAGGAGGTGCCTAAAGTTAATTCTGAGAAATCTCCACCACCAGAAGCAGAAACAATAGATGAACAAAATGAAGCCCCAAGTCCTCTGTTGCAACTTACTAAAAAACAGCTCGATGACCACAGGAAAATAGCCAATGAATTAAGGGTATGTTTCATTTAAATTAAGACATATCCTGACACGAATCAATTGTGCTGGATTTACATCTCCCAGTATTTCTTCAGCGATGCTGGTTTACAATTCTGGGAGCTGCAGCTCACAGTACTGAAAGTGTGACAGATTCAAGAACAGAGACTTGTTGAATATACTATAGTAACAATTATAAGCAAAGATATTAATTAATTAATTAATTTAAAAGAAAGAAAGTTGAACAATCAGAAAGGTGACCTATTAAAAATGGCAATTTTTTCTTGCACTGTTTTATGCTTTTCCTGCTCTTTTCCCTGTGTATTAAATCCATTCTTTCCCAAAATAATTTCTGAAAAATGGTTCTCAAATGAGATGAAAACTTAGTGGCTTCTATTTTTCTTCCATAAATAGAGCAAAAAATGACTCAATAGTAACAGCCTGCAAGTGGGAGTGGTGAGGGTAGAACTTAGGTGGAACTATTCATTTCTTCTCAAAGTTATTCAGATGGATTTAGATCTGTAAAGGATGCAATGTAAGGAAAGATGATTTGGCCTGAACATATTGGTGATAACCATGCTACCAAATATTTGTCTAGGATTCAGGAGAGATGTAGTGGAACGTGAAGTAATCCACTAGAGATGTTCTCAAAAGGTTGCCAACCTTTTGGACCTTAGGGACCACCAAACTCATAATTTTAGATCCCAGACACCACTAACTGGTTCTGTGGGTGTGGCCTAATTTGTGGGTGTGGCTTGGTGGTCATGTGACTGGCTGGGCATGGCTTGTATGTAAATATTATAAATATTTATATAAATATTGAATTTTTTTATAAAAAAGAGAAACTTTTACCCAAAATCAGGCAAAGCAGGCAGGCAGATTGAGTTGCTCACAGAATCATAGATTCATTCAGAAATCTATCTATCTGTCATTGTCTAGCTCAGTCTGTCACATAAAATTTGTTTGCAAGCAAATTCATAAAATTTGCTAGCAAGCAAACTCACAAAATTAATTCACAACACACCATGCATTTAAATATTGAATTTTTTTATTAAAAAAAGAGCAACTTTTACCCAAAATCAGGCAAAGCAGGCAGGCAGATTGAGTTGCTCACAAAATCACAGATTCATTCAGAGATCTATCGATCTGCCATCGGCTAGCTCAGTCTGTCCCATAAAATTTGCTTGCAAGCAAACTCACAAAATTAATTCACAACACACCATGTATGAAAATATTGAATTTTTTTATAAAAAAAGAGCAACTTTTACTAAAAATCAGTCAAAGCAGGCAGATTGAGTAGCTCACAGAATCATTCAGTGATCTATCTATCTGCCATCAGCTAGCTCAGTCTCTCAAATTTGCTTGCCGTGAGTCTGCACTGAATTTGCTTGCAAGCAAACCTTCAGTCCTAAAGGAGGTTCGGCTGTACTTAAAAGCAGAGCCGAAGATCTAAAGACTAGCTAGAAAGCAAGAAATCCAACCATTTCCTGTTTCCTAGCTAATCTAAATCTCCCCAGACAGCAGAACAGATGATGGTCGGAAAAAAGGAAAATATCAATTTAGCAGGCAAGTTTGCCGGGTAAGGAGTGAGTGGGCGGGGAGGGTTCCCATGGGCCATGTGGGCGGTGCAACCTTGTGTTTCTGCACAGCCTGGATTAATTGCTTTGGCGGGGTGCTCTGGGGGTGAGATTTCTCTGCGGCCCACAACCGCTGCTCTAAATTGAACTATGATCTTCATTTTTGGGCCAAACCTCATGGGAGTCTAATCCTAACCTTAGATCAAGGGTCCTCAACCCAATTACCAGGCTAAACAAGAGGCTGACCAGAGCACACGCAACTCAACTTTCGTGAGTGGCGGCCTGCCAGCCCACCACTCACACAAATCAAGCAGTGTTCATGCCCACCAGATCATCACTTGCATGCCAGCCTGCCGCTCATGCAGCCCAGTTTCCTTCTTCCCCCCAGCCAGACCCCCAAGCCGCAAAGTTTGGGGACCACTGCCCTAGATGACTTTTTCATTGAAATGGGGTTTCCTCATGAAATTTGGCGAGGATTTCTAGTGAGATGGAATGGAAAGCAAACGTGTCTACTAGGCATAAAGAACCTATAAATTGAACCATGATGTTCAGTTTTGGGACAGGCCTCATGAGGGCCTAACCCTAACCATAGATTACTTTTTCATTTCAAATGGGGTTTTACATGCAATTTACCTAGTATTTCTACAGAGAGTTGAATGGAATGGAAACAGGCCTATTAAGCATAATTTCTAAAAGTAAACAGTGAAGCCTGTTTGGGGACCAGATCACTTGCAGGGGTTAACCCTAACCCTAGATAACCTTTCCATTTCCAATAGGGTTTTCGTATACAATTCACCTACAATTTTTAGAGAGACAGAATGCAGAGCAAAGAGGTCCACTATTCATAAAAAATCTCTCTAAATTGAATCACAGTGTTCTTTTTTGGGAAAGCAGTTTGATGCAAATTCAAACCCTGATAGCAACAATATTTCATATAAAAATCAATATCTTATTTGGAAACATTAAAAGGAGGGTCTTTAAGGATAGATAATCCTTTAACAATCTGGGGAAAATGTGAAAGTGAAGCATGACTGCCCTTTTTATTTAGAATTTACCAGTCTTTAGAGGTCAAACTTACGCCTAGGGCTTCTGCAGAGGCACAGGACCTCCTTGCAGAGGTGGTATTCAGCAGGTTCTGACCAGTTCTGGAGAACCGGTAGCGGAAATTTTGAGTAGCTTGGAGAACCAGCAAATACCACTTCTGACTGGAGATTTTACAGTATCCTTCCCCTGCCACGCCCACCAGCCATGGAACTGGTAGTAAAAAAAAAATTGAATCCCACCACTGCCTCCTTGGTTGGCTATAGATGGAAAAGAGAAACTTTGTGGAAAGCACTGCTTACCACAGATATTAGTTGTTCTTGAAATGAGAAATAGATGGGGAAATGTGGGTTGAGAATTGGTAACTAAGGAAATCCGTTATGCAACCTTGACTTGAATTTTTGTGCAAAAATGAATCAAAGCTATCACTGTAGAACAGGGGTGTCAAACTCAATTTTATTGAGGGCCACATCAGAATTGTATTTGACCTTGGGGGGGCGGCCAGGGGGGGTATGGCCACTCATGTTGAGGGCTACCTGTGCTAGCCCGAGTGCTCTTCTAACAAAAGTGGGCTCCTGAGCTCTGTTTTTGGCTGCGACTGCCTCCTGACGCCCTCTGCCAGTGATAACAGAGTTCAGGAGGGCTTCATGCTGTTTCCAAGGTAGCCTTGCCCCTCTGGGCCAGATCTAAGCACTCCATTGGCTGGATCCAGCCCATGGATCTTGGGTTTGACATCCCTGCTATAGAGAAAGGCTAACCATTCAAATTGCCCAGTTGATTTTTGAAGTGAGCAATATATCTTCCATAAAGGAATGTGTTTCATTCTCATCTCTGAGAGTAACTCCAGCAATATTGAATGTTGTTCTTTTTTTAACCGTATAGAAGAGACAGACGTGGACTTATGAATACATATTTCAGTCAACTGAGGTTTTGCTGCAGTGCATTAATGTTGCAATTAATAACAACCTGGTCGATACCTTGGCAGCTGCTAGTTTGGAAATGGTGGAGTGCTTTGGACAATTTGATCCAGTTTCAGCAAGTCAGTTTTTAGCCCTTTATCAGGTAAGACAAGAACTGTAAATCAAAATAATAACCACAATGTCTGCTACCAATTAAGCTACAATAGTAATTGTAGTTGTGTGCTAAACACAGGAAAAGCTTTGTTCCAACCTCAGAATAAAACAATTCACCTCAGAATGTTCCATCATAATGCTCTAAAAATACTCTATTTTAGTGGGAAAAACCTTGAAATGACCCAGGAATTACACCATAGGGAACAATAGGAAGTTGAAATAAGTTCCTTGCTTTCTCATTTTTTATCCTCTGGTAACAAAAATAAGTTGGATGGCTGTAGATGAGATCGTCTCCTTGGGGTAGTGTTAAAATTGTTTCAAGATTAAAAAAGAAGCACAAATGTATAATATATCGCTATCCCTTTCTATAGTAAAGAATTTAAGAATATCTGTATCGTGTGTCTGTTTTTGTCACTGACCCCAGTTGCTTTTTCTTTGTTAGCTCCAACCAATGACAGCCTGAAAGAAACCTATGCTTCCTGGGTTTTTAGCTAATGCATAATTCAATTCTTGATCACTTAGATTTGGATTGAAATACTTTTATTCCAAACTTGGTAGTAATGTTAAAATGTCCATTCTGGAATCAGAATATTTTTCACAACCCAAACAATAATCAGTTAAATTCATATTAAAATATAAAGGAGCTATGAGTGCATACCATTATATTATGGAATGAAATTACCAGTCTTGCTTGCTTCAACTATAATTGTGTTAAATGTTTATTATTTTGAATATGATGTAAATGTAGTTGAGATCTCTTGATCAATGCAAATCATCTCTCTTGGTTAGCATCTAGAGATCTAGAGATTTAAGGCACATTGTAAGGAACTCTCCAGAAGAGTTAAGTTGCTTTCAATGCAAAGCAAACAATTTAAAATGCTCTTCTGGGAAAATTATCAATGCTTTTCTTCTGAAATTTTCTTGAAACGGAATGAAGGAAGATCTTTAATAATCAGTGTTTACATAAAAGTTACATAATCCTTTTTTTTAAGGTAAGAAAACGGCTAAGAATTATGTATAGGCTGTTCCCTAGAAGAAAGTAAATGGTTGGAAATGTTCTTTATATTTACTGTCAATCTGGTTGAAAATGGTTTTACAATATTTTAATGTATCCATAAATAGCTTGCTTGGGTTTTAAGTAGAAATCTGCTTTTAGAAACATTTGCTTACCTGTTATTAAATCTAATATTACAATCTTCCAGAGTTGTACGGCATCATTGATTATGAAAGAAATCCTGTTAGCAGCTACCTTGAACAGCAGTAGTTCACAGATGGCAGCCATGTTGCACCTACAGCACCACTTACAACAAAGAGGAGAAACAAGTGGCCTCCTCAAAACTACAGAACACAGGTTGACTGCTATATCAAAGGTAACTCGGTCAGTTAAATGAAATTGAGATTCCCACTCAGTTACAGAGAGACAGGTCATCAAAACACTTGTCAGGATGCATAGATGATATCTCATTCTCTTTTCTTACAAATTATTCTGAAAGAGTTCCTTCTAAAAAGTGCAGTTATATTACAATTATTTTACATAAGTAATTGACTGCCTAATTCTATTACTGTGCAGATGTTTTACTGCGTCATTGAACAAGTGGTAAGTGAACTAATATAGTCATTTCATTTTCCAATATTGAAAGGTTTATGCGTTTATACATATTCTTAGTACCCCAAATAGTTTGTCATAATTTTGTAATGAAGTATCTTTATAGATTAGCATATAACTTATAAGTAGTTTTTCTATACGTTTAAGATATTATGCTTATGAGTAGTCCTTGACATATCACCACGATTGAGCCTAAAATTTCTCTGGTTAAGTGAGACATTTATTAAGTGAGTTTTGCCCCATTTTATTACCTTTCTTGCCACAATTGTTAAATGAATCACTACAGTTAATAAGTTAGTAACACCGTTGTTAGGTGAATATGGCTTCCCCATTGATTTTGCTTGTCAGGAGGTTGAAAAAGTTGATTACATGACCTTGGCACACAGCAACAGTCCGATGAACCAGTTGCCAAGCATCCAAATTTTGATCACATAATCATGGGGTTGCTTCAAAAGTCATAAGTGTGAAAAATGATCATAAGTCACCTTTCTTTAGTGCTGTTATAACTTTGGTCACTAAATGAACTGTTGTAAGTCAAGGACTACTGTACATGTTAATCACTGACATATAAATATTTACAAATAAAAATATTTATATCCAATCAAAGAGAATGCTGTTCTAACATTTATGAATGGCATTCTGAACTTTTTTGAAAAATAATTATTCTGTTTTTTGGTAGGCATGGGGAAGCCTCGCTATTTCTTCACATCATTTTAATATCATGAATGAACTGCCAGCAAATTTTCATATAGTTATTCTCCAGCATTCAGGAGACAGGTATGAATATAACAATGCTCATGAATAACTGGTTCAAGCATAAGATTTAAACATGATTACCGCTGAACATCACTACTTTTTCAACATAGTTTCTGCAATTCATGTATTTACAGTTGGGACAATTAATCAATAGAACAACTTGCCTGCAGAAGTTGTGGGTTCTCCAACATAGGAAGTTTTTGAAGAGATAGGAAGAGATTGGATAATCTTTTGTCTGAAATGGTATAGGGTTTCCTGCCTAAGCAGCGGGTTGGACTACAAGACCTCCCAGGTCCCTTCCAACTCTGTTATTCGAATTCTACATACTGATGATGTGAAAAGTTCTGTTAAAAAGCTTCTAGTATTTAGAGGTTTTTATTAGGAATCCTTTCCCATAATGTGAAATACATGCCCTAGGTATGACACTTGCCATACTCCCATTTCAGCTGATACAGCTGTAATATATTGGATAGACTTGTGAAATTCATTCAGGAATACATAGTGTGATGATTAACCACCGAACTTTGTATATATTTGAAGGTCCATTTTACAATTACCAATACTATGGGAATAAACTCCTCCCCATATGAAAGAAACAAGTTTTCCTCCCCATATGAAGAAAGTTTTTGTTTTATTTATGGAATCAGTATAATATAATCATACTGAAGATGAGGGCATATAAGTTGCCAGAAGATGGACAGTGTATAAGTTGAATAAATAAAAAATAAGTAATTTAAGGGTAAGTAGGGCCTTGTAGATCATCCAAAAGGCTTGCTCGATGTTATGCTCACATTAAACTCTGTTAAATAAGCAGAATTGGCTTTCAGTGAGACATATGCCTTCGTGTCATAGGTCTCACACCATTTCTCACAGGCCAATAACATCAGAGAGAATGGACATTATCCAGTGAATAGTTAAAACAATGTTATCTGATGGGCATAGACCATAGATCACATAGTATTTTCACATTGCCATAATTCTGCCATTTAAAGATCTCCCCAGGTACTGAGTTAGGAGAATTCCCTTTCATTTTATTGCCTGTAATTAATTAATTAAATCTATGTATTACTCAGCTCCCAGTGACATGATTTTATTAAGCTACTGGGTTTTTTTAAATTCCTGGTTATTCTTTTTCTATATAATGTATTGGATTTGTTTTTAATTATATATTGCCCTGAGTTGTTCTTGAATTTAGTGGCATTTAAATATAGGAAATATATTCGGATTGGAAGATTATAAGTAATTATAAGTAATTATTATTATTGTGCAGCAACAGGTCCAGACAGTGACTATTCACAAGTACAATGATAATAAATGGTAATAAAAAATAATTTTCTGACCAATCTGTACAATTACCACAACTAAAGCCTTCAGTATGAAACTGATCAAGTTCTGGTCAGTTTTGGTCAGGAGCTGTAAGGTGGCCAGAGAGTTTTTAATCAACTAATTAGGGTTACAGAGTTGAGTTTGTGAACTTGAGTAGCATGTAGCATGTTTGGAAGGGCACTCCAAGCTGCAAAGAAAAGCAGCTCGGGAAGAGATTCTTGGTTTAAGTCATCCCCCCATCCCGTGGGGACAAAAATTGGGGAAAAAAGCAGTTCAGGCACAAGACACTGTATGAAAGAACTTTTATCTCAATGAAATGGCAGCAATCGGCAGTCTTTGTAGGGTGTTTCTTTCCCCCTCAGTCATGTGGTTTACTTAGCAACCATTTCACCAGAGCCATCCATTTCACCACGACCAGTTGCAGCCACCAAACAAGAACTATTCGTGTTCAGGAAAATAAAGTTACCATTTTTGTTTCTTTTGATAGGTCTTTATTGTATGGCGCTGTGCTTGAGAAAGTAAGGTCAGCCAACCCTAAAGAGCAAAAGGAACACCAGAAGGAAAAAGGTGGGAAGGAAAAGGGTGGGCAACAGAAAGGAAAATCTGCTCAACCAACTTGTAAGTATTTCTAAGTAACGCAAACACAATTGCATTTTTCTGCTGCACAGTTGCACTGAGTTAAGTCACACATGAGTATTTGGGTGATGAAAGTACAGTTTCTTAGCAAGCAAAGTATATCCTGGTGTTTACGTCTTCCTTTCATGCCCCCACTGATTGACAAGAATCTCAGTATGATTTTTTTTTCTGTAAACATTGGTACACAGCCCCATCAGATTTGTTTGTATAACCACATAATAAAGTTAACTCAAACTTTGAAAATTAATTTTGCCTGGATGAATTATTTTCTCCCTTGCCTTCCCTGTTCATTTCTGAACCAGGGAAATAATTTTCATGGCAGCCCAAAGTAGCCTTTGATTTATTCCCACCTTCATTTTAATTATGGAACTTATAGCTTAAAGCCTGAGTTTAATGGATTCGTTTGGACAAGAAGGCATCCATTAAAGGTGTGTATTGGGTAAATCCAGCTTGCATTGTATGCATGTTCAAAACTGAGAAAGTGGAAGAAGCTTCAGAATGAAGATGTGGGCTTAGGCAGGGGTGACTTCAGAGTTGTTAATAGGCAAGATACATACCTTTTGTTGGAAGGACAAGGAGCTCTGTTAAACTGAGATTTTACTGAATTTTAGATCATTTCAATTCCTTGTATCTCTGTTATTTTACACCTAGAAGAACTGAGAGGGTGATACTTCAGTGCTCATATATCCTTCATGATTGTCTATCTAGAAATATAGCTGCTGTGTAATAATAACTAAACACACTTTTATTATTTATCTCTACTACTCATTCATTTCTATGTCTGTATGCTACATAAATGAGGACATGCAAAAGAAAAAATGCATTGTTTTTTTTTAAGACGTTTGAATACATTTTTTTGGTTTGAATTTTTATTAACTGCAGTGCAGGCTAAAGTTGTCCGGAGCCCTGTGAATCCTGAAACATTCTTAAACATTTTGGAAAGAGCTGAGGTTTATAAAGAGGAGACGATGGTGGGTCTTTTGAGAGAAATAGAAGAAAATGAGTTTCAAAGAAAACAAGTGTCATCTGCCAAACTAGAGAGTGTAAGATTTTTTTTTTTAATGGAATACGTAAATATTTCGGCAATTTAGAAGGTGGATTCATGTTGATTTTTTTTTTACAAATAGTATAACATGTTTGAAAAATAATCATGTATTTTACTTTTATTGATGTAATAATATATAACAGTTGCTTATACTGTGTAAGTTTCTGTCCCCAACAGGGATGTGAATAAAGTAGGGAATGGGTTATTCTGTTTTAACTGCATTCTGGTGCGATAAAACACCAAAGTTGGAAACAAAATTTATGCTTGAGTGTTCTGGCCACAAAAACAATAGACATTCAGAAGAAGCACCTCGTTCCCTTGTTTTTTACCCAGAGTCACAAGATTAGGTTTGGTAGTAATTATTATAATTGCTACCTGTCTGCCAACCTATAGAAGAAGCCACTACATTAATGATTTTTAAAAAATATTCTGAAATACGTATTAAAAAGACCTGTAAGGATTAACTAGGGAACATCAACAATTGAAGAAAGGGAAAAAGAACCCTTACAATCTATTATTAGAAAATTAGAGGTTTCGCCATATACAAGTGTAGGTAAAAGTAGAGGCTAACTTTGAAAGTCATCAATTGTAGAGCAAGTTCTAAGAGAATTTTATGAGAATTGCAATTATAATTCTATTTATAATTCTATTTATTTGGAATCATGGTTATTAAATGCCATGCATACATATTTTATTTTTACTGAACAAAAAAGTAGCAAGAGGAAAGCTAACAACACAGAATTATTCTGTTTGTATTTTATACAAACTTTTGGTTTTTTTTTTTTTTTTACTCTTGGGCCTTTTAAATTGTACATGTATTCTTTTAAAATATGTTGATATTATGTTCTAGAATATAGAAGATGAAGAGGGACTAGATTTGGAATCCCTGTTTGAAACGATATTGTCAGATATGGAAGAATATTTGAAGCCTGTACTGTCACAACTTAATCTTTCTGAATTGAGGTAATTAGTGTATATGTTTATACATTTATTGTTTTTTACAATATCCAAACACCGTGAAATTCATATAGAGCACATTGCTGTAATCTGTCCTTGAGGTGCAGTGGCAAGAATGACCTCCCCCAGAAATTTTATATACATATTTAAAAGCGGGGGGGGTGTTTTGCATGGTGTGTGTGTGTGTGTGTGTAAGAGAGAGAGAGAGAGAGGGAGAGAGAGACCTTGAGACATTTACCATGGGAGCCAATTTCTCTCCTTTCAATTCCATTGATTGAAGCCTCCCACTCAGAAGCGTGTGGTGCATTCACACAGCCTGCCACTCCTAGCTTTCTCAGGTGAGCCAAACCATACTCAAGGTTACTGAAAGCCATCAAGGGATATAAGAAAATCAAGGGGTTCCCTTATCCAGGACCTGATGAAGATCTTTCAATAGAGCAACTAGTGTGATTTTGTCTCATGCCCAAATGTGAATCCTGATGAAAGGGAGCTTTATTTATTTAGTGTATGGCACCTGTTAACCAGGGATCACCTCTGTGAAAGGAATTTTTTCGGGTGGTGTTATCTTTATTCAAAGGACACCTGAATGCCAGTAGGCATTAGGGGGAGGCTCCTTTCTTGTCCCTGCGGTTTAATCCTTTCTTGTCCCTGCGGTTTAATCCTTTCTTGTCCCTGCGGTTTCTTTCTCACGGGAATCGAACTGCCGAGTTGCCGACCTCAGTGGTGCGCAAGCCCAGCGTCTTACCACGTGAGCCACCGCCATCCCTGAGAGGGAGCTAATTAACCCACTATGCAATTGAAGTTCCAGCATCTTCTCAATGACTTTCCTTAAAAGGAAAAAGCTACTGGGTCATAGCTATCAAAACCAGTAAGATCTATTTGTTTTTGGTATGCTATAAAGTCCTGAACCTTCAGAGCTCTGAACAGAGGTTCCTCAAGGTTGATAGCTGAGGGGATTCCAACATCAGCTCTGCAGTGAGACCCAGGGCTCAAAAAGGAATCTTGCCAGATAATAAAAGTGGGTGATACATTAACAACCCAAGTTTATGTACAGGCCTTCACAGCCCACCATTGGCAAGGCTCATTCAATTTCATTGTACGCATGTTGTGCATTGACAATAAAGGTTTGAACTTGAACTTGAATTAGGCATCACCCAGGTCTCTCAAATTATCATTACTGTTTGGTGTATGCTGATTGTGGCCCCTACCGTCAATGAGGGAAAAGGAAGGGGAGGAAAATATGTGTACAATTAATGATAGAGGGGCAGAAGCTGCTTGTCTGAGATACAAGTGGAAAATTTCTGGAATAAAGGGAGCACTGATGAAGTAAGAGTTAGAAACACTCCCACCCCCACCCCACCCCCACACACAATTTATGATTTTGATATCAAGAAAAAATGGAGTAGGAGAGAAAACCTACTGAAGAAGAAATAGGAATTCCCAACGCAGGAGGGAATGGTAGGAGGGTTTCAGGGGGAGGATATTTTGTCACCCTCCGCCCAATAAATAGAAATAGAAGGAGAAGCGTAATGCCATTCCTTCCTAAAGTAACAGATAACAGGTTATCAGAGTTGGAAAGGACCTTGTAGGTCATGTAGTCCAACCCGCTGCCCAAGCAGGAGACCCTACACCATTTCTGCCCAATTAAAAGATGTACCTTGTGCCCCCAGGTCCAAATAGAGAGGGAATCGAAAAAATAAACAGGAAGATGGCACAAGGCTGAAGCTTGCATGATGGGAAATAATAAGACTCTACCCAGTTAAAATTGTTTTATAAACATGTAATACTTCAAGTTTCAAAGTCAGAGGAAATGAATGGTTAAATTTCTATTGATTTGAAGAGATGTGAGAAAAGAGCCTAGGGTTTAATTTCTGGGGTGGTGGATGGATGGATGGATGGATGGATGGATATCATTAGTGCTCCTTAAAATTTATATCCTGTGTAATATTGTAAAGATGCGTCCTGCTGTTTTGATCTCCTCAGACGCCAGAGTCCAGCAGTATCTCCAGCTGACTCAGGAAAAACCAGAAAAGGGAGTCCAGGGAAAACTAAGACAGATGATTCAGGGAAAACTAAAACTAAAATAGCAAGTCATGGTATGTGTTATATTTCAAAGCATATTTGGGCACTTAAATAAAAATGATTATTTTTTTAATTTGCATGTTATTTACAGTTTGCGCCTGGGTTGGTTCTTTTGGAACCATTCAGTGACTGAAATTTGGTTTCAAAGAGCAGTCACAGGCCCACTATGCTTACCCTCCAGTTGTACTCATCTGACAAGAAATGAGATTGGAAGCATTATTCTTACTTTTTCTCCTAGCCAAAATTCTGATTCATAGAAATTAACTATCCCACAAGGGTGTTTTGATTCCAGTTTTCCAATTACAAATTTGAACAAAACAATACCCTATAAGGTTGCCTTAATTTAAGGTTGTGTGCTCCTAATAACATTTATTAATATGAAGGCAGAAGAGACTGGAGGTCAAGTTATATGTTCAAATCTGATAATGCATATTAAAATAAAACAAAATGTTGTTATATTTAAGTGGGAAAAGAAATGTTGCCACATAGTTAATTAAATATTTTTTATTGATCCTGTCCAAACAAAGGGGTTTGTAGCTCATAGCATATACTATATTCCCAGAGCTTATCAGACAGGGTCAAAAATTTAAGGTTGAAAACAAAATTAGTTCATTTGAACAGAAAGGAAAATGTCAAAAGAGATTTTATTTTTAATTTTTTTGTGTATGACAAGTGGTTGACCTAATTTTTCCGGTTATCATCAGGTGCTGAAGACATAGGAGAGTGTGTGATTCTATTGGCAGATAAAGATATTCTGGAATTACCTTTGGAAGCTCTAACTATTTTCCAAGATGATGCAATAAGTTCTCTGTCTAGAGATTTCTCTCTCCAAATGGTCTACAATCGGATACGTAAAGACGAAGGAGGTGCAGCTATGTTAACAAACATTTGAAAATATAATCAAAACTTCCTGTACTTTAATTAGTCATCCAGAAATCCTATTTAAGTCTTCCTCCACAACCAGTGGTGTTCATTTGTGTAATTAGATTTGAACATCCTGACGTAAGTGTCTCAGGTTAGCCTTCCCACTTCCCAGCAGTGCTGGATTGAGCAGAAAGGTCTGAAAAGATATTCACTTTTATGTAAATAGAACTTGCAGCATGAGGAAACGGTCCTTTCAGTTCTCTGCTCAGCCTAAAGAACTAAGAGATCAGATCATATGCAGAGATCTCTTTCATGTCTCATACACTTTTCAGATGTTTGCATCCTCTGTAGAAATAGACTACCTCACTAAGGCTAGCATTTCAGATCTTGGTTTCTTCTGATGCTGCTAGAGAATTTAGTCAGTCTATGAGGCAGTGTTGAAATGGTATGTGCTAAATCTTAAAAAGGAGGGTGAGGCAGCAATGCAAGCTTTATATTTATCTGAATGATTTTCCAAACTTTTTAGATTTCTTGGTCAAGAGATCCAACCTGAAATAAAGAAAAATTTGTATCTAGGCTTTAAAAAAACCCCAAGAAGTATGATTGTCAAGTTAAATGGATAAACAAGTCAATAACTTACACGTTTATTGCTTTATTAATATTACCTAACAGTGCTATTGAAATACCAGAATAAAGAGCATGCATGGTCTACAGAGAAAAACATTTTATTTACATGGTGTTTTTTTATGATTATAGATAGTGAAGGAAAAAAGAGTGCAAAACCAAAAAGTGAACAAAGAAGAAGTACAAAAATAGTAAGTATATATTCTGTAGAGTTTCCCTGAAATGTTTAACTAATATCTTCATGCCATTGTCAATATTACATTTATTTTAATAGTTTTCTTTGTTTATTTTAAGCATACCTAATACGGTTAAAGTTACATGTTTTCTTAGCTCCTTGGTTTTGTCTCATTAGGTATATCGTAGCAAATATAGCAAATAAACTTTCATAAGACTGTGAAAATCTCTGTATTGATCAAAACTGCATATGGGAACTGGGTGAAAAGTACAAGCTAGTAGTAAACTATTTTGCTAAACTGGCTAGCAGATTTCAACTCATCCGAAAACATTGCCTATTACAGCAGTAGCAATCTAGGAGTTTCTGTGTAATCTATACATTCCAGAAAAAAAGAGAAAAACTATTCTTCCCTCTACCCAAGACCGCTCAACAGTGGTCGCTGAGATAACGGGCAGCTCATTTTTCCCAATTAGCACATGTATGCACAAACACATTTGCATTTTTTCCAATCAAATATTTGTATAAAGCTATACAAGTGAAATAAATGGTGTAGTATATGTGTCATCTGTTGCAAATATAAGTAATCCTTGCTTGCTGGACTACATCGTAGGAGATAACCAGGCTGAGCCTGAGGGCAGGGTCAAACATATCATTAGTTTGGAGTTGCTATGCTCCCACAAGAGTCCTAAGTCCTGTAACAAACCAAAGAAGGAAACCTGATTTTCATTTGAAATTTCATGTTCAGGAAAAAAATTACATTTTAAACATTTTTGTGAGGGTTTTTTCTTTCCTATTTAGATAATTAATTAGACATTTTCAGTATATGTATGTTTAATAGAGAGCACAAAAAAAGAAAATTGAGAATCATTTGAGGGAAACATAATTTTGCTCACTCAGTTCAGTTCCTCATGAGGTTTGCCCATCTTCAGCCTTTTCTCCTCACTCCTGCCAGTGGTATAACTCTAGGTAAAAATGTGAAAATTCATCAAGAAAATGGAGAAAATCCATCAAGGAAAAAAACACTGGGTTCTTTATCACATATTGAAATACCTGCGGAGAAGCATACAATTATGTTTACTTAGATTAATAAAATAGCTTGGTGCTATTTACTTTCTTTGAATTTCAAATTAGGCTTTTGTTTAGAGAAGTTGTTTTGTTTTTCAGTGGTGGGGCTGTTGCATGCAAATTAAACTGTTTTTTTTTTATTATAAAACAGCCAAGTCTTAACCGTATTCTGCCACCTAATTGTATTTCCATTGATGTCCACAATGTGAAATGTATCCTTTAAAAATAGCTGTTTGTCAAATAAATATCCAAAGAATGACTTTTCATAACAACTTTCATAAATAAGGTTCCCACAGCAGAGAACAATGGATATGTTACTTGGAGTTCCTAAAATGAATGAATGAATGAATGAAATTAAATCAAATTTGAGAGCTAAAAAAATACACCCTTAATAGAGCAAAATGTCTGACTTACTAATGGCTAAATGCAAGGATGTTCCTCATACTATATGTTTATTTGTTATTTTATACTATTTCTGTATACACCAATCATATGGCTAGTTTGCAATAAATAAAAACAAAACTATAAACATATGGCTGTGGTAAACACAACCAACTGTAAAATATAATAGCAGCACCCGCAGTAGATTAAGATCCAGAAATCTGGCAAAAGAAGATCATTTTAAGCTTCCTTCTTGAATCTTAGCAGGGATAAAATTAGAATTAAGATGAAGATACAAAGGTCAAGTGAATGTTAGCTAGCATTTCCAGCTAAGGAAGCATAAATGTGAGGAGTTATTGAGTGTGACCTTTGAATAATAAAAAAGAATTGCTGTTAGGATGTGAAAGGAGGCCATTTCACGATGGGAGAACAGGCACCACAAGCTGGAGTAAGTATGTGGAATGGGAATCTGCTGATCCATACGACTAGAAAGCAGGAAGGAACAAAGAGGATTGCGGGGGCACAGAAGGGGAGAAGAGGATCAGAAGTATGATGGTACTGATGAAATTACATTCACATACATTCAGATAAGTTGGGGTGCCATTAATATTTCTTCGAAAGAGATACATACTCATTGTTGGCCTGTTCTTCAAACCCAGTGGGGCTATTTTTCTGCAATATTATGATTGAGGGTATCTTATAGGTAGGCAGTATGAAAGAATACCCCAGTTCAGACTAGCCCATTTCCCACCTTGGTTATAGATTCTTAATTGTTTGTCTCAGATATTGTGGATCCATATAATGATGGCAGAGAAGACGGTAAGGCTGGTAAAAATTATTTCTTAACCATGAAAAATAAGCCTGTGTTATGCTTTATGCTGTCTTTTTGCAATATCACAGAAATCAATTTTATAGCTAGCAAAGCTAAGACTTAACGTTAAAAATTAATAGTCATTCTTATGCCCCACCCCAGTATAATAAGTAGCGTATTACAAGCTTATATTAAGTTGCCTGATTTCTTGTAGGTGACTAGCAATTCTCTTTATCAAGTTCCCCCTGTAATGGAAAGTGTTTCATGACCTTGGGGGATGAGGGAAAAGATGCGGCTTAGGAAAAAAATCAGACAAGGGTGGGCTAGGGTTGGGGTTCGGGGGGAACACAGGCTTAATGGGTCAGAGAAAGAAATCTGATTGGTCAGATAGTTTAAAGTGATAGTAGGAAATTTGTACCTTCAGACTTGCAAGGTTTTGTTAATAAAGTCTTACAATAAAATAGATTTAGCTTGTCTGGTTATATTTCCTGACTGGTTTTCCTCATTGTAATGTGGGCAAGTGATGCTCACGCCTTCTGTGTATTGCTATCCAGTATGAAATCAAGCATTACAAATCTTCGTGCAGGGATCTAATTTTTGTGTGCTTATTTATAAGCCTGCTTTTATTATATTTTTAATTAACAATTATTTATATTTAAACTTGGAAAGTCTAACTAATGCTAATATCTTTTTTTGTTAATTATATAGAAGTGGAAAATCCTGCAAACAATTTTAGAGGGATCCTAGAAAAATTTGAGCCATTTACCATTCGTTGGGAAGGCATAATGGGCGATATACACTTTCCAAGGTACGTACATTCATCAGGAATAGGTGAATTCATTTCTGTTTATTCCCATTTTTTTTTCATTTTTTGCGAATCTGTTTAGTATCATTTGCTGAAAACCTGAGGGGTGTTTTAAAGGTTTACATTAAAATATATATTTTGGGGGCAAATTTTTACAGTCATGTATTTTTGTTTGCAGTTTATCCTAACAGACATATTTAGGAAGAATTTTCCATGATGATACGCCTCATATTATTTTTGTGAAGACAGACTGCTCTTGCTATCTGTAGTTCTATTTCTCACTCTTTTATGGAACCACAGTTAAAAAAATACAGAGCAATACATTAGTAAATTCCCCAAATAGTGTACAGACCAGGCTTTTGCCCATGTATAAAGTGCCTTTTTCCTAGTCTCATTATTTGTAATTCCACCTCCAGGAGTTATTACGCTAGAACACAATTCCAATTTTTTCCACTTTCAACCAATCCTTTTCCTTTCATCCATTTTTAATTGGTGAACCCCACTGCAATATTTGAAAAAGGATAAATTCAGTATGATACCAACATTTTCATTTGTCCATTGATTTTAGAATTAAAGACGTTTGCATTCATATGTGAACCCCTAAGAGATTTCTAAAAAAAAAAATAGTCTTAAAATAACACAGTGCATTTTTAACGGAAAGAATCACAATACTTGTTATCAATTTTAGTTTAAAAATTTTCAAAACTCATGTTGAAATTAATAGGATTCAGGATACCTTAGGATACAGAGTGTTGCAGTCTTTTATGACAAAAGCACTGAAGTGGACCTTAAGAAACCCAATTGAAATAATATGCTATAGAAATATCCAAATAATGTTTAAAGCATATCCATCTCTAATGCTGATATTCTATGACATCTCTAAAAATTTAAGTATAAATTGCTTTTCATCCCGTATTAACTGTAGCAGTATTCTAGACTGGCTGGAGTAAACAATTTGGCATAGCCAGGTGAACGAAACCTCCTGGGTCGCCTTGGGCCAGCCACTCTTTCTTAACTCTAGGAAGAACACAATGGCAGACCATTTTGAAATCTTCCCAAGAAAGGTGCAATGGAGGGAGGGAAAGGGAGAGGGAGGGAGGGGAGAGAGAAGGTTGCAATGAAGGTTGCATTTGTTACAGTACTACCACACTTTGTTGTGGTTTTCCCTAAATAGAAAATCATGTTAAAATTTGATATTTTCCTCCCCCTGCAGTTACACAGAGTGGGAATACATATTGAATAACTGCAGTATGCTTTTTTTCTCTGCAATGGCAAGATTCCTCGCCCATGTAGCACTTGACAAGCTAGTTGCTATGAACATCCCAGGTGATTCACTTAAGCCTAAAAAGGCTCTTTTCTTTCTCTTTGCAGAATGTATTTTTTTTTAATTGATTCAGATGTATTATTGTCAGTGTTTCTATTCCATGCAGTCTTCAACTAATGATTACCTGTTTAACAAGAGTCCAAAAGTACAGCGGCCTTGGAAAGGGTGTAAAGCACTTCCAGTCATCTTAAAACATTCTGCCGCCGTGCCCCCCCCACCCACCCCCCATGGTCACATGATCACAATCTGGATGCTTGGCAATCTATTAGCACTTAGGGCCTGTTGCCAAACACCCTGCAATCACGTGGTCGTCATCTGCAATCTTCTCTACCAGCTTCTCTAGAAAGTCAGTAGGGAAGTCGGGGAAGATTGCAAGCTGATGCCTCCTGTCACAGACTTGAAATTTCTCCCTCCCCCCCCCCACCCACCCCAGAAGGCACTAAGGAATTACTGCAAGAAGGGCTGCAAGAACAGAGATCCAATCCTGGAGATCTGAGCCCTGTTTCTACAGCCTCTCAAAAGAGTTACCCCTCCACGCACGAAGGGGAGGAGAAATCCTTCAAAGGGCTGCAAAATCATGTCCCAAAGATTTGAGCCCTGTTTCTGCAGCCCTTTGGAGGCCTTGTACACAGAGGAGAAGGGGGCTCCTTTAAAGACCGTCAGAAACAGAAGTCCGATCCCAAAGAGCTGGCCCTGATTCTGCAGCCCCTTGAAGGAATTTTCCTCCATGCATGGAGGAGAGTGAGACTCTTCCAAAGGGCTGCAGAAACATAGGTCAGATCCCCAAGATGGCGGTCCTAATTATGGTCATAAGCCAAGGATTATCTGTATCATCTGTGTGGTGGTTTTGCTGAAGCAGCTTAACGTTAGCTTTGTCCATTTTCTGCCTCTTCTCTCCTTCTCTCTCACTTCAGCTGACTTCCCTCTTTCTTTCTCCAAAAGGAAGAAGGAATCCCTGTTTGCAGAAATACAGAACAAGGAAGAGAAAAGGAGATAAAGGCAGAAGTTTTTACATGGGTTGGGGGAATGGAGGATACTTTGAGATGAGAGCGTGCAGAGCTAAATCCAAGTAAAATGGACATTGTGCTTCCTTTTGTGATTCCTGGAAGCTCTGACCGAGTTTAACTGTTGTGAAATGTTGCTCCCAAATTATGTTGCTTCCCATAGGTTCCTTAATTTTGACAATTGTTTCAGGTCCTTTTTCCTAGGCTCTGTTCTGTTTCTTTCTTCCCAGTCTCTTAATAGTTTTCTATTTGCCCAAGGTCACCTCTGTTACTTTCTGCCAAAAGATGTCCTCCCTTTTTTTTGATGTCCCAGGCATACCACAAAATTCTTGAGATTCCTTGATCTTTAAGAAAGGCTCAGGAAGAGTCTGCCCTCAGGTCTTGAGATGCTCCTGAACTGACCTCAGCTTTGCTGTTTCTTTCTTCCTCAGAATGCCAATTGATTATACTTTCAGGACGTGTGCATTCCAAACCAAGTCTTATACGATTAAGAAACCAAGATGAAGGAAGAAGGTAAAATCAATGTTACAACATATATCTTGCAAGAGAAAGGAATGCAAGATTAAAGTTACATTAAGCCTTACATTTTACATTAGATGTAATTTAATATCCATCAACATACTTTTACAACATGTCTGTTAGCAATAGCAATAGCACTTAGACTTATATACTGCTTCATAAGCGGTTTACAGGGTCAGCATATTGCCCCCAACAATCTGGGTCTTCATTTTACCTACCTCGGAAGGATGGAAGGGTGAGTCAACCTTGACCCTGGTGAGATTTGATCTGCCAAATTAACAGATAACAGATAATCAGAGTTGGAAGGGACCTTGTAGATCATCTAGTCCAAGCAGGAGACCCTACACCGTTTCTGACAAATGGCAGTCCAATCTCTTCTTGAAGGTCTCAAGTGATGGCGCTCCCACAACTTCCGAGGGCAAGCTGTTCCTTTGGTTGATTGTTCTCACTGTTAGAAAGTTTCTCCTTATTTCCAGGTTAAATCTCTCCTTGTTCAGTTTCCATCCATTATTCCTTGTCTGGCCTACAGAAGCTTTAGAAAATAGACCCTTCCTCCCTGTGGCAGCCCCTCAAATATTGGAAGACCGCTATCATGTCTCCCCTGGTCCTTCTCTTTACTAGGCTAGCCAAGCCCAGTTCCTGCAACTGTTCGTTGTATGTTTTAGCCTCCAGTCCCCTAATCATCCTGATTGCTCTTCTCTGTACTTTTTCTAGAGTCTCAACATCTTTTTTATAATGTGGTGACCAAAACTGGATGCAGTACTCTAGGTGTGCTCTTACTAAGGCTTTATAGAGTGGTATTAGTACTTCCCTTGATCTTGATTGTATCCGTCTGTTAAGACAATTTAGGATTGCATTAGTTTTTTGGCGGCTGCTGCACACTGCTGGCTCATATTTAGCTGGTTGTCCACTAAGACTCCAAGATCCCTCTCACAGTTACTGCTATTGAGCCTGGTTTCACCCAGTCTATAAATTACCAGTCTATAAATTGGAGGCAGCCTGCAGTCAGTAGAAGTAGCCGGCAGTACTTCACTCTAACCACTGCGCCACTGCGTCTCATTTTAGGTTTGCTTCTATTGACAGTTAAATTTCTCACTCCTTTTTTTCAAAATTGAAATTTCAGGGCTGATATACTACATTACACAAATAAGCTACTACATATGCATCCTTAAATTTACCCCAGAAGATCTGCTATCATCCAGAGTAGAATTGAAGCATTATAGAAACATGTACCTGAATACATTGTGTCATGGATACCAAATTGCTATTTGTTTATACTTACTAAAATATTGTTTTCATCTGTGACTTAAACACATCTAGATATTCTATGAACAATTTCTCATAATGATCTTCTATTACACCTCGGGAATAAACTACATGGAATAAATAAAATGCTTTTACCTTGGAATTTCAGTTTTGAACACTACAAACCCAGACAAAATATATGTGTTCTGATTGTTTTGAGGATTGGAACAAAACTTAATTTAATTCACTGTTTTAATTCCAACAGCAGAGCTTCAAATTCATCATGCTGGTTTTCAGTGTTACATTCTCAAAACAAAAAGTGTGTTCTGAGAATGTTGTTTTAATTTTTTTTAAAGCACTTGAACTGTCCAGCTTTTGTTCTGATACAGTATTTGTCAACTCAGAACGTCTTATTGGAACATTAAGTGTCCAAGTGAGACACTTTTATTCTGAACAAAACTACAGTACATGTTTCACGCATCTCCTGAACATCTATATGACATGTTACAGCCTTTCATATCTTGCACATCCCATATTTAATCCCCAGTGTACTGATGAGGGTTGGGGTTAGGGTTAAGAAAATTACAATTATGTCTTGGCAGTCTGGCTGTAATGACAAATTTTGAATGCCCTTGTGTTTGCCTTTTTATTAAAGTTATTCAAGAATACTTGTAATTTAATATCTTTTTTTTTTTAGCTCTTTACGCTTATCTCTGGAGAAGACAACTAAAACTGCAATCATTCTAAGCCTTATTGGAGTGCGTTCTGTCATAATCAACCAGTGGTTTACTACCCTGGAAGAAAATACAATGCGACTAGACAGTTTATGTGAAAGTATGTAAAAGCAATCTCAGTGAAAAGCATGATTCTATTACATGTCATTTTGTTTTGATTAATATCTCTAATTTTAGAAAATGAATCATCTGGACTCCTAAAGGTTTTCTGGAACAGGTGATCTTTTTCTTAAAAAAAAACAACCTATGTGTTCGTCATGTATGCTATCAAGAATTCTGGAAACCCTGATATTCTCTAAATCCATGCAGGGCACTCACTGAACAAGTAGAACTGTCATTTACGACCAAAATCACATAATCGCTCTTTCCTGTAACTGTCAATAGTATATAATCTGTAACATTTCCAGAAATGTTTGAACCATGTAAAATAAAATCCAGTGGGAACTTAGGGCTTAGGAAAAATTAAAGGGTTTTATGACGCTTTACACATTTGCTTCACTTTTAGTTGACTGTCAAATTATGGTTTGTATAATAATTGTGGTGAATCCAGGCAAACAGCATGTATAGATTTGAATTCACTATAACCAATGTTCCTGTCCTGTAGCTCTTGTTCAGCTCTTGTTCATGCAGTAGATAATTTTGTTAAATGTTCGTTTAATAAAAATTCACCTTTTAATTTACATAGAATAGAATAGAATAGAATAGAATAGAATAGAATAGAATAGAATAGAATAGAATAGAATTCTTTATTGGCCAAGTGTGATTGTTGGACACACAGGGAATTTGTCTTGGTGCAAATGCTCTCAGTGTACATAAAAGAAAAGATATAGTCGTCAAGAATCCAGAATCATAAGGTACAACACAATAATAGTCATAGGGTACATTAAACAATCAAATCATACTAGGAACCAGTCAATAAAAATTATTAGGATACAAGCAACAAGGTTGCAGTCATAAGTGGGAGGAGATGGATGAAAGGAAGGATGGGAGGATAAATAGTAATAGTAATAATAATGCAGACTTAGTAAATACTTTGACAGTGTTGAGGGAATTATTTGTTTAGCAGAGTGATGGCATTCAGGAAAAATCTGTTCTTGTGTCTAGTCTAATTTATATAGCTTATGAAAAGATAGTAAAATACTTTTACTGAAGACAGTTGCATTATTTATATGCAGCTTTCTTCTTTGGTGGATTCCAAGAACAAGATCTAGGAGAGGTGTACAACTTTTGTGAAGCTTTGATCTCTGGAATAAGTTGGGATTTAAACATCTTGTTTCCCACTTATCTTCCTAGAAGAATAAATGACTGGTTCCTTTTTCTAGTGTACTTAAAGCCTGCCAAGGCAAGATCCATTGTCAGCAGATCTTGCAAATGACCAGTGCAATGGCCATTACTCTTGCCTCTGTCATTTTCAAATGCTAGTTTTCCAAGGAAAGAAATGCTGAGACAAGCATGTACTTGTCTATTGCTACCAGCAATTGATAACAAATCTTTAAGGGCAGATCCCTAACATAGTTGCAATATGTAGGGAGGCTCCCCTGTTAACAGCTCAAGCCAGAATCTTACTTTGTTTTCTCTGAATGTAGGCTGCAAACTTAAAGTGTGCTTGTTAGGAAATTAGCATTGCTACATAAAATTAAATCCAGAAATCAATGTATTTTCTTTCACTAGTTCAGGATGAATGCAGCCTGTTAACTCAGATAAAGCATTACGTTTGAATAAATCGCTGTTTATGCTTTTGCAACAGAGTCAACTGCCACGAATGTGGGGCCATGCCAGCCAAAGTGTAGCCATTTGGAATTTAAGATCCATGACCTTAGAGAATAGATAATGAACAGGCAGCACGAATTTAGGGTTTGGCTCATTTCTAATAAATGTCAAGTGGTTCCTGTATGTCCAGCAATTCCTTGATTATGTCCAAACTCTGGACAGCCATTTCTCAAATCAAGTTTGTACTTTCAAAAATTCTTGAATCAAGTATTTATTTTGCGTTTAAAATCAAAGGCAGAGAATAGTCACAATCCAGGTCAGAGCTCTAAGCTAGATTTGAAGGAAACTCAAACCATTGCCTGCAACTGCTATTTACCCTAGTAAGGTTGTAATACAGGTAGTCCACACCTGTAGTGATTACCTTGTACAGGCAATGTTCATAACTATAACATGATGAAAAAATAACCTTGCAACTATTCCTTATATTTACAACCTTTGCAAGTTGGTTAAGCAAAATAAAGCTGTGAAGTGAGATCATAAGCCCAGTTGTGGTTTCAGTTAGCAATCACTTCACTTACTGAATTGTTATCCCAATTGTGCTCACTAAATGAGGGCTATCTATAAATTGATGCTAGAAAATATTTGTTTACAGGGATGGGAGGTGGGATATTTTATATATAGTAAATGCCTAAAGCCAATGTATTACATGTATAACACTATCTGTTGAATCTGCATATGTTTTATTATGTATGTATGCGAGTCTTAATTTAGCAACTGCTCTTCTTTTATAGATTTCATAAAAGTAGGCAAAACAACTGGACAAGCTGTTCGTATCCTTCAGAGGAAAAAGACGATCTGGGATAAGCCAGAAAGTAAATTGTTTATTTTTATATATATATTTTATTTTTATAATATAAAAGCATTTTCCTGAATTGTACTGTTTGTCCTATGAAATAAAATATACAGTTTCATCCATGTAGAAAGTAGCAACTTGGAGATAGGGACTGAGGAAGCTAATTTCAAAGTACTTTGAACAAAAAATACTCCATCTGTCTTTACACAAAAGTAAAAAAAAAAAAAAACACAAGTCCAGCCTACCAAAAAACAAATACTGTAAAATGAAGATTAGGAATTGTAAGCCAAAATAAGCAAGAAAATGATTAGAGAACACCTATCCATTCTGGATGAGTTCAAATTACCAGGATCCGATGGATTACACCCTCAAGGTTCTGAAGGAATTGGCAAAGAAGCTCACAGAACCACTGAACTATACCTTCTAAAGATCCTGGAACACTAGAGAACTATCAAAGCTGATGGGACTGGGAAAGCGCTGGTATAGTTCCCATCTTTAAAAAAAAGGGAGGGGGGAATAGATCCAGGAAACTAGAGACCTATTAGCCTGACATCAATACCTGGAAAGATTCTGGAAAAAATAAGTACGCAACAAATCTGCAAACACTTAGAGGCAAACATGGGTTTGTCAAAAACAGATCATGCCAGACAAATCTTATCACATTCTTTGACAAAGTGACAAAATTAGTGGACTAACGAAATGCTATGGATATAATTTACTTGGACTTCAGTAAGGTATTTGATAAAGTTCACCACAACCTACTACTTGATAAGAAAGCCATGGTGGTGCAGTGGTTAGAATGCAGTATTACTGGCTAACTCTGCCGACTGCCAGCAGTTTAATCCTAACTGGCTCAAGGTTGACTCAGCCTTCCATCCTTCTGAGGTTCGTAAAATGAGGACCCAGATTATTGAGGACAATATGCTGCCTCTGTAAATGGCTTAGAGAGTTGTAAAGCACTATGATGGAGTGTATAAGTATATAGGTACTATATAAGTGCTACTGCTATTAATAAGATAGAAAAATGTGGGGTTAGACAGCATCACCAGGAGATGGATTTGTAACTTACATTACCAACGTAGTACTTGAAATGCATTATTCAGTCCCATAAATGTTATTTGGTTTCTGTTCATCAGAGATTTCTGTACATTCCGAATAGGTTTTGGTGGTTAGAACAATTTCTGGCAATCAGCTAGAAGGCAGAATTTCCTGACAGATAGCCTTACCGTTAAGCTGGCCTTTGATATTTTCTAGCTTTTAGTTTTGAATTTAGACACTACTTTAACCTTTGCAATAGCACAGTTTCAGGTCACAGGTTATTCTCTGAGCTGATTTTGGAGCTTAACACATGCCATTATTTTGTGATTTCAATAATCTTTAAAACACCAGTGAAAAGCCAAAATGAAAAGCTAATCCTGAATGAAGAAACAATGACCTATCAGAAGAGGCTCAGTGCCTTTATACACCTGACACTGAAATGTAGAAAAAGAATGTAATACATGTGCTCACAACTGTCTGCTGATAAACTTCTCAGAGATCCCTTTTTGGCCACCAATCCCTACTAATACAGCAAAAACAAGTGTCTTTTCCAAGGAAACAGGCACTGCCTTATTTTCTAACATAACAATAATTCTTTAGTTACTAATAATAGTTCTTTAAATCATATCTCTTTCCTAGGTAGATGAATTTTATTAATTATTGTCTGAAGAGGAAGTGGGACTGGGGCTTTATATATAATGCTTGAATGGGTCTGAACATTTATTTATTTATTTAATATCTATCCTGCCTTTCCTTCAGGAGCTCAGGGAAACATACACGGCACAACTTCCTCTTATATGGATATACATTGCACAATCTCACAACAACCCATAAGGTATATTAGATTGAGAGAACCACTGGCCCAAACATCCTTCTGCGGCTGAAGGGAGACTCCTAGCTGCCAGTCCAACATCTTAACCAGGGCTGGGCTGCTGGAGGCTCACAGGGGCCCAGGAGACCCCTAGCTAAGACTCTGAGGGGCTCAGAGAGGCCCCAATAATCTCAGAAAGACCTCAGAAATAACCTCAGAAAGACAAGCAGCGTGAAAGTTCTTAATAGGCTTAGCATTTCACACCTCATAAAAGTGTTGCAAGCTAGATAAACAATCCACTCAGCGCTTGTGAGGGAGAACTATTGAGAAAATCAGATAACATAGTCACTAGCTTCCGAGGGGATTGATTCCCAAATAATAAGAATCATGTAACTCACCAGAAATTCCACTAAGACACCAAGATCCCTCTCACAATCACAACTATTAAGCCTGGTTTCACCCAGTCTTTTATTTAAGTATTAAATGCATGAAATAATAAACAACTTTTTGGTATATATCTTTTTAGGTAATTAGGGCAAAGAAGCGATGCTGAGTTGACCACACCCATTCAGTCACATGCCCACCCAGCCAGTTTTTAGGACAGAGCCCCTTGCTAAAAAAAATTTGAAGCCCACCACTGTATCACTGTATCTTAACCACTGTATCACACACTGGCTGGCTGTTGAAGCAAGCAAAAGTAAACATTCTGAACTCAATTCCACCAAATGCTAATAGAAAAATCTCAATCTAATTCTTCAAAAGATTTGCCTGGGCTCTTGAAATCTCGCTGTCTTAGGATGTAACTCAAATTTTGCTCTGTTCTGGCAGGATCACCTGAATCCCCCGGAGTTGAGAAAGAAGACCAAAGCAAAAGTCCCAGTCAGCCAAACCAGACTCCAATTCATCCTTCGGTTATTGATTCTATTCTATATGGCTTGCCCAACACCATGTTTACGTGATTTGCAATATGTTTCTTTAAGTGCGCTTGGAGTGCGAAGGGAACAAGTTTTCATGGCATTTGATGTTGTTTTTAAGAAGCCAAGAAGCCACTTGGTTATTTTAAAGCAGGGGTCCCCAAACTTGGCAACTTTAAGACTTGTGGACTTCAACTCCCAGAAGTCCACAAGCCTTAAAGTTGCCAAGTTGCGAGACCTCTGTTTTAAAGTTTAAGACTGACAATTAGTTAAACTCTTTTGATTTTTAACTTGATGTTTTTGTTATTCTAATTTCCATCAGATGTTTCAGTTATAGGATGAAACCTTTTTAAAATTGGGTTGCGGTATATGGAAGCCTGTTGTTGTTTTTTTACATTGGGTGTTTGAGGCAAGGTTGTTATAGAAATAAAATTAATTGCTTGAATGGCATATAAGTGATAAAATAGTGATTCATAGAAACACAGAGTTAGTATATTTTAAAAAAATACAAGCCTATTAATTAACCAAGATCATTTGATATGCCTGATGAAACCATATCTATTACACTCTTAAAATTACAGTTCTCAAAATTCCATCTACTTTCTAATTGATCAGACCAAACTTTCAGTCGGTTAACAATCCATCCACAATCACTTCATATAAGTCAGCTGTAACTATCATCGCTATCACTTTTTCCTGTTCTTCAAGGACTCGAAAATTTGCAAAAAAAGAAAGAAAGAAAGAAAAAAGAACTGAATCCACCAGCGATACTGTTCAACTGTCACCACTTTTCTGCTTTTATTTCTAATAGGATACATTGCTGAGGTGATTCAAAACTATGAATTGGTGTGTTCTTCTAGTTCTTTTTTTACTGTATATTGTTATGTTGGTGTGATGTTATTGTTCTGTATTTTGTATTTTGATATGGCCTCACGGCTAATCAATAAAGTGTTATTACTATGGATGGCCGCATACTTACCCAATGTTTGGACTGGATTTGCCATTTTTATCCACCTGTCGAGTCCTTCCAAAAAGATTGGCCGATTTTGCTTGATGGTATTAAAGGTATCATTTGCAGGATGTAAGTTGTAAGATCCAGGAGATGATCTGGACTCCTTTCAGTTGGGTTTCCTGCTGGCTTACAGTACAGAGGCAGATTGATTACATTTGATCACCTGCAGCAGAAATTGGATGGGAATAATGCATCCTTCCTTGTGCTTCTTGATCTCTCAGAAGTTTTCATTACTGTCAATCATGGTATTCTTCTGAACCAGCTCAAGGTTTGGGATGAAGGGACACTGTTCTGTGGTTGTTCTTTCTTTGTGGCCAGTTTCTCTTGGTGTTAAGGAGAGGTTAAAGAACAAAAGTCTGCAGCCCATCACCTATAGGATGCTGAACGTTTTTCAACACTGTCACTCCTTCTGTTTAACATCTACATGGAACCATCAGATGAAGACATCCATCAGTCTGAGGTCAGATATCATCTATAAATTGACTGTACTCAATTATATATCTTGATCCTGGGATAGCCAAACAATAATATTGAAGTCTCAATATCTGGCAGTATGGATGCTTAGGAAAAATATTCAGGCTCCGTCATGGCAAGACTGAGTAGCTGTGGATACCTGGGCCCCCGACTGGAGAATTTTCATGTTTGGTCTTGGATGGGGTTGGACTTCCTTAATCAAGGGTGGGGGCACAATATTTTGAGGGGAGGGTTATCTTGGACTCAAGGCTTCTACTTAAAGAACAGGTGGCAACTATGACCAAGAGGACTTTCACACAGGTAAGTCTAGCGTGCCATTGGCTCCCATTCAGACAGTTCCCTTCAGATAATGGCTCATGACTTTATCATTCTACCAGTGGATTACTGTAATGCACTCTATATTCCTTTAAAGACTCCTGGAAGCTTCAGTGGGTCCAAAATGTAGTGTCATGGTCAGTGATGAGCATACCTAGTTTTGCAATGTAACTCCACAAACTACATTGGTTGTCAGTTGGCTTTCAGTGCAAGTCAAAGTACTGGTTACAAACTGATTTATAACAAAGGGCCTGATTATTTGACTGGCTACATGACTTTAGTTGTTTCTTCCCATATGGTGAGACTGGGCAGATTGGCCATGTTTAGGTCCCATCAATCAAGCAGTGTCATCCAGCGGAGCTCAGAAAGTGTGCCTTCTTTATCATGGTGCCTGCCTCCAATATGCTATTTCCTCATTGGTCCAGATGATTCCCACCCTGATGATATTCAGGAAACTATTAATGATCTGATTATTCTCTTGGACCTTGTGATGGAGTGAAGATTGACCCGCTGCTCCATGGGGTTGGATTGTTTAATATGTTTGCCTTTGGGTTATTCAATATGTCCCTTGGGGGAGGTTGTCCTTTTTAACTTTTTAATTGTAACCCACCCAACATTGTTGATAGTCATATTGCCAATAAATTGCATGCATGTACATATGAATGAATTCATGCTGTTGGAGTTGACTCCCTGTTTTAATTCATATGTAATTTTTTAAAATGTAAATCTATCACATTTTTAATACCTGGTACTTGGTACAATGGTACAACATTTGGTACTTGGTACCATGCCTCAAAGGTGCTTTTTCAAGAGGCAACTGGACTTTCTGTTTTTTCTTTGGAGACATTTCACTTCTCATCCAAGAAGCTTCTTTAACTCTGAGCTTCTTGGATGAAAAGCGAAATGTCTCCAAAGAAAAAACAGAAAGTCCAGTTACCTCTAAAAAGCACCTTTGGAACAACCATGACCTGAATGACTGAGAATCTAGTCTTAGAAAGTATGTATGATTGTGTATGAATAAGATCCCAGTTTGCCAATGGAGTTATCAACTTGGCAATGATTTCTATGGCCACATAACATCCCAGCTATCTGCAGTGAGCTAAATCAAACACTTAGGTATATTCTGCTGGTTCGGATTGGTTTGGGCGAACCCCTTGCTCCAAAGATCAGCTATCTCCAAACCAGTTCACTGCAACAATCATATGGGCCCACCTGCCTGCCCCTGCGCAATACTAATCTTTATCCTCCCAGCTGATCAGCGTGGAAGAGCGGATTGCCACTCCTCAGCTGTGTTACTCCCTCAAAGTAACAGAGCAGGTAAGGACTTTGGCATTGTGTTGACGCATGCGCAGCACGCATTAGGCACGAAGTGCGCAATCACCAAACCAGTTGTTATACTGGCAGCATCCCACCCCTGGTTATGCTCATACATTATATAATTATATTGCATGTTATCATCTTACTTCTGGCTAATAGAAAAAGTAATATCAAATAAAATTCCCAAAACCAATTATGCCCACGTCCTCTCAAAAGTTTTAGAATATTTCTTTCTCAGGAAGTTAGACATGTCTGTTTGCTACGATAAATTGTTTGTGTTTCTTTTAAGACATGAATGTGTCACTGGAAAATGCTACTGGAGGCTCCCCTGCTAGGCTAAAGTTAATTACAACACGATAGATAGAAATAAAAGAGGTCTGTTTCACAGGAGTATAAATATCACAACATCTGTAATATTTTGATGTTTTGAGAGTTTATCTATGGATAGAAATAAATGGAGTTTCCCCTTTCTGCCTGCCCAGCCTGATCAGATAACTATGTCAACCATGTTTCTCTCATCAAATTACCTACTTGAAAGCATCCATGGTTCCTTTCATATTTGCTCTATTTCATTCTTAGATATTCTTAAGCTGTAAAGTTAATTGAATTTTAGGGCAGTTGAAGTTTTGCCAACCTCTGGCAATTTGAGGGAAAGGGGGGCTTACATGAGGAACAAAAAGAATGTTGTAATTATTATGACTCTTGTCCCAAAAGCCACCACGATGCATAATGTCTGCCTCCATCCAACTTTAAGCTCTTGGATGCTGTGGTTTCAATCCATAGGACAAGTTTTAAGTTCATTTAAGCTGGAGACCAAAACGCCTTTACTTGAATTGGTCTATAGATTTTATCATGCCCTTGGTAGAATCAGACTCTGAGGGAGAGGAGGAACAGCCAACAGGGAGTGGAAATGTGGCTCCGGAGGTTTGGAGGAGGCTGGGGAAGGACAGAGGCCAGCTGGGTAGTCAGAGGAAGAACCAGGCCCATCCCCTCTGCATCCTAGGACACGCAGGGAGGAACGGAGAAGGCAACAACTTGGCTTACGAGGGAGGAAGCGGCCATGATCCTCCTCATTGGTTGCAGCTGGGGAGACTAGTTTATAAAAGAGATGATTACAATACAGCGTTGCCAGAAGCAAAGCGTGTTTTATTTTGGGTTGAAGTTATCTTGGTTGGCGTCCTTCCAACAGACTGTGCCTTGTTATCTCCTTGAATTTGGTAATTACTTATCCTGGTCCATTGTGGAAATTTCATCATTGTAGTTTGTTTGGTTTTCTTTTTTCACCTCTATCTGCTCATTAAGTTCAGACTGTATTGCTTTCTTTTGAAGACTATTTATGAGTACTTTTTATCTCCAACTGAGAATTATTGAACAGTGGGGCATTAAAGGACATTTATGTATGTTTTGGATTTTGTTGCATTTGTGTTACATTCCGGGTCATCACAGATTTGGACAGGAGACAGAGACAAACTAAAAGGGGTTTACAGCTTCTCTTTCTGGACATGTGTGCATTACGATATTCATTCAGTTAGCTTTTGATTCATCGATTGTGTTACAACATACAGGATGTGTGTTAACATGTGTGAGGGTATGTGGGAGTGAACTTGGGAGACGGCAGGAAGAGCCGCAACCTCAACAACTGTCTGTTAAATGAAATCTTAAGTCCAAAGAAGGGCTAGGGGAAGAAAGCATTTCAGTCATCCAAGTCATGGTTGTCCCAAAGGTGCTTTTTCAAGAGGCAACTGAACTTTCTTTCTTTTTCCTTTAAGATGTTTCACCTCTCATCCAAGAAGCTTTTTCGGTTCTGACTGAATGATGGGGAATGGAAGGATTTGTATTCCTAGCAGTCATCTGGTCATTAGCATTCTTTCTTGGAGTCATTGCGGCGACTAGGAGCTTCATCTGTGCCCTCAGGATCACCTGAAGAGTGCAAAGAGGTGTGGAACCTCTTTGGAGCTGCTGAAAAGACTATGTTGTCTCATCTTAAAGTTGCAAGGGTGAGAAACACTGATTTATAATCTGGATGATCATGCTGATAACTAGAAAACAGATTAAGATTAAGCAACATTTATGGATAGAAATTAATTTTCAGTCTTAAGAAAATAGTTTCTTGGTGCAGAAGAAGTTTCCAGAAATGTCTGATAATTTAGATAAGACATTTATTACCTAGATTTTTTTCTTTAATCTACTAGCTTCGGTTGCATTTTCCACGTAGATCTCCCATTTCAACCTGCTCCATTTTTAATAGCTTTTCATTTTGTACAATTTTAAATCAGGCTGAAGTTGTCTTCAGCATAATTGTTAACAGATTAAAAATAAAGGCATGTGGTTATTCTTTAACTCAAAATGGGAGATATGTTTGCCTATTTCTTACAACAATCAGCAATGGTCTTTTAAAATGTGGCTCAACCCTGGAATTTTTTTTTTCTGCTGCTCCAATACAGCATGAAGTTTAGCAATAATTGTTTTAGTAAATGACATGAGAAAGTTCAAACATTTATTTTTAGCAACAGGTGACAGGCAAAAATTTATCATTTGCAGCTATTAATGTTGTTTCTTTAAAAAGATTGTGTCAATGCTAAAGCCAATTGGCATTGGGCAACCAAGATGAAGAATGATTATCCATCTATGTCCGGCATCAAGGTATTAGGAGCTAATTTGATAGTCTACAAAAGTTCGTTTTCTTGATGCAGCTGATGCAAAATGTTTAATCTTCCAGAGTGTTTCCCCCCAAAATGTTGCCATGTTTAATAGATGTTTTAGCATTGGCAACTACCCCACTGTCTTCTGTCAGAAAGATGGATGAGGAAAACCAAGAATTTCTTTACAGCCTGACAGCCCTACTTTATCATAAAGCATTGATAAAGAATTATGCTGAGATCCAGGAAACAACCAACTTGGAATCTTGACTTTTGGAGCCTAGATTCCAGGAAATATTTATCAATAATACTGTGGACTTAGGAACATTTGGAAATAGATACCATTTGCATTTATTCTACTGTATACCCTTTAGTATTGTTGTTAGAGGTGGAAAATCTTGGAATATAAGCAGACTTACATAAAGAAAATAACTAAATTGAGCAAATCCGTGTCTCAAGAACAGGTGTGTCGAACTTGATTGCATTGAGGACCGCATAAGGGTGGTGGTTGACCTTGGCGGGCTCTGGGTGGGTGTGGCCAGGGTGGGTGTGGCCACCTCACTCTTGTTGGAGGTACCTGTGGTGGCCCAAGCACTCTGCCAGCGAAAATGGGCTCCTGTGCTCCATTTTCAGCTGTGACGACCTCCTGCAACCCTCTGCCAGTGAAAACGGAGATCCGGCCCATGGCCCTTGAGATCCGGCCCATGGCCCATGGCTACTTCTGCTCTAGGAAGTGAACATTTCTTCCAGCTTTTGCCTCAATAAATTGCTTTTGAGACCCAACCTTCAGAGGATCACTATTAATGTATAGAATCAGAAGGAATACTACCATTTGGGATAGAATAGTTCTCAAAGCTATTAGTATAGTACTATCAAAATAGTATAGATGTCAGGGCTAAAATTCCTGCCACAATTGCAAAATTGCAAATTTTTCTCTGATATAGAAACAACACAATAACAGCAAGAGCAATGCCAACAACATCTCTGTCATCATCATTATTCTATGCTAGACAGCCTTGTGACCTTGGGCTTCCTTTGGTCATATCAGTGGTGCACCAAGGATGGGTTGGCAGGAGTTGCCTACACTGGGTAAAGCAATCCAGAGCTGCTACATGCCTGAAGAGGCTATTTGGAGGGTCTGAAGATCTTGTGAAGATGAAGATCTTATGTCTATGCAAACTCTCATGAATATGTACATGCAAACATGTCAGTTTGCCTGCAGACACGTATGCTTATGCACTCTGGCTTTGCTCTTCAAAGAAATAGCTTTTCTAAAACTTTAGTTTGGGGAGAAAATAACAAACTTGCCTTCTGAATTCAGAAACATAGGAAATAGTAATTCAGTAAACACTTGAAGTAATAAACAATTGAGAAGTATAGTTTACACAAATAAGTGTACACAGATTCAAATAAAAAGGCAATGGGGAAAATCACTTATCTTAGCAGAGAAAGGCAACAGTATTTACAAATGGATTAGGAATAGGGAATGCTAGGAAAGTTATGTAGTTATCACTGCAAAGATTAATGAAGCTCAGTGGACAGCATAACGTTCTCCTCAAATTATCTTTCATCTCTGGCTGCCCAAAGTATTTTAAAGCTGCAGAAATGATAACTAGAAGTGCTCCAAAGCATTAAAATGTCTGACTTTTCACTTAAAATGAACACAATAGCTATTTGCTAATAACACCTTTTTAAAAAAATACCTTTAATATGCATTTTAAAAATCTAGTGCTTTATACAGAACAAAATATATCTCCCAATATATTTAATTAACAAATTTTACTTGGGCTTTAAACTACTTTTGATTTACTAGTGAAACTATTTTTTTTTCTAAAATTTATATAATCCTTGTTCTTTCTTAATAAAAACATACATGCACATATTAAAGAAATACGTTCTGGTCAAAATTACTTAGAAAATAATGACCTTTCCATTAGAAAACCATTGGCAAAATCCCAAAACAAGAATAAAAGCTTCCAGAAATATTTCATTTACACAGCTCTGTTTTTTTAAACCTGATGCTTTCTTTGTTAACACAATAAATATTAAACAATACTGTTTGTGTATTAAAGCCTTTAAAAAAGCTCTCTGAATTATGTATTAGCAACACAACAAATCACATTATCAATTAGCTTTTATGACAGGAATGGCATTTGCCTAATATATTTCAATAAAAAGAAAAAAATTGCCCTGCTTAAACGTATGTAACCTTTTTTAAAAAAAAGTGAACAAAGGGACTCGTGATTGAATTTTATTAATAATATTAAGGGAGAAGACCATTATTTGTCATTTGTGTGAGAAGTGGTCTTCCCAGAATCGTTTGCAAAATGCCAAAGCTTGAACCGTGTGCAGGCTAGAAGAGCAAATAAGATTTGAAGAATGTAATGTTGAGTATTTCCATGCTGCGTTGGTGCAAATGTCCATATTCTGACAAAAGGGTCATTTACCCAAGATTTTTTTTTTCAGATATAAATTAATAGAATCTCTATGGAGATTCTGTCATGGATGTCCCAAAGGTGCTTATTCAAGAGGCAACTGCAGCAGAGGTGGGATTCAAATTTTTTTACTACTGGTTCTGTGGCTGTGGCTTGGTGGGCGTGGCTTGGTGCGCGTGGCAAGGGAAGGTTACTGCAAAATCTCCATTCTCTCCCCATCCCACTAACCTGCTTTCCAGCTCCGTTCTCCTGTGCAGGGCAACAAAAGAAGACCCAGCCGATCAGCTGGGACCCGGGGGGGCAGAGAATAGATGGGGCAGGGCCAGTCAGGTATTTGCCAGTTCTCCAGACTACTCAAAATTTCCACTACCGGTTCTCCAGAACTGGTCAGAACCTGCTGAATGCCACTTCTGAAATGGGCTTTCTGTTTTTTCCTTTGAAGACGTTTCGCTTCTCATCCAAAAAGCTACTTACTTGCAGAAGCTTTATATTCCTTGCAGACAGCTAGTCATTTGCATTCTTCTAGCAAGTTGTTAAGGTGACCTGGAGGTTTATCTGTGTTGTCAGGGTCACCTGAGTAGAGCAAATGGGTGTGGAGCCTTCTTGGAACCGTTGAAAGGGCTGTGTTCTCTGCAAGGACTATAAACCCTTCCATTCCCCACCATCCAGTCAGAGCTGAAGAAGCTTCTTGGATAAGAAGTGAAACGTCTTCAAAGAAAAAAACAAGACAGTCTAGTTGCCTCTTGAAAAAGCAATCTTTGGGATGCTTTTAGGAAGTAGGCTCTGCCACAAATAAGTACATCCAGGTAGTCCTCGATTTACAACAGTTCATTTGCTGACTGTTCAAACTTAAAGTGGCACTGAAAAAAAGTGACATGATCATTTTTCACACTTACGACTGTTGCAGCATCCCCTTGGTCATGTAATACAAATCCAGACTCTTGGTAACTGACGCATATTTAGGACATACTATATGTCCTGGGATCATGCGATCCCCTTTTGCGACCTTTTGACAAGCAAACTTGAGGGAGAGAAGCCAGATTCACTTAATGTCCGTATTACTAATTTAACAATTGCAGTGATTCACTTAACAACTGTGGGAACAAAGGTCGTAAAATGGGGCAAAACTCACTGTGTTATTTAGCAACAGAAATTTTGGGCTCAATCGTGGTCGTAAATTGAGGACTATCTGTACTGTATTATTTCCAATGCTAGTGATTCATTGCAACACTAAGCCTGAGAATTTGTTTTGGTTATCGGAGCAGTCCCATTGCACAGATGAGTTCTTGGTCTGTGCTAGAGGAAAATCACGGACAATGGGCATGCCGCAATCATGGATTATCATATCATCACCTTCATTTAACAAACCCATAATCCCTTGCGGGGTGGAGACTAGGCAACTGAGTGGAGCTCGCAGAGTGTTTTAATGGCCAGATGTCCTTCCTGTCACCAACGTGGAGTTTTGTTCAGCAGATATATTCTCAATATGCGTAGAGAGAGAAATGTCTACCCATAAAACATTCCTATGCCTGTGTTAGTAGTTGCCTTGGAAGGGGGGGAGGGAGGAAGGAAATCTGGAAGAGCAGTGCAACAGTTGAAAGTAAAAGTACATTCCAACTCTTATCTTTAAAAGATTGTAACTAAAATACCAGAGTTTTTGCCTGCTAATATATTTAATTGGAGAACGTGAATGATGACACCCAGCCCATGAATGTGCTCAATTGGAGAATCTGGTTTATGAGTCACCCGGGGGGAGGGTGGAAACAGAGTCACAGGTGACTGTAAGTTACGTAGGCCAGAGTTGGCTTCATACAGGGCAGTGCCAGTATATCGCCTCTAATGAATCCTTTGAAGTTTTTTTGAAGTTTGGCTTGAGAATCATGATTTCATTAGGGCAATTGCTGGAATCCTGACACTAGGATCGAACTCACAGTCTCCTGATTGTGATCAGTGGTCAGGAGTGATCAGGAGTGGTGCAGTGGCCTTACAATAAGGGATTATCATGTGATTCTTGCAACTGCTTCAGTTCAGATTTTATCAGCAAATTTATGTATCACATAAAGGCAATGAGAGGCTCATCACCGGGACTTGTTCTTCACTGGGTTCATCCAGCGGTGGGAGATGAAAGGGAGGTTTCTGCTTGTCACTTTTCTGAGACAGCTAAAAATGCAGCTAGTCCTCAACTTACAACCCTTCATTTAGTGACCATTCAAAGTTACAATGGCAGTGGAAAAAAAGGAACTTACAACCATTTTTTTGCACTTATGACCATTGCAGTGAGTTACATTTGGATGCCTGATAACTGACTCACATTTGTGATGGTTGCAGTATCCCAAAGTCATGTAATCCCCTTTTGAGACCTTCTGACAAGCAAAGTCAACGGGGAAACCGGATTTACTTAACAACCATATTACAAATGGAAGAACTGCAGTGATTCACTTAACAAACGTGTGGAGAAAAGTCTTACAATGGCACAAAGCTCACTTAACAAATTTCTCAGCAACATAAATTTGGGCTCAGTTGTGGTCCTAAGTTGAAGGCTGCTCTAGCCAGCATCTGAAAACTAGGACAATCAAATGTAAAGGCTGCCATAGTTTTGAGATAGAGTTAGTGCAAAGTACATTCACAACTTGTTTGCATGGAATAAGATTTGTATTTTTTCTTATAAACCATCCTCAGCGTGATGGATTGCCCCTGGTATGTTATTTAAAGACAAACACAAGTAATTATCTTCCAATGTCATGGAAGATTTATAAGAGGTCAGTCGGTTTGCCTAAGCTGCATCATTAAAATTAAATAACTGACTGAGAAATTGAAAGAAAGGCTGTGGCTTTAATTTAGCAAATTGTAGATGGCAGCCCCTGGCCAACTTTGTCTCGATTAGAAAACTAAATCAGGTTGGGTCTGGTTAATACAGGATACACCAAAAGAATGGAGACATTAAAAAAAATTGGAACAACTGTAAACTAACTGATTTGGATATGATATTAACGACTGGCTTTAAAGAAAATATCCATAATACAAAATGATTTTTGGAATTTATTTGCATGTAATAGAAATGGATAAGCCAACCTCCAAAATTGCAGCCTAAATACCAGGAAAAATGGAATCTGTTTTAGAAAATAAGGTTTATTAGGTTTTTTCTCCCATGTACTTTCTCTGGCAGCAATGGAATTGTTCATCTCATCCACTCAGCTAGTAACTTTTAGCTTAAAGGCTGCATCATCTGATACCTGTTAGCAATTTTCAGATATGCAAACTTTTATAGTATCATTTAAAGACTTTTTCTTTAAAAGGCTGAGTTTTGGTCTTGTGGATAAGCCAAACACAATTTGGGGGGTATATTTTCAAGAAAACAAATTTGGGCGTTTACACAAGTATATATGGAATTTATTTCCAGACTTGCCTGTACAATTTCCTGAATTTTCTTGGTAAGATTTTTCAGAAGTCATTTACCATTTCCTCTTTCCTAAGGTTAAGAGAAAGTAACTGGCCCCAAAAAACTCAGTTGACTTTGTGCCTAAGATGCTAAAAATCCAGCTTCCCAAATAGTCTAAAACATGTCCTCAACCTGGGAGCAATTAAGGCAACTAGAGATTTTTGTTATCATACATTGTAGCTCGATTCCTATAATGGCTGATTTATTAAGCTGGTAAAGCAGTGAGTCACATAATAAATATTACATAATGTATTATGTACACAAATACATGATAAAGTGGTCACAAGAGGACTTCTGTTTTAATTCTAGTAATTTTTTTCATCGTCATTCTTTGCATGATTTTGAAGAAGAATACAATAAAGTATAACGGTGAGAAAAGCTTTGTGGTGGCGTCTTGGTTCTTTGTAAACGGGAGTTGAATGAGTCTGTGTAGAAGCCGTAAATTAAATTTGGGAGGTGTTGCAAATTCCTCAACTCAAATATCATTGGACAGCTGATCCAAACTATAACAAGTCCAAGAAGATTCCACAATCAAACAAACCCTGATTCAAGTGACCTTGAAGGCACAGATAAACCCCAAGTGGCCTCAAAAGCTCTCTGAGAGGGCTAACAATGACTGCAAAGAAATATAATCCTTCTATTTTCTTCCATGACCATCCTATCAGAACCTATCTTTCCTTTCCCCACCACTATCACCACCACCAGAACTGTTGACATTTCTTGAGTGAGAAGGGAAATGTTTTGTTCTTCTTCCTCGAGGAAAAAACAGTCCAGCTATCTTTTGAAAAAAGCACCTTTGAGACAACTATGACTTGGATGACCAAGAATTTCCGCAGGCTTTATAAGCCAGTTTGTATTAGTGAGTGCTAGTAACAGAAGGCATTTCTGTTACCATCCAGGACCACAGTGAGTAACTTCTCCTTGATCAAGGGTGAGATAGCTGCAAATCCTTTAGTCATACTGGTTACAATTCACCAATTTGTGGCCCTGAGGAGAAAATTCAAAATTCTATCCAACTAGGGGGCTCAAATATGCTCCTCTTGCTTATGTACATGTTGTCAACTCATAAAACATTTTGTATAATCATTTTATAGTTGACAACAGAAAGAAGGGGGGAGTTTCAAAGAGCAGGCAGCAGTGTGGAATCGAAAGTACATTACATTCATATTTTTTTCAAACAGTGATTAGATGACTGAAGCTTCTGATGTGCAAAAATCTAATTGGAGAGCATGATTGATGACTCTTGGCTGTGGATAGGTGGGAGGGGGAAGCAGAATCAAGGGTGACAGTGAATTACATATCTCAGAGTTGGCTACGCCCAGGTAAATGCCGGACGTAGAATGTTACCTTCAAATAAATCTTCTTTAGTTTTGGGAGTGTGGCTCGAGGCTCATGATTTAATTGGAGTAACTGCCAGAATCCTGACACATGTATTACATACAAATAATTGTGCCCCTTTTTTGTATTCTCAAGCCTTGTAAAGAAAGTAATACAGCTGGAAGACACAAGATGCATTTTATTCACGAATGTATTATTTACATTTGTCCCATCATCATCAATCCAGATCTGATGGTTTACATGATATGAAAAATAATTTTAAAACATTCACTTTAAGCAGAAAAGTAAAAACAAAAGGCAAACACATCCATAAATCTAAATGAAAATAATAAAAAAGCAAGAAAATAAAAATGTTTGATTAAACATCTTTTTGGAAAAGCCAATTTTCAGCATCTTCTTGAAGTTGAGCTGGGGCAGAGAGTTGTATCCGCTACAAGGAGGCTACCAAAAAGCAATTCCTTCAGGCCTCAGCTCCTCGTACTTCCCAAAATTGGAGAATTAAGAATAATCTCTCCCTAGATTAGTGTTTTTCAACCTCAGCAACTTTAAAATATGTGTACTTCAACTCCCAGAATGCTTCAGCCAGCTTGAAATTCTGGAAGTTGAAGTCCACGTAACTTAAAGTTGGTAAGATTGAAAATTGCTGTTCTAGATCAGGGCTGTCAAACTCCTGGCCTGCAGGCCAGATGTGTCACACGCTGGCCACGCCCGGTTTAGCAAAGGGGGAAAAGTCCCAGCAGTCATGTGAAACTGCCGTGATGTGAGTTTGACACCTCTGTTCTAGAGGATCTAATACAGGTAGTCCTTTTAGTTAAGCTTGGAATTATGTTCATATTACCAATCATTAAGTCACCATGCCCAAGGGTTTATAGGTCAAATCCAGCACTTGAAATTACATTCCAAAGTCAACTGGTAGTCAATGCCAGGTCCAAAGCCATAAGTTGTCTCCAGCAGCGGGAACCAATTAACACTCAAGCTACTGGATTCTGGGCTAGTTGCAGCTTTTGAGTGGTCCTTAAAGGCAGCTTCATGTAAAGAGTTTCTGGGGTAACTAGGATGTGAATGATGGTTATGAAATATTTGCCACATAATAATTTAATAACAACAATAATAATATAACTAAAACTTCCTCCTCTATTTTATTTTTCGGGGGACAATTGCACATAATGTTAGCTAAAGGGTTAACAAGCAATTTTATGGACATCTAATAGGAAAGGTATCTTACATGATTGAAACTCTTAGCACTGGTATCAGTTCCTCCACTTTTCTTCCTATTCTGTTTTGCATTTTCTAAATTAAAGCTACAATCACATAGGAAAAAAGAAACAGAAACAAGAAAAGTGAACGGCTATATTGCAATTTACATTTGCAATGTTGGATTTCAATCAACTTTATGGCTGAACTTTCCAGAAATTATTTCAAGTTTATAAATACAGAGTGTGCATATGGTCAAAGCCACAAAAGCTATTGATCACAAACATAAATGTGTACCGTGGATAGATGCACAAATACATTCCTGAAAGCACAGTAATTTATAGCCGGTAGATATCACACTTTCAAAAATTAATAAGGGTAATCAACTGGAAAATAATGTGACTATAGACTATAGTGCCTGATTTGATGAAATAATTACTTTGAATTAGAATAAAGAATAGAGAATGGAGGGAGATGAAAAGAGAAACCCAAATGGCTGGGGGGAAAAGTTGTTTGAGAACATCTGATCTATCTTCCTTGAATAATTATTAAGAAATATCTTTCATATATATATAAATTTTAACTTTTCTCCAGTAGAATCTTTTGGAGTTTTCTGCTTTGAAATGACTGAAGACCCTCTGGTTAGACTCGGTCTGACTAGCTTTGCTTAACAAGGTCAGTGCATACGGACTATTTCATTCTACTAATTCAGCTTCAGCCAGACAAGGACAGAAGCATCTGAGAAATGTTGTCAAGTCCTCCAACCCAGGAAACATTTTCTAAATGCCAAAGACGGGTTAAACTATTACAAGAACAAGCACATTATGCCACCTTGAGAAATGGCAATTGTCCAACCCTGTGGATTTGCAGTCTTTTCCAATCACTACACTTTGGACACAGAGGACTTTCTTCTGGGTGCTGAAGTTCAGTATTTATTTACTTATTAGATTTTTATCCTAACTTTGTTACTTAAAAGTAACTCAAGGCAGTGGACATACATAATACTCCTCCCTCCTATTTTTCCCACTACAACCACCCTTTGAGGTGAGTTGGGCTGAGAGACTGTCTGTCAGGAGCACAAAGTCATACCTTAAAAGAGGCTAGAACTCATACTCTCCTAGCTTCCAGATCAGCATCTGAACCACCACAGAAAGCTGGCTCTGAATAGCTGGAGTTAGTCTGTTTGTAACAAGCTGGGAATAGGTAAGAGCTCAAATGGATGTCAATTAAATGCGGTAATAAATCCTGTTAGAAAGTTATTTCTTATCTGTTTTTGTCTTGCCTGCCATTTTGGAATGGAAAGGATAAAGGAAGGCAGAGTTCTGACTCCATCCTCTCAGAAAGTGAGATAGCCACATTGGACAGATCTTGCTTTCCGAAATGGAAAGCCAAGTAAAAGATTATCAGTTACTTCTCTCCTCTTCATTTCTCTGGTTGAAGACAGTCACACCGGCTGTAACTGTGGAGACCTTGCCAAACGCTTTGGTACGTGTTAGCACTCTTCTCTTTGAAATCTGATTCATGTTGGTGTCTTCTGTTTCTTGTCCACTGCACCGGAACAGCCGGATTAGACATTTCTGGAACTTAAAATGAAATAACAAATGGTTACAATCGATATTTCATCAATAAATCAACGTTTATGAGAATGTTCAAGAGGGAAATTATGAGAGGGCAAAGAATGGTAAAGTTCCAGGCACAAATCATGTAATTCAGGGGAGGGGAACTATGGCCCCTTTATGACTTGTGGACTTCAACTCCCGAATTCTGGTATTGTAATTGGATGATTGCAATCCCTTGGACTGCAAGGCGATCAAACCGGTCAGTCCTAGAGGAAATCAACCCTGACTGCTCTTTAGAAGGGCAGATCCTGAAGATGAAACTCAAATACTTTGGCCACCTAATGAGAAGGAAGGACTCACTGGAGAAGAGCCTAATGCTGGGAACGATTGAGGGCCACAGAAGAAGGGGACGGCAGAGAATGAGGTGGCTGAATGGAGTCACTGAAGCAGTTGGTGTGGGCTTAAATGGACTCCGGGGGACGGGAGAGGACAGGAAGGCCTGGAGGAACGTTATCCATTGGGTTGTGATGGGTTGGACATGACTTTGCAAATAGCAACAACAATTGGATTATGTTAAAATTTGGATGTATTTGCTTATGGAATGGCTGTGCAATTTATTGAAAGCGTGTATAAGGAGAGAGTGAATACAAAAGTGAATGCAAAACTATTGGAGGGTTAGTTTGTGAAGTATGACTAGAAAAGCGTTTGGCACAATGAAAGGCTACAGTAGATAATGGGGACCAACATTTGGAAAGTTCAGTGTGACTTTATGCTGGGCAGGAGGTATAAAGGGCAAAAGGGTATAATTGAAAAGGATATGCTTACGGATTTAACAAAACTGCATGATGAATTGAATAGGCTTCAATCATGGAAGACTCTGCATGGGAGTGGTGGAGTGGCCTAGAGGTAGAGATCTTGCCTCACAATCAGGAGGCTGTGAGTTCGATCCCAGGTAGAGGCAGATATTTCTCTCTCTGAGCACACTGAAAATATATCTGCTTGGGAAAAAAACTCCACATTGGTGACAGGAAGGGCATCTGGCCAGTAAACACTCAGTTCCATTCAGTTGCCCAGACTTTACACCTCAAGGGATGATGGGGTCATTAAAAGAGGATGGATGATGGAAGACTTTGCATGAGTTAATTGTACATTAGTTGTTTGAAGATTAATAAAATAATACACATGTCCCAGGATAAGTTGCAGGATCTGATCTGGGTTGGTCACCAGGACCAGAGGTTTGGTCTTGTGTGCTTTTGGACTCGTATTGGAGCTGACCCAGATTGGATCCTGCAGAAGTAAGCAAAGATGAGAAATAAATGAACTGAGAGACAACTTGGTTTGATGATTAAGGCACCAGGCTAGAAAGCAGGAGAGTGTGAAATCCAATCCCTCCTTAAGACCTGAAAGCCAGTTGGGTGACTCAACCTAATCCATCTGACAGGATGGGTGTTGTGGGAAAAAATAGGAGGAGGAAGATGTGTTGGATATGTTTGCCGCATTGGGTTATTTGTAAAAAAATAATAATAATAAAGGTGGGAAACAAATTAAATAAATACATAAAAATAAAACTGGAGGATGCATATAATTTAACTAATGATGATTTTACAATGACAGGAAGGTATGAATAATGTAGTAAATGATGTTAAGATGAATTAGAATAGATTTAGCTATATTTTCTTTTCAGATCACATGGCTTTAATCTCTTTGGCTTATTGCTGCTTGCTCCTTTTCTGTGCTTTGCATTACATTGCTTGCTTCAAAAGGCAATAACAGCAAAATAGATGTATGTATCAAAATTGCACCAGATTAGGGAGCACTGCAACAGTTTCAGCCATGGGTGGCTCAAAGATGTTCAGAATATAAATTAAATGCAACTAAATGTGCTAAAGAACAACAATCACCAACCGGTGGTCTGTGGACCACTGGTGGTCCATGAGAAAATTTCGGTGATCCACAGAAAAATTATTTGCATTTTTTTATATTGCACTAAATACTATTTATCTTTTTTAAAAAATCATATTAGTGATCCGCAGAATTTAAAATTATAAATTTAGGGGTCCCTGAGGTACGAAAGGTTGGTGACCCCTGCTACAGAAAATAAATGGGAGAAACTAAACGAGGCCCAGTGTTTGAAATCTACCTTACCAATACTGGGGTGACTATTCCCTGGTCCCTTTGAATGACAGTTGTTTCCCTTAGAGCCCAGAGTTAATATGCTGTTAGTCAGATTCATCAATTTAAAGAATACGTAGTAAAACCAAGTAGGAACTTTCTTCATGGATTCATAAGAGTTTGTGTTTTTAACTACCAGTACCTGGTTGTTCATAAAGACATAGATGATTGGATTATAAACTGTGGCTGTTTTTGAAAAAAAGGCTGGGATTGCAGCAAGGCGAGGATCCAGCTCAATCGAGGGATGGCTGGTGACCAAGATGGAAAAGGCTGCATATGGAGTCCAGCAGATTAAAAAAGCAAGGATCATAATCACCACCATTCTGGCAACTTGTCTTTCTGGCTTCTGTACGGACCCTAATCTGCCCTGAGCGTCTGAAACCTAGAAAGAAAAGAGAAACATCTAGAAACATCCTGCGGGATGCTTAGATCTGGCCCACGGAGCCACCCTGGAAACAGCAAAGGACCGGCCCACGGTGCCTCTGCCAACGAAAATGGAGCCCAGGAAAGCATGCTGCCCTCCCGGGATCCATTTTCGGCTGCAACGGCCTCCTCCAGCCCTCTGCCAATGAAAATAAAGCTCCATTTTCGCAGGCAGAGGGCTGCAGGAGGCCATCTCGGCTGAAAACGGAGCTCACAAGAGCTGCACACAGTCCTCCTGAACTCCATTTTTACTGGCAGGAGGCCGCCGCAGACAAAAGTGGAGCTTGGGAGCCCATTTTCACTGTCAGAGTGTTCGGGCCCCACAGGCAGCCCCGACACGAGAGATATCGAGGTGACCATGCCCACCCTGGCCACACCCACCCCGGCCCCTTGAGGTCCAATACCACCTTGATGCAGCCTGCAATGAAATTGAGCTTGACACCCCTGATGGGTCAGCAAAGTTAGGGCTTTTGCCCAGCATTCTGATGCAAGTGTGGATTAAACAGCACAAATGAAAATTAGACCCTCTTTACGTGCAAAACCTAAATCAGTCTGTGGCTTACATGTCAAAATTTAGAATAGATCAAGCTAAGGATATTACAGATGCTTATCATCAACCCAGGCAAAACAACAACGCACTAAATGCAAAACAATGAATAATTCAGTGCATATATAGCTTCAATTCTAATGCAATTAAAAATAATAAATGATTGAAATTTGCAAGGCCTCATGTTACTTTTCATAAAACTGCCAGAATGCATAAAGACAAATCAGGGCTAGTTCTTAATAAGCCTATGAGAAGCTTATGTAGGGCTGAGATTTCTTTAAGCAAGACTAGGGATTTCCAGGGTCCTTTTTAAATATAAGATAATAAACTGAAGAATCCTTAACGTGTGATCTTAGACTTCGCAAGAGCTTTGAAGAAATGCATCAGAGTTTGTAATACTTCGTGCTTAAAACATCAAGCAAAAGTTATGAAGGCCCAGGTTCAAATTCTCACTAAACCATTGTTTTGTTTTAGGCATCGATCCATCAGATAGAGTCAGGCTTTTGTAAAATGAAAAAAGGGAGGGAATAGGAAGGGAGGGAAGGGGAGAGAAAAGAAGGAACAGAGAGAGGGAGAAAGGGAGGGGATGGAGGGGGAGAGAAAGGGAGTGAGGGATGGAGGGAAGGAAGGATGGAGGGAGGGAGGAAGGGATGAGGAGAGAGGAGAGAGAAAGGAAAGGAGGAAGGGAAGGAAGGAAGGAGGGAGGGAGAAAGGGTGGGAAGGGAGGGAGAAAAGGAAGGAGAGAACGAAGGAAGGAACGAGGGAGGAAAGGAAAGGAGGGAGAGGGGAGAGAAAAGACAGGAGGATAGGGAGAGGGAGGGGGGAGAAAGGGAGGGAGGGAAGGAAGGAACGGAGAGAGAAAGGAAGGAACGGAGGGAATGAAAAAGGGAGGGAGGAGGGAGGGAGGGAGGGGAGGAAGGAGGGAGGGAGGAAGGGAGGGAAGGAAAAGGGAGGGGGAGGGAGGGAGAGAGAAAGGAAAGGAAAGGCCTTTTCCTTGGTGTTTGCATCAAAATGCATCCAAAAATAAACCATATCCATCTTCTGCCCTTCCATTTCACCAGCAATTAAGGATGCCGTTGGTCCCAGCTTTGCTGAACTGCAACACCCAGGTACCTTAAGCAGCTTGGCCAATGGTAAGGCATGCTAGGGGCTGCAATTCAGCAAGATTTGGAGGGTAACTGATTTCTTATTTGTTAAGCATATTAATAGGATATTCATATGGCTAATAAAAGGCACTTAAATCCATGGAGGTAAAATATATGCACAGCAGTGGTGGGATTCACATTTTTTTACTACCAGTTCTGTGGGTGTGGCTTAGTAGGCGTGGCAAGGGAAGGATACTGTAAAATCTCCAGTCAGAGGTGGCATTTGATGGTTCTTTGAATTAGTCAAAATTTCCGCTACCGGTTCTCCAGAACTGGGCAGAACCTGTTGAATACCATCTGTGGTGCACATGAAGTTCATTTAGCAACCATTCAAAGTTACAATACCACTGAAATAAATGACATGATCATTTTGAACATTTATGTCTGCTGCAGCATCTCTGTGGCCACATGATCAAAATTTCGAAGCTTGGCAACCAACTCATATTTATGATGGTTTCAGTGTCCCAGGTCACCTGATCACCTTTTGGGACCCTCTGACAAGCACAGTGAATGAGGAAGCCAGATTCTCATAACATCCATGTTATGAACTTAACTGTAGTGATTCACTTAGCAACTGTGGCCAGAAAGGTTGTAAAATGGAGCAAAATTCACTTCTCTATCTCGCTTAGCAACAGAAATTTGGGGCTCAGTTGTTATCGTAAGTTGAAGGCTATCTGTCCAGAGGTGATATTCAGCCAGTTCTGACAGGTTCTGGAGAACCGGTAGCGGAAATTTGGAGTAGTTTGGAGAACAAGCAAATACCACCTCTGACTGGCCCCACCCCCATCTATTCTCTGCCCCCCGAGTCCCAGCTGATTGGCTGGGTCTTCTTTTGTTGCCCTGCACAGGAGAACGGAGCTGGAAAGCAGGTTAGTGGGGTGGGGAGGGAATGGGATTTTGCAGGAAACTTCCCCTGGAGTAGGGTGGAAATGGCAATTTTGCAGTATCCTTCAGTGAAGTCACTGTAATTGTCCACTGATTTGGTACTTGCCTAAGATTTCATTCATAAAATAAAATAAACTTTATATTTAACTTTGGGGGCCAGTTAATATTATTCAGGGCATCGTAGATGTCCTGGTTTCTAAGGATGGCATATTAAAGATTACATATTTACCATTGCTAAAATATTTCCCCTTAACACAAAATGCCATGCCTTGAAATTCGTCTTTATTTTGTGAGCTGCCCAGAGTCGATTCAATAGTGAGATGGATGGCATGTAAATTTAATATAAATAAAATAAATTATATTACAGCGTATATTTCTACGGTAAAAAACATTTGCACCTACCTTTCTAAGTTTCCGCATCAGTTTTCCATAGGATCCCAAAATAACCAATAAGGGCATTATGAAACAAGTGGTGAACAAGGTAATAATGAAAGTATGATCGTTATATTTTCCAGAATACCTACGAAAGAGGTGCAAGTAAACCTGTTAGATTCTGTTAGATGAAAAGTGGTCAAGCAAACGCTGCTTCTCTGAACTGCCTTACCAGTTGGGTTCACAAGTGGTCCCAATCTTGCTGGGAGTGTAGCTGCTCCACCCCATTGTTGGAGGGATTGTCCATATCAAGGAGAAAACCCACACAAAGGCTATTCCTAGAGCAGCATGCTTCCCCTTGAAGTGCCAGTTTCCCAGGGGACGGCAAATGACAACATAGCGCTCAAACGCAAGCAAAGCAAGTGACCAAAGGGCAACGATGCCTGTAATGAGAATAAGAGACATTACAGAGCAAGAGAATAGTTTACCCCAGTTTACTCAATTAAGGCCAGCTTTCCAGCAAGGAAACCTAAGTCCAGAATTCCATTTATAGGACCATCTACTCCAGGGGTGTCAAACTCAAGGCCTGTGAGCCAGATCCAGCCTGCAGGGTTGCCCTGGAAACAGTGAAGGACAGGCCCACAGTGCCTCCGCCAGCAAAAACGAAGCTCCACTTTCACTGGCAGAGGGGGGCAGGAGGCCATTGCAGCCAAAAACAAAGCTTGGGAGCCCATTTTTGCTGTCGGAGCACTTGAGTCACCACAGATGCCCCTGACATGTGTGACACCAAGCTGGCCATGCCCACTCTGGCCATGCCAACCGCTGAGGTCAAACACAACCTTGATGTAGACCTCAATGAAATCAAGTTTGATATCCCTGCTCTACACTAAAGCTCTCTTCCGGATGTAACAATACATTGTCTAGACCAGGGTCACCAAACTTTGGGACCCCAGGGACCACCAAACTCATAATTTTAAATCCCGTGGACCAGAGGCCCTGGTAGAATCCCAAAAAAAATCTGCAGGAAAATTCCCCCCACCCCATTTTCCTACCAATCGATCATTCTTTATTTGGAATTGCAGGATACTGTCACCAGCTCCGTTCCCGGGGGGCGGGGAGAGGGGGGGAGAGAGAGACTTTTGGCTTCTTGCAAGGAAAGCAGCAGAAATCTTTCTTTCTCTCCTCTAAATTCCGCCAGAAGTGAGTCTTTGTGAGACTTGTTGCACCGGCACAGCCTCTGGAAGCAGGATGCTTTGCAGGGTCCCAAAGACACATTTCTGGCAGAGTTTGGGGGAGAGAAAGAAAGACTTTTGCTGCTTTCCTTGTGTACAGCCAAAAGCAGAAGAAGAAAGAAGTGGAAAGAAGCAGCCCGGTGGCCAGCAGGCATATGGGGCGAGTGGAGCAAGTTCCCCTCCTCCACCCTTTCCCCCGTCCCCTCACTACCTCGTGTTGTTCACAATGCTAGCAACAGAAACCTTGTGTTCCCGTGGGCCATGTGGGCAGCGCAGCCTTGTGTTCCTATGCAGCCTCGATCAATTGCTTTGGGGGATGCTTTGGGGGTGACATTTCTCTGCGGACCACCCAAATTTTCTTGTGGACCACCAGTGGTCCCCAGCCCACTAGTTGATGACCACCGGTCTAGACTGGTGGCTTATTTTCCAGAATACCAGACAGTAATTTTTCTCAAGCCTGGTTGAATACATCAACAGTAATACTGTAACTTTGGCCACCCAAAGCATGTTCTTTTAGTCCCGAGCCTTGGCTTTTTCCTCAAAACTGATACAAGAAGCTGCCTGGACACTGATCCAGGGTTTCTTGGCCACAAAGCTCTCTGGATAATTTAGGGAGAAATTTGTCCTAGGATCATTACAATCAATTAGAAGGAAATGGAACCCACCTTGATTTTCATCACAGAAAGTTGTGATACAAATCAGTTTACAATATCAAAAGTTTGAAAGCAAATATCAGAGCATTCAAATAGTCTTGTTGCTTCAGTCCAAAACAGTGTGGCTGTTTGGAATGTGAACTGTTTGAAGGTATACAGCATAACCTATGTGCCTGGTTCTGCATGATTCCCAGACTACAACACTGATATACGGTAGAGATGATGTTCAGGCACTGAGGCTTTACGTCAAGGATTGAAGATAGTAATACAGTAATGACTGTAAGGACTGACACTTAAAATGGAATCTTTATTTTGAATTTTCTTTCTCTACCTCCCTCCATAATATTTAGACACATTTCCATGTCTACCGACATCATTGTTCTGATCAACTTTCCTGTCTGATGATATCTAATGATGTTGGTGGAACTGAGCATGTTATTGACAACAGAACATGGAGAAGATCACAGGCATCCCTAACTGTGATGACTCCAAAGTGATAGAACACGCATTGTGACATCACCCACAAAAACTCCATTCTTTTGCGCTTATATTGTGATCAATATCATCTTTTACTGACTCCATAATCCCTTGTGGTGTGGAGTCTGACCACCTGAATGGAGCTGAGTGTTTACTGTCTGGATGCCCTTCCTGTCACCAATGAGGAGTTATATTCAGCAGATATATTCTCAACGTGCCTAGAGAGAGAAATATCTCCCTCTACCTAGGATCGAACTCACAGCCTCCTGGTTGTGAGGATGCTTATGCTTATATTGTGATGACACATATAAATTCACAAGGGGACACAATTGACACCAAAATAATGCAATGTTTCATCACTGCCTAGTCCTATTCCAATGGATACCAACAGGAGAAACCGGGTGCCCTTCTTCCCAATGTTGACATGACACTTCTAGAGCTTCTTCCTCCCTCAATTGTTGACAACATCAGGTCTCAGGATTAGATGGTGAAGCATCTTTCATAGAAATTGAATGTGCTGAATTCAGTAGGTTTCCCTCACCATACGTAAGGTTATAGATTTCTTTTAAAAAAATCTCAACACTTAAATTTACAAAAAAACAACTCCTGTACATTATACATTATTACTGAGTAGGAAAGTTCTACAATGGGATTATCCCTGGACAGTATTTGCAGGGAGGTCTTCTGGGTAAAACTGGATTGAAAAAGAGACCAAGAAGAAACTGTGGCAAATCACTTCTATATCTTTACCAAAAAATCTACAAGAATGTATCCCATAAAGTCACAAAGAATCCAGCTTCACTCCAAGAAGACGTAATTTACAACACAGGATAACCCAATGCTTAATCTTAATCCAATATAATTTTATTAAAACAGTACTATGGACAGTGAAGTAGAACAGCTTACTAAATTTAACCTAGGGAGTAACTGTAGTTGCTAGAAAAGATACTAAGATGATTGGAAAATATGTAGGATCCAGCTTTTTTTTATGTGTATCTTAGATGCAAACTAACTGACCGGTACTTAATCAACTGAGAACATCATAGTTACCTTGGGATGCAATATAATTTGACAAGGAGACACACTTCATAATGATTGCTTCAAATTATATTACAAAAGTAGGCATTATTCCCACCTCTTTTAAAAAACATTTTTTCTTCAATCTTTTAAGAGAGACATCTCTATAAATAAATGCACATATTAAAAAGGGCTGCCTTGCACTATGTACTTTTCTCTGGCTTCAGAAATGAAAACAGTTACTAAGAAATCATTTTGTGTCTGATTCAATAATCAACATCAGCATTAGCAAATGCCAGCTTGGCAGTATTAGCCGGTGTCAACTGTGTACACACTACGAAGTTTGCAGATTGTGCGCACACATGCCTTTTACCTGGTCCATAACCACACAAACTACAGAAGTTAAAAGTGCAAATGTCACTTGTTCTAAAAGGTTGTGAAAAAAACCCCAAACTTTCCACTTACCAAAGAAGGTGACTGCAAAGCCTTCCAGGACGCACGCCCAATGGCCCATATAAAAATAACCCTTCAGATTAGTGAGGAAGCTGATTGTTCCTCCAACCAGAGATACAAGGAAGTCAGCTACGGAGAGGTTCACAATGACATAGTTGAGAGGTTGCCTCAACTGTTTGAATTTAACAGTGATGAAAATGACAATAAAATTTTCAAACAGGGACAAGGAAGTCACCAAGAACATCAGAGCAGAGAGTAGATGGAAATTCCAGGATTCAATGAAGTGCAATGGTTGTGAGAAGGGATCCACCAGTGGGAAATGTGAGGAGGCATCTATCAGCAAAGACCCATTTTCAGATTCTTTCCTGGCTCCATCCATGTCTGTCTTTTACCACAGAAGAGCAAACAATATTAGGAAACTAGTAGTCCATTCAGATTTTATTCCTAAAATAAATAATTTCTCTAGGAGCTTTCTTCTTCTTCTTCTTCTTCTTCTTCTTCTTCTTCTTCTTCTTCTTCTTCTTCTTCTTCTTCTTCTTCTTCTTCTTCTTCTTCTTCTTCTTCTTCTTCTTCTTCTTCTTCTTCTTCTTCTTCTTCCTCCTCCTCCTCCTCCTCCTCCTCCTCCTCCTCCTCCTCCTTCTTTTAAAATCACATCCAGTACATTAGCAAAACGAGATTCCACATGAAAAGATGCTTAGCATTCCAGGGGGTTCAACTCAAAACAAAGAAGCAGAAGAAAACAGCCGGATCTCCTTCGTTTTCTCTCTTTCAACTGTGCTGCCTCCGGACCAGTGAAGACTGAAAGATCAGTAGGGTTTCTGCATCTGACTCTTTCATGCCAGGCATAGCAATGCAGGGATGGCCCCACCAGCATCTAATCCAGTGGAGACAAACCAACCACAGACAAGAAGGGGGCAAAGATCCTTCCCGGGGTCTCTCATCCTGCTTCTCCTCCAAATCTCAGAGACTCGTTGGCTTTTATAGTTTCCAACCCTGGCACTGTTAACACATGAACACCAAATGCTCCCAGCTGAACAGCAGCTGTAGTTTTTAATGGAGCATTATAGCGGAAATTGCTGTGTATCCCATTTTTTCTGTCCTCTTTTTCCTCCGGTCCTGCAAGCCAGTATTTCTAACTAATAAAATTATTCTGGAAGGATACACATGCTTGGAAAAATCAGTCATATCAATGATTACACTACAGCTAACTTTGCAATTTTTAAATTCAATTACTGCAGCATAGCTGCATGGTTAATGAGAGGAAAGAAGAAGATGGTACTCCTCTAACATGTCTGTAAAAAGGTTAAACTATTCCTAGTTGCAATACTACTGTCTTTCAAACCTATTTCAAATGTGTGCATTTTAGATTCCTGCACACCTTCCTGCGATGCTCGATAATACTAGAAAAATTGTCCACATGGCCAAAAGGGAAGATGCTGCTCATTCCCACATTAACCAAGCACTTGCCAGTAAATACACTCCATGCGGTCCATTTCCTCTGAAGGGACAGTTAGTGTGAATGGGTCTTCAATAAGTCAAGACCTTCTCGCTTGAAATTTTTCTGGCACAGGTATGTGGCCTTGTAGCAGCAACGATGGCTCTTAATATTATTTGAGTCGTCTCTCAGAAACCAAGGAAGCAACCTGCCAAGGGAATGTTTGGCTCACTTGGGAGGGCATGGAAATGACAAGCTCAGAAGGATATTAAGGGAAGCATCTTCCAAGGGCTCTGTGCCAAAAATGACAGGTGATACCTTGGATTGCACCATCACAGGGAGAATTGCCGTTTCCATTTCAACCATCTTGGGTAAGAGCCAGTGGTGGGATTCAAAAACTTTTACTCCCGGTTCTGTGGGCGTGGCTTGGTGGGCGTGGCCATGTGATTGGGTGGGCGTGGCTTTTTTTGCAGCCCCCACCCATTTTGGGGAGCTTCCTCGCCACGGTGGAGCCTCGGGGGTGGGGGGGGGTTGGTTTTGCTCCCCTAAAGCTCCTCTAAGCCTCTGGAAGAAAAGGAACAGAGCATGGGAAAGGCTCACAGCACCCCTCCAAGCTCTGTTTTGGGAGCTTCCTAGCCTCAGAAGAGCCTCGGGGGGGAGGGGCGGCGTTTTTGCTCCCCTAAGGCTCCTCTGAGGCTCTGGGAGGCAAAAAATAAAGGGGGGGGCTGAGCTCCTCCCTCCATTTTTTGCCTTCCTGGGCCTCAGCAAGGGGAATCCTGGCACAGCTGATCTTTTCTACAGCTGATTGTCGGGAGGGAAATGTCAGGCAGGTGGGCGGGGTGAGCAAGCATTGGGCGGGAGGGCCACCGGGTGGGGGGGGCGTGGCCAGCCAGAACGTACTACTGATTCGGCGACCCATGGCAAATTCTTGCTACGGGTTCACCCGATCCGGTGCGAACCGGCTGAATACCACCCCTGGTAAGGGCATATTGAGTTGCAGCTAAATCCACCCAACTTCAAGTCCATTTAAGAGTTTCAAGCATCCATCGGTCATAATTAGTATGTCTTTACAATGTTATATTTTAGCTGGAACCAACCCAAACTTTTTAAAAAGGCAATAATATAATCTGAAGGAGTTTATTGATCATCTACAGCTAATGAGCCGAACAGGGAAGTCCTAGTTCAGATCGTAAAGGGTTGTAGGAAAATACAGAGGGGATTCCTTTTGTAAACTTACTCAACATAGCATAAGCATTATAAAAGGAAGCTGGCAGGCAGGGAAATGCTCTATCAGTAAACAACTGAATGAAAAGATTAGCAAAAAAAACTGCAGCTGAGATGCGACAGGGAAGGTCAAAGAGTATTAGGAAGGGAATGCCTGTCAGTATTAATAGAAACCTTCAGGATTCACAGCAAGCAAAGAAGCCAATCTAGACTAGCAGGATGTTGTACTGATCATAGTTCTGAGTTCATGTGCAGACTGCTATCTCATCACCTTCCTTAATATTCTCCACTTAAGGCTGCTGAATCTCATCAGCCTGAGGATAAAGCTAGCTCTTTTCTTTAATTTCGAGATAATTTCATGTAGTGGCAGCAGTAAATAGAACATTCTGGTGGAGTTTTTAGTTCCTCCTTATCTTTTATTCTTAGGTTTCACCAAAAAAAAAAAAAACACCTACATTTTATCCTCACTTGGATGATCTCTGGATGGATGCATGATGGAATTACATGACATGATAGTATGTCCTCACTTCTCTAGTAAAATCCAGGACATACATACTCTTTGTGGAACAAAGGCTACAAGTTTTGGGAATGAATAATTCCTGATTGCCTACCCTCCAGCAATGTCCTCAATAATAAGAATCTATAAGATCCTTATTTGTGGGTCAACAGATATATAGTTTAGTATACCCTATTTTTAAGAGCCAACTTCGCACATGTGTCCATTGATTCTGGAGGTCTGTTTAAAGATCATCTGAATAGGACAGCAAATATATGTTCAAGATCAGTTAGTGAACAGATTATAGATAATAGTAATATCTACAATTGAAAAGAGTAGTAATCTAATGTTCTTGCTTATTACAGCTATAAGATAAAACCTAACAAAGAAAAGCTAAATGTCAGAGGAAGATGCCTATAATAAGATAGGACATAAAGTTTTTATTTGCAGATGGTTCTCTAAAGTTCTAATTTATTATGAAATCCTTATTTTGAAGAGATTTATTTTTTAAAGTGAAATTTTTATTTCCCCACACTTTGATTCATTTTGATCCATTAATTTGGTTTAAGTCCCATTAATTTCAAAAGAACTGATTTCTGATCAGAAACATGTAAGGATTAATTACATTATTAAATCTTTGTATTAAAGGAATGATATGCATTAGAAGTGTTTCACTCTAAGCAGTAAATGCAAAAAGTGATTATTCACTACTCATTGGGGCCAGAAAGATCATTTTTTTTCTCCATTGGCTACACACAGTGAAGATATTAAAATCTTAGCTTTGTGCAATAAGGAGAGTTCCAGCATTGATTTACCAGGTATCCTGCCTTGCTTTCTTTTTCTGGCACTCAGCTGAACTTCCATGGTGAACTCACAGCCATTCACCTCTTCATCTTAACAGAAGAACAAATATAGAGGAATAAAAATGAGTTTTCTGGGGGAAAATGTGAAAAATCCTGAGTGATTGAAAAGGTTTAGGAATGAAGAATAAAGAGAAATTAGTCATAAGATTTGAGAGGGTGACAAATGATACAAATAAATAAGACCAAATATAAACTGGTTGGAATTAAGTGATAAACTTTTCATCAATTCACGTAAGTTACTGAGTCCTGTTTGATTAAGTCGATGGTTGGCAAAAGAAAGTATGGCATCTGACTTTTTAAAAATTTCATTCTCAACAAGTTTCATTGCAATACTGGCTATATTGATGTCTCTTGATTGTGTCAGAGACCCCTCTAGTGGACAATTACAGAATTAGAGAATTAAATTATAGACTATCAAAAGCAATTCTTTATTTTTATATATTTTTTTATTTGTCAATTGCTTACAAGATAATAGGTATAAGTAAAAACAGTTATGAATACATGGATACATATAAGATACATACATACATACATACATACATAAAAGAAACAATAGGACAGGGACTGTAGGCACATTGGTGTGCTTATGCAAGCCCCCTAATTCTGTAGGAACCTCACATCTAATTCTTTTCTAATCTGCTTTTCAAAATTCACAAATCTCTAAAGCAGGGGTGTCAAACTCGATTTCATTGAAGGCCACATCAGGATTGTATTTTACCTCGGAGGGTCAGAGTGGGCATGGCCAGAGTGGGTGTGGTCAGCTCGACATCACTCATGTCAGAGGTGCCTGTGGTGGCCCAAGCCTTCTGCCAGAGAAAATAGGCTCCTGAGCTCTGTTTTCGGCTGCAACGGCCTCCTGTAAGTAACCCTCTGCTGATGAAAACAGAGCTCAAGAGGGCCGTGTGCAGCCTACCCAAGTTCTGTTTTTGCTGGCAGAGGCACCACAGGCCAGTCTTTCACCGTTTCCAGGGTGGCCCTGCGGGCCAGATCTAATCACCCCGCAGGCCGGATCTGGCCCCTGGGCCTTGAGTTTGACACCTCTGCTCTAAAGCAAAACAAAATGAACAGCATTGCTTGTTTGGACAGTTTCCAAATTGCTGCAGCATGTTTCCCATGTATGTTTGTGTGTTATTTTAAAAAATTGAAATATTGACTTGATGGAACACTGTAAAACAAAAACATCCTATTCCTGTTTGTGTTTCCTGAATGCTTATAACTTTAAGGTGCTCTCTAGGATCACATAGAAACCACCTCTCCACCAGATTGTCATACGGCTGTTCGAAAGAGAAGCAGGATCTTTCTATCCTAGTTTATGTGGGGATATAATGGTTCTAAACCAAAGATAGTTTAGCTCAGGGGTCTTCAAACTTGACAGCTTTAAGACTTGTGGACTTCAACTCCCAGAATTCCTCCTCTAGTCATGTTAGCTCAGGAATTCTGGGAGTTGAAGTCTACAAGTCTTAAACTTGCCAAGTTTGAAGACCCCTGCCTTAGCTGTAGAATTCTTGTAACCCCATTCTATTCACCTTAACAAATCTTGCTAAAATTTCTGAGAATCATTCTTAGAAAAGGGTATTTTTGGTTTAGGCAATTGCTAAAAGTTTGACCTGATTATCTAGATTTTTGCAAACCAGAATTGGGCAAAATTAATTGATTGATAGGAATAGGAAACAGAAGCATTTTCCACGGCAATATTTTGCCATACAGTAACTTACTTGAATTAGTTATTTTTGTCTTTCACACTTCAGCATGAAGACCTCCAAGATCAAATGGTGTAGGTATTTAAAAATAAACAAATGGCTAACCAACACACTAAAAGATATATAAAGGCTGGAAAACAATAAATTGTTTTAGGTTAACAACAGCAAACATTTTCTTTAACAAAAAGGACATATTGTTAATTTAATTATCAAGAAACCTATCCCTACTTAATTTCTCCCTTCTAGACATTAACATTGTAGGATTCTTTTGAAGGAAAAGGGAGCAGACCTGTTTTCTTTTTATCCATAAAAATAATCGACTGTATAAAAGGAACAGAACATAAGCAACTCTTTTGTTCTCCTTTAATTTAGTGGAAATAAACCACTTACTAAAAGCTTCAAAACAGTAATGAGACAAGCAAATGCCGTTACATGGGAGGTTTTAGATAGCTGATGTATATGATATGACACAGAGCAAGCAATCCCACAAAACCTCTGTAGGAAGGTTGTTAAATTATCAGTTTTTTGTGAGGTTTCTGCAATTCAGGATGATAATCAGCAGGTGGCACTACCTGCCTCTTATATTGATTCCACTTTTTCCCCAAAATTCAATGATCAGAATCTCTTAACTGGAAGTTCTCCAGTTCCAGAAGCTTGTGGGTAATCAAGAGAGTTGCAAATGATGGCAATCTGGAATAAAATCATTAACCAAAAGGACAGATTACGGGATCCAACTACAAATTACTACAAATTAAATCCATCACATGCAGCAAAATATTTGTTTATTTTTTAATATTTAGTGCAGAGTTAGTCTTCATTGGACTACAGGATGCAGGGAAAGAAGCTTCACATTCTCCCTTCTCTGCCAAAATCCCAATAAAATGTTATTAACAACAAGTTTGTAAAAAGGATAACTACAACCATGGTGCATCTTCTCATTGCCGTGCGCAAAAAAGTGAAAAGTAATCCAACAGTGAATAATCCAGAAGTAATTTAAAACATTTGACTTCATTCAAGCTTTGCATTTGTTTTACATAATTGTATTTCACATGTATAAGTTATTTTTAAAGGCTTTTTAAAACCATCCAATTAAAGATTATGCTGTATATATCAAGCATTCTCAGTGCAACATGCGTTGCAAAGCATACTTGAGAATCTACTAAATATTTAGCCAACTTACCATTTCTCATGCAAAAAAGCATCGGGAGGGGATCCTCTCCTTCAGCATTTTCACTGAGTAAAAACTTTGAATCCCCTACCAGCTGAGCCACACCTGCCCCAACGGATTAGGAACAGTACACCAGATGCTACTCTTCCATATCTTGTGTAGATACTAGGAATAATTAGAATAGTCATATGCTATTAAATATAATACATTATAACTACAATGTATATGTCAATCTTAGAAGTTGAAAGATTATTATGTATACCTAAATAATATTATTATTGTTATTAGTACTTTGTACAAAGTAAACTGACCCAGACAATGTACTGTTCACGAAGTATTTATACATGTTGAAGGGGGGAAAAGCATAAATAAAATTATAATAACACAGGGAAAAGAAAAAAAAGAATAGTTATGCTGCTCTCACATCAATATCCGTGAGGAATGAATAATTATTAAGCAAACCTCCTTCTTTCAGATATGAAACTATCCATAATCGATGTGGTGGCTACTGTAAATCTTACATTAACACAATGAAAACAAGACAACAAGTGAGGCAAGCCAGCTACTTCTTTGTCCAATTGGAAGGAGGTAATGAAGCTCTGCTAGTATTCTTTTGCTAAAAAGAATCGTGGTACCTTACCGAGTTCCTGGGAAAATGTAGGAAGGCCCTCAGTGAATCAGAATAGTGCTTTCTAACCTGGTTAATGATGCTGTGTGCAGCCAATAAAGATTGGATTGGATTAGTAGCTGACCTGAATTTAGCTGTGCTAAACAAGGTGCGCTCTACTTGAATATTTACTTACTTCCAGGGCATATAAAGCTCTCCCATCAGACCAATGCTGAGTGTCACACAATTCCACAAATCGATATAATTTGGGTTAAAAAATAAACAAGGTAAGTGCAATATGTAAAGCAAAGCCACAAATACAATCCATAAATTGAAACACACACAAAGATGCAAACAGAAGCAAAATCATCATGCAAATGAGTCGTATACCAAGGCTTGATGGAATAACTAAATCTTTAGACTTTCGGAATATCAGGAGAAGGGATATTGGAGGACCAACAACTCAAAAGTAAGCTTTCCTGGTTGCTTTTAGAAAATCTCTGAGAAAATATGGAGAGAGCCCACCTGACTGGATCAGGCAAGCAGTGGGAATAGGAGAAGACGATGGGAAAAGTCAGCCCCGAGCATGAAGCAAATAGCATCTTGAATTGTACCAGGAGCCAATTGTCTATCAATGGAGCTCTCCAAGCATTGAGCTTCAAGTAGCACTTGACTCACAACTACAATTGGGACCAGAATTTCCATTGCTTAGCAAGATGGCTGTTAAGTGAATCTGCCTGATTGTACACCCTTTTTTTTTTTTTGGCCACGTTTGAAAAGCAAAATGCAGCTGTTAGATGAAACATGTGGACATTAAGTGACTTTGGCTTTCCCGGTTGACTTTGCTTGCTGGAATGCCAGCTGGGAGTCAAAGTTCTGACAGCCGAAAGCCCCCTGTGGTCAGATCAAATCATGATCACATTTAAGGGCACTTGGCAACTGACATAGCCAATGGCCATAAATATGAACCAATTGCCAAGCATCTGAATTTTGATCATAAGATCGTGGGGATGCTACAAAGGTCATAAGTATGGAAAACGGTCACTGGCAAAGGTGGTATTCAGCAGGTTCTGACCAGTTCTGGAGAACCAGTAGCAGAAATTTTGAGTAGTTCAGAGAACCAGCAAATCCCACCTCTGACTGGCCCCACCCCCATCTATTCTCTGCCTCCCACGTCCCAGCTGATCGGTTGGATCTTCTTTGGTTGCCCTGCACAGGAGAATGGAGCTGGAAAGCAGGTTAGTGGGGTGGGGAGGGAATGGGGATTTTACAGTATCTTTCCCCTGCCACGCCCACCAAGCCACACCACACCCAGCAAGCCACACCCACAGAACCAGTAGTAAAAAAAATTTAATCCCACGACTGGTCACCCATCACATTTTTCAGTGCTAAATGAATAGTCACTAAATGAACAGTTGTTAAGTCGAGGACCCATACACCCAACACGGGTGTCAAACTCACCGCATCCCATTGCCATCTCATGACATTTCATGACATTGTTCCCCTTTGCGGAGCTGGGGTGAGCGTGGCCTATGTGTGATGCATCCGGCCGGCAGGCTACCAGTTTGACACCCCTGCTTTAGAACATAGAATAATAGGGTTAAAAGGACTTTGGAAGTTTTCTAGTCCAATCCCCTCCTGAAGCAGGAGACCCTATATCAGGGGTCCCCAAACTTGGCAACTCCCAGAATTCCTCAGCCAGCTATGCTGGCTGGAGAATTCTGGGAGTTGAAGTCCAGTCTTAAAGTTGTCAAGTTTGAAGACCTCTGCCCTAAACCATTCCAGACAAATGGCTATCTAGACTCTTCTTTAAAACCTCCAGAACCTCTACAACATCCAGACATAAGCATTCCACTGATTAATTGTTCTCAGTCAAGATATTTTTCCTTAGTTCTAGATTGGATTTCTCTTTCTCTTCCACCTGTTACTTCTTCTCCTGTCCTTAAGTGCTTTGAAGAATAGGCCAATCCCTTCTTCTCTGTGACTGTAGACCAGGGGTCCCCAAACTTGGCAACTTTAAGAATTGTAGACTTCAACTCCCAGAATTCCTCAGCCAGCTAGGGAAGAGGAATTCTGGGAATTGAAGTCCCCAAGTCTTAAATTTGCCAAGTTTGGAGACCTCTGCTATACACTGTGGAACCTGATAAAAACCTGGCTTTCCCAGAAGGCCTTGGGGACTGACTCCAAATCAGATTCATTTTTTTTAAAAGAGACTAATTTTCCCACATAATACAAAACCAAAATGAAGAAGATTTTTTTCATTACAGCGTTGAAGATCGACTGGATGAGAGACAACAGTAGGAATACTTTCCAAGGAAATATTGACATACAGTTAGGAGCAAGTTTCAATCCTGCAGACTTAGCGTTCATGGCTGCTTGCTGGACAAGCAAAATCCCGTGATGGAAAATGAGGCTAAAGCACTTCCTCCAACCATGTTCTCAATGCTGTGCTGTTGAACTGGCACAGTTCCAAGGACAGACAAGGCTGGCCTCCATTACTGCACAATGAAGCCCATTTGGGTGAAAGGCCTCTAGGTCACAGAATACAATTCGTAGACAGCTTTAAGCCTCCATATTCCTTCTTTAGGAAAAGAATAGTGAATTCCTGCCTTCTGTACAAATTGCCATAGTTTATCGGTTCTGCAATCAGAAGGTGCAAGATGAACAAGAAGGAAAAGTCTCTGGAATGTATACGCAGGTTTTATACCAGCGGGACAGGAGCTTGCCGATAAAATATGGCATGTTTTATGAAAGCAGAAACTATTAAGACACATCTCTGGAAGAACTAGAGAGAAATTCACAGAAATTAATGCACGTATAGAGGAAGCACCATGATCTTCAATAGGCCTTGTATTTCTAGGGAGGAGAACTAATGTGATGACCTATATTGCAAGGTTTTTTTTACAACAGAAAATAACTCCACCACCTCCACCTCTCCAACACCTTCCAAAAGCTACCTTCAATAGGTTGGTATGGCAACTCTATTTATTTAAATGTCAGTGATTAATTAATCAACTGAAGGTCAACCTGTTAAAAATCTTAAAGTGGATGCTGGATCTACAAAAATTATTATATGCATGTCTTTTTAATTGATGTTATTAAGAAAGAATTAGAGGATAACATCACAGATATAATTACAGTACATAACATATGGCATTTGATACTGTATCCTTAAAAAGACTTTGTAACTGAGTGAAATTGAAACTCACATGAAACTGAATTTATATTTTAACTTCTCGTTGTCATCTGTGGCCCATCCAGAAGTATCTTCCTCTCTGAAGGTGCCCTGGATATGTCTGTGTTTTCACAAGTTTTACCTGGGTGGATCTTAGGTATAATAATCACAGCATTCCCTAAAGTAGATTTTTGTTTATTATCAACATTTGTTTTTATTAACTGCAGGTCTTTTATTGGTGTATTATGTTTTGAATACATAAACTATTCAGGTGGCGAGCAGCTAAAAGTACTTTTACAAAGAACAAATTAAATATTTGAATGTTAAAATATTTTTTTAATAATTTTTTATCTTTCCCAGACAAAAATCTTTCTCCTGAGCCTGAACCACTTGCTCTTAATGCCTTAATGCACTCTGGCTTATTTATCAATACAGCATATTTAAGAAACGTTGCGGGGTCTGGAGATCTTGAGGTAGCAACTCTATAAATTTGCCAACAAATCCCTATGATTTGGTGTTAAATAGTGAAGAAAGTTCCTGCTTGAAAAAAGCCATTCTTGCAGGAAAGAAAGCCTAGGACGCATGACTTCAAAGTGCTTTGGTTATAGAGATGACTGGGAAAATTGTATTCAAAATGACCTGATAAAAAAGAATTGTGTGATGACCCAGAGTGTAACACAAATGTAACAAAATCCAAAATGTAAATAAGCATCCTTTAATGCCTCCAACTTGGCCCCACAGTTCAATAATTCTCAGTTGGAGATAAAACTTATGCAAAAATAGTCTTCAAAAGAAAGCAATATAGTCTGAACTCAATGAACAGATAGAGGTGAAATAAAAAACCAAAACAAACTATAATGAAGGAATTTCCACAATGGACCAGGATAAGTAATTACCAACTTCAAAGAGATAACAAGGTACAGTCTGTTGGAAAGATGCCAACCAAGATAACTTCAGCCCAAAATAAAACACGCTTTGCTTCTGTTTTGACCGTCTCTCTTATATACTATTCTCCTCAGCTGCAACCAATGAGGGGGGTCATGGCCACTTCCTCTCTCTTAAGCCAAGTTGTTTCCTTCTCCATTCCTCCCTGTGTGTCCTAGGATGAAGAGGGGATGGGCCTGGTTCTTCCTCTGACTACCCAGCCGGCCTCTGCCCTTCCCCAGCCTCCTCCACAATGTCCAGAGCCACACCTCCATTCCTTGTCTGCTGTTCCTCCTCTCCCTCAGAGTCTGACTCTAACAAGGGCATGACAAATTGTGTTACCTGGGAATGGGCCATCACGATGAAAACTGGAGAGAAAGAGAAAGCAAGAGAGAAACACAAAGAAAGAGATGGATAGAGTACATCAAGGTTCTCATAGCCAAAGACCTTGGCCAAGATTCGGTAAAGATAAAGGTAAAGGTTCCCCCACACATGCGTGCTAGTCGTGGAAATATTTTTCTTTGTGCTGCTTTTTTTCTTATTTCTTGACCTTTAGAGAAATTGAATTACCAGGTAAGTAATATCCTGAAGAACATAGAATTGTGGAATTTATGAGGGAGAAGGGAATGCTGATTGTGTTAGATGCTTTGTTTGCAGGTAATACACAAGGCCATTTGAACAAGGGATTCCATTAAATTTACTTAGCCGTACTATTGCTAACAGTTAAACCTCAATTTTACTCCAGCAAAGCAGGACCAACGTTTTCTAACAAACATTAGAGAGATGTTTAGAGAAGGAAGAAAATAATGATCTTGGAGACTTTATAAATATATAATAAAACTCAGTATTTGAAGTGCCTGAAAAGTTCTGCAAACCTTTTTGGGACACCGTTTGAGCTTTAAATTCCAGAATGACTTCTCAGGAATTGGCTACCTGTCCATGGCTGTGGATTAGACAGCTTTCTAGCCACTTCACCTTTGGGAAACTATCTTGTGGCCTGATGTTCCCTCATCTTCTCTCACAATAAAAAGTGGCTATGTTCCCCTCTAGGCCCTGCTCTCCAACACTCCTTGGAGAAAGGAAGAAGACGACACCATCTTTTCCTGCGTCAACAAATGAGGATACCTTTGTCTTTTCCACTAAGCAATCTCCGCATGGGTTGAACTACATCAAAGGGTCTTCAAACTTGGCAAGTTTAAGACTTGTGGACTTCAACTCCCAGAATTCCTGAGCTAACATGAGCAGAGGAGGAATTCTGGGAGTTGAAATCCACAAATCTTAAAGCTGTCAAGTTTGAAGACCCCTGAGCTACATCCTCCATCATTCTCAGCTCTGCTTGAGGATTAGGTACCCCTGCAAAGGGATATAAGTGATGTCTTCCTTCTTCAAACTTCTGGGACAGTAAGGATTCCCCAGAGGCTTCAGGCTACATAATAGGGGTTCAATTTTACCTCCACTCCCACCGCTGGTCAGCTGAGAAGCACGCATGGATCCCCCAAACGTTGAATCATTGCTTGGTTGCCTCTCCCAGTCCTGACCAGTCGAAGAAGTTGGAATTAAATTGGATTCTCCAGCATTCTTCTTCCACCACCGTCTCTTTTCTCTTCGGGGGACGCACCAGCCTCCCTCTTCCTTTGGGTCTCTTCGGAGCAATCACGGGTGTGTGTGTGGGGGGGAAACGACAGTCTGGGTGGGGTGGGGGGCGTGGCTGGAGGCATGACGCAGCCTTCGGAAGCGGAGGGAGCCCCTCTGTATCTACTGCAGCTAAAAGCAGCACATTGAAAGCCAGGAGCGGCTCTTCCCGTCTGGGGGCACCTTAAAAAAAACAATGGAGAGCTAGGAGTGTCTCCCATCTCTTTGCTCTCGGAGTAGGATAAATGGGGCAAATGAATTCCCGGAGAAGATGCGGAGCAACAGGGGTCCCCAAACTTGAAGACTTGTGGACTTCAACTCCCAGAATTCTCCAGCTAGACTGTATAAACATATAATAGTACAGTATCTGCAAAAGACCTTCTTGGCAATTTTAAGATTTACTTCATAAAGAAATCTAGTCATCTCTTCTGTTTCTGTCTGCCTTTTGCGTGCCTCTGAGAACTTCGCGCGCGTGTGTATTTTTCTTATTCTTACTCTTTCTTTCCCATCTTATTATGAATAACAGAGGGGATTGTTCGCTGCCGTCACCTGGTTCTGTAAAAGGAGGAACTCGGGAAAGAATAGGAAAAGCGGGGTGGGAGGAGGAAACCAGGATCCTTTTTAAAAAAAAAAGAGAGAGAGAGAGAGAGAGAGAGAGAACTACTCGTGTCCAAGCAAGCTTTGGCTTAAAAATGCCAAAGTGGATTGTCGCAACAATCTGTTCCACACGCGTAAATAAGCATCACACTGCAACTGTGAGTCTGCCATTGGAAAGGCATCAGACTAATAGGAAAACGTACAGCAGCGTTTCCTTTGAACTTTTCCTGACAAGAGACCCGTCGATTTTGTCGGTTGGAAATCCCACGGAATCGATCCGGTGTCCTCTTTCGACATTTCCCCAGAACTGATCACCTCGGACGGCCCCAGATCAGAGCGCTGAGTAGCTGCAGTCGCGGTACTTCCTCTGACTCTGGCCAGAGCTCATAAAATCCGCCAGCCCAAATTCCGCTACAAGATCCCAGCTAAATGAAGCATTCATTGGCTGGCAGAAAATCGGCTCCGCTCAAGTCTATCTCAAGGCACCTGTCAATTGCATTTCATTGGAAGCGTGAACGTGCGTTGGAAGAGGGTGAAATTAAGAGGGAAACGGGGAATCTCTAGAACAGAAGTTTCTCTTCTTTCTTTCTTTCTTTCTTTCTTTCTTTCTTTCTTTCTTTCTTTCTTTCTTTCTTTTCTTTCTTTCTTTCATTCTCTCTTTCTTTCTTTCTTTCTCTTTCTTTCTCTTTCTTTTCTTTCTTTCTTTCTGTCTTTCTTTTCTTTCATTCTCTCTTTCTTTCTCTTTCTGTCTCTTTCTTTTCTTTCTTTCTTTCATTCTTTCTTTCTCTCTCTCTTTCTGTCTTTCTGTCTCTTTCTTTTCTTTTTCTTTCTTTCTCTCTCTGTCTCTCTCTCTCTTTCTTTCTGTCTCTTTCTTTTTTTCTCTTCCTTTCTTGCTCTTCCTTTCTTTTGTTCCTTCCTTCTTTCTTTTACGAGAGGGCTTTGTTTCCTCTTTTTCTCTCTCCCCTCATTCTCCCCTCCCCCCAGGATTTAAACTCCCCCCCAAAAAAGGGGGGGGGTTATAACCTAATGCCACAAGGACACTGGCTTCCGGGGCTTCCGGGGACGCACCAGCCTCCCTCTTCATTGCTTCTGGCGAGCACCCACTCGATGCAGGCAGCTGCGTTTGAGGAGGGGCGGTGGTGGAAACTGCAGTTTTTGGAGACGATAGGAAGGATACAAACGCAACTTTCTGAGTTGAATAGTTAGGATGCCGTGGGAGAAACGGAGAGAAAAAGAACCAACTAAAATATCGGTCCAAAAGTACTATAGTCACCCACTGGTTTGATCGAAAGAAAATATGAGGAGAAGGAGATGTTAGAATCCAGCGAGTTTAATGGCACTTAGAGCCAATAACTGCGGAAGAGTAGTTCTCTATTATGTGAGACACGTGTCTAGAAAATGCTCTTTTCCGTGCAAGGGAGAAAAAACAAAACCTTTGCGCTTATTCACTATCCCAAATTTGGTGGCAACTGGATGTTCCCTTCACAGGTACAATATTGCTTGCGAGATTGGTTCGTGGAAGGCAACAGGTTTAATGTTCCCACTGGCGCACAGTCATTGGATATAGCTATGGCCGGGGCCGCTTTTCCTCTCCACTGAAGACCACCAGCAAATCCAAATAGGTCTTATATAAAGAAGATCTCTGAGGATGGGCTCCTGCACGAATCCAAAAGCTCGGAAGACCGAACTCTGGTCCCGGTGAGCGACCCAGATTAGATCCTCAAATAGGTCTGGTTTTACGTCTGGGTTGCCTTTGCACAATCTTTCTTCTTTTAATTGCTGCAGCTTTTGTTTTCTTTAAACTTCTCCTTCGTCTTGGTCTTCCCTTCTCAAGTCCTTTCCTAGCATTCACAAGTATTAAATATCCAGCAAGGGTCAAGAGAAGCTGCCGGGTTGACACGGAAATGTTCCACTTTAAAAAGCAAGGCGTGTGGATCCTCCACTGTAATTCAGAGGTTTTTGTCTTCAACGCTGAGAAGTCAAGGTCTGTTTCCCCAAGGGTTTGGGGGAAGAACGCCTCTTGGGCCTAGATAGGATTCAGATTCCAATCGGTTCATTTTAAATAAGTGTCGTTATTATTGCTGGTTATGCCATCCTGGACGGTTTAAGTATTATTAGGCCGATTCCGGATCCAGCTTCTAAATAGGAGCGCCAGACGACTGCAGATGGTTACAAAACTCTGCCAGAAAATCTCCAAGAACCCAGCAAGGTTTATTTCTGAGTACTTAGTTAGTTTCAGAAGTGGCCTAAGAAACTATCCCTTGCCTAGGAAGAACGAAAACACAATGTCTTTAAAAAGTCAAAATATCACAAACACCGGGCGTCGTGGGCTGAAGGAATTCGAGGTGTTCTTAAAGCCGGATAGGAAAATGCGCTCAACTTTACGCATTTTGGGGGACCTTATATTTTTCAAATAAAAAAAAAAGTAACGGGCAAGCAGAAACACGTACCTAAGCTGCAAAATAAACTCTTGACTGAAAGGATGGACCAAGAGAAATTTCAGAAAAGATCTCCTCCTCACCCCCTCGTCCTCCCTTTGCTTGTTATTTGGAAAATCAGGCTAAAAATCGAGCACGGGAGGCGGCAGCCCTAAGGTAATCAATAGAGACACGGAATGTGCTATAAAAGGTATTTTTCAGGAAAATTAAAAAAAAAGCATGAACCATCCTCGGAAGCGAGGGGGAAAAAAATCAAGAATGTGTGCGTGTGTGTGATATATTCCATATATAGATATTCCTTATATTCCATACACATACACACACACACACACACATATGGAAACGGTAAATCCACAGATTCCGTTTTATTTCTCTCGGTTTCTTCTGAAAACCGCGAGCTGCCGTGGGAAAAGCCGCGTTTAATGTTTTTAGCGGTCTCAGAAAATCAGAAACGCGGAATGAGCCGGATTGCGGGGGTGGGGGAGGGGGCTTTCATTTGTAAAAGTGGCTTTGAGTAATGGTGCGAAAGGTCTGGAGGACTTTAGTGACATCAACGCCGTACTTATTAATTTTTTTTTAATTTATTGCTTCAACCCAGAAGGGGTAAAAAAAAAAAAAAGCAGCAGCAGCAGCAGCTTACGCCTAACTAAACTCCCATTCCGCGGGATTTATTTAATCGTCGGAAAGATAAATCAGCTGGTAAATTTACAGCCATTTAAAAGTATCCCGACCGACTTTTATCACGGAAGCTTCAAGCAAGCCTCGCTCCCCCCGCCCTCCCGCGGCTCCTTTGCCCCGCCTCCGCCCGGCCCGAAAAGACACGCCGGCGGGGCGGCGGATGCAAAAGCGGGAGAGGAGCCTGCCGAGCCATTGGCTGAGAGCCGCGGCCTCGGCAGAGATCCCGGCCAATCGGAGGAGCGCGGCGGGCAGGTGGCTGCGAGGTTATCAGCGCATCTTGTCCCGAGCGGAGAGTCCTTCGCCGAGGCTCTTTTCGCAGGCAGGGGAAGCTCCGCGGAAGCCGGGAAGGAAAAGGGGGACCGCGCGGCAAAAGCCGCTGGAGGGAAGGGATTCCCCTTTCCCCTTGCAGGATTTCCACTCGGGCCTTTTTCGTCTTCTTTCTCTCTTTCCAAAGCCGCCAGGAAACTGGAGCGGGCCGGGGGGGGACTTTCTCCCGCGCCTTCTTTCCCGGGCGACCGCCACGCCCTGGCCTGAAAACGTCCCGCGCCGGGCGATCGCGGCTGGGCTGGCCCTCCTCGTCAAAAACAAGCGGGACTCGGGACCATCGCGGCCTCTACCGTCCACGTGGGGCCAAACTTGGTGATCCGCCTCGGTTCTCGCTCCTTTCTCTGCGCCGGCTGGGAGGCCGAGGGTTCCGCCTTCGCTTGCTCCGAGTTGGAGGACGGGAAACAGCGGCGGCGGCTCCCTTTTCTCCCCTCATCTCCCTCCCCGTTCCCACCCCCCCGTGCCTTTCCTCTTCTTCCCACCTCCCCCCACCCACCCACCCACCGCCGCCGCCGCCCCCCCCTTGATGCTCCCCAATGTTAGCCGTGGGGCAGATGGAGGCTAACCGCCAGGGCGCCTTCGTGCTGAGCGGTACGCCGCTGGCTGCGCTGCACAACATGGCCGAGATGAAGACCTCCCTCTTCCCTTACGCCTTGCAGAGCCCGGCCGGCTTCAAAGCGCCCGCCCTGGGCGGCCTCAATGCGCAGATCCCGCTGGGCACGCCGCACGGCATCAGCGACATCCTGGGCAGACCCGTGGCCGCCGCTGCCGCCGCCGGTAACCTGCTCTCCGGCCTGCCCCGCCTGAACGGACTCACCGCCGCGGGGATGTATTTCAACCCGGCCGCCGTCTCCAGATACCCCAAGCCCTTGGCTGAGCTGCCCGGCCGGCCTCCCATTTTCTGGCCCGGAGTTATGCAGGGATCGCCCTGGAGGGACCCCCGGCTCGCCTGTCCCGGTAAGGCGGGGTTTTTTTTTGGGGGGGGGGAGAGGAGGCGCTGAGGGGAGGGGGAAGGGGAGGCCGCAAAGGAGCGGAGGCGGCAGGTGGAGATCCGAGCGAGGGGATCGTTTGGGTCTCTCTCAAGTTTTTCCCGCCTATGAATTCGGGCTCCCCGCCAGGCTAGAGACTCGCTTTTACCAACGCCAGCTCTCTGCTCAGCCAGGGCCCCGGGAGGGCTCCCCACCCTGCTCGGATCCCGCCGCCTTGGAAGAGACGCGCCTGGCGCTGTAGCCGTTTCTAGGACGCTTGAACCAAAGGCGGCTCTCGGACGGGAAGTCGCCGAGCTTGCCAGGCAGCGGACTCCGCCGAGGGGGGCTCCCGTCCCGAGGCCCTCCGTTTGGGCTCCTCTTGCTGTCGCCTCCGTTGTCCGTTGAGCCGGGCGGGGAGAGCGAAGCGCTGAGGGGGGCGGGGAAGCGGGCGAGGCGGCCTTTCCCGAAGGCTGCGCGGGGCGGGCGAAAGGCTTCTTTCGCTTGGCGCCACCGAGCCGCTCGGCCTTCGTCCGCCCTTGGAGACGGCAGTTCCGTTTCCTTGGCTTTCCCCGCCGTGGCTGCGGAAGGGGGGCCTGTCGGATCAGCGCGGACCCCCGAGTCGCCCGTTTAGGATTCCGGTGGGGAGACTGAAAGGTAAATTTTCCTGCCGGTTCTCCTAAGACGCAGCTCCCCTTGCGGAGCTGCTCGCTGAGGCGCTCTCTCGGTCTTCCTCGTTTTCAGCCCAGGCTGGGATGGTTTTGGACAAGGATGGCAAGAAAAAACACTCCCGGCCGACCTTCTCGGGCCAGCAGATTTTTGCGCTGGAGAAGACCTTCGAGCAGACGAAATACTTGGCCGGTCCGGAGAGAGCCCGCCTCGCCTACTCGCTGGGGATGACGGAAAGTCAAGTCAAGGTAGGGCGCTCCCGGCCAGGGTGGTGCCGAGCTCGGCTTTGAGGAGTAGCAACTCCAGCGCGGATTCAGAAGCGAGGAGGGAAAGCTAAACGGCACTTACACCTTGCAAAATCCTAAAATCTCCGGGGTCTCAGCCCCAGTGAACTAAAGGGATGGTCTCCCAGGAAGCCAGCAGACTATTAAGTTAAAATGTTCCCAAAGTCGCACTAGCTAGGATTTCACAGCTTGCCTGAATCCAGGTTGTGCCACTTTTGCTGCTGCACTTAAATGAATGTGAACACAAACTACTGGTTTCTTAGATCAAAATTAGGTTTATTGTCAAAACCTTAGGTTTCCTATCAGATACTTCATATTAATGTGCACAGTTCATTCCTGAATGTCCAAAACAAAACAAAAGCAAATCTTGAACTTTGGGAAACTTTGATATTTATCATACATCACATTCTTCATAGCAAAATTTACTAAAACAAAGCAAACGTCCATTGCTACTATTAAATAAGAAGCGTTATGAGGAGGTTAAATGCAAAGGCTGCCTTTTCAGCTTCTCCCCCTGGCTCTAAACTTTCTCTGCTGCTCTCCCCTCCGTGCCCATTTCACCTTTCCACTCATTTTAAGTTCTAGCAATGAGATAAACTGAAATATTTAAAGTCTGGGGGAAAAAAACAACAGACCTTACATAACAACCTGTTGAACTGAAAATAAAATACCTATATGCCAAACCTAAAATATGGATTGGAACCAGATGCTTTACAAATTCAAAGATTATTTCTTCCCGAATATAGAAAACCTCTTTTTAGGCAAAGTTAGTGCCTATGTGTTTTAGTCTTTCTAGAAGGCTGGAATTTCTCTCACAATTTCTATACTATGGTCATTCTGTGAATTAATTGTCCTGAAAACAAAAGAAACAATCATCTTAAACGTTGCCTTATTTTCTAGTATTACAGAAGGCCAAAAAGGGATATTAATACAAACATGACTTATGCCTTTAAGAGGCCATGGGACTTGCTTACTGTGTAGCTAACAGCCTGATGCGCATTGATTCTAGGTGGACCTCACTGTACAGAGATTTAATTCTGAGCAAGTTTTTTTTTCTTATTTAATTTAGAAGAAAGAAAAGCTAACTTTAAATAAAGTTAAGATATTTAGATGATATTCATGAGTGGATTGCTGCTAATACTAAGATATCCAAAGAATTTCAAAGCCCTCCCCCCTGCAAAGTTAGCAATTAATTCCAAAGGGGCTTCTTAGAAAGTAAGCTCTATTGAATTCAGCTGGGTTTTGTTTCTGGGGAAAGTGGTTCATCTGTATTTCAAAGAGGCTTGCTGGGAGTCCTCCTTAAATCAAAGGGGACTTTACTTTGGAGTAAATCTGCTTACAGCACAATTGAAAACCCTCCTATTTGAAAGCAGGGTTCTTAGAAATTTCCTTCCTACAAATTACTAATTTTGGAATTGGTGATGGAATGAGGGAATGGTGTGACCTGGTTTAGAGGCCTGTGCACCTGCACACAGACAAATTGTTCTGCAGGTGTCTTCTGCAGAAGGATTGCAAGGCAGTCAGTTGAAGAATAATTATACCAAGTTCCAGATTCCAAGGGCATAATGTGATTTTTTTAATATATATGATGAGTTTCCACCTAACCGTAGGACCCTAAAACCAAATTTTCTTGGAATTGTACAGGAACTCAGGGGGAAAAAAGATATAGTTGCACAAAAGTGATATTGACACTGTGGGCACCCACATATGATCTTCAAGTCCAGATTACTACACTATTTTAGCAGAATCCTGAATGTCAGGGCGCTGAAAAGTTGGATATAGGGAACCCATTGTAGATGGATCTCCAGGACAATACCTTCTGGTGTTTGTATATTTGCATGGAAATGTCTATTTTTGTGGCTCTGGGGTAGAGCTGGTCATACTGGTAGGGGATTCAAATAGCATATTATCTTTAGCATTAGCAGTCAGGATATTATTAAGCAGCATTTTTTTGCCTTGTGCTCATTTTAAATATCTGATACCTATTTAGGAATAAAACATACAGTTCAAATTTATTTCTTCAAAACAAGCCCTGTTGCTCCTCTATCTAAATCCCACTCGGATTCTGGTATCCTAATTGTGCCCTATTTACAGTTTTGGAGAACCGTCATTTTACAGACCGAAAATCCAAATTCCAAACTAAGGCAATGCTAGCTCAAATTAGAGTGTTTAAAACAGCATGCATTCTTTAAAACAAACAAAAGCACAATTGATAAAATGGCAAAAAATAAATAAAAATCCAGAGGGAATGGAGTATATGCAGTTCTACTTGGAGGATGAACACCCTACGCTGCCTTCCTTCTCTTTCTCCCTGATTCTTGGCTGAGTGAAGAACTTTTCTTTTTTAAAAAATCTAAAAAACACTTTAAAAACTTTTGATAAACGATTAGTAAAATTCATGCCTTGAGTTTTTCTCCATCCTCCCTCCCCTCCCTCCCTCCCTCCCTGAAATTTAAAATAATTTCTTTCACATTTTTAGAAGTTCGTTTATTTCTAGCTATTTGTAGCTTATTCCATTGGCCGGGCTTTCCACCAAGGATGTGTGTTGCAGTTGCGGGCACTGAAAAATCCGGGGAAACCCGAACATCCCAATTGGAGGAGTTTCCTCCAATTATTCGGCGGATGATTCCCAATTCGCAGGATCCCCGTTGCAAACCCCAGCAGGGGACGGCCGACACAGGATGGCTAGCGAAGAACGACGCCTCTAAGCATCGGCCCTTCCTTTAGGGACCCCCTCCCCCACTCCCACTTTGGCTGCAAACTGAGTTCGAGGCTTAAAAAATCTCCCCGAAGGACGCTCGGTGCTGCAACCGTTCCTCTAGCGCGGCTCCTCCTCTCAGCTGTCCCGGCCCCCTTTGCCATTTCAAAGGTTGGAGGGGGGAGTCGCCCCCTGTCACCCCGAGGGGGAATTCTGGGTCGTTTCTTAAGTGCCGTCCGGCTTGGTGCGAGATAAAGAGGGGGGCCCGGAGGGGGAGATGCCACAACCGACGGCTCGTCAGCATTGCCATAAAATGCGGGCCGGGGGAAGCGGGGCCTCGCCTGGGTTTGGATGAAGCCTGGGAAGCGGAGGGGTGGGCAAAGCAGCTCTGCGGGTCGTCCTCGGGCGGCAACAGGCGCCTGACTTTGACCGGCTTTCTCCCTCTCTCTCTGGCCGGCCCAGGTCTGGTTCCAGAACCGGCGGACCAAATGGCGGAAGCGGCACGCCGCCGAAATGGCCTCGGCCAAGAAGAAGCACGACTCGGAGACGGAGAAGCTGAAGGAGAGCTCGGAGAACGAGGACGACGACGACGAGTACAACAAGCCGCTGGACCCCAATTCGGACGACGAGAAGATCACGCGGCTCCTCAAGAAGCACAAAGCGGCCGCGGCCGCCGCCCCGCTGGCCCTGCTCAGCCCCTGCAGCAACGCCTCGGAGCCCTCGTGACTGCGGCCCGGCCCTGACCCTCCCGCCCCGTCCTCTCCGCCGGCCAAGCAGGGTAGTAGTCTACGACAGCCTCGGGACTGGCCGCCGCCACCGCCGCCGCCACGTGGTGTACAGCCCGCGCGTCGGGAAAGTCCTTTCTGTACATATATATATATATTTACTGAATAAGTTATGGCAAGGAATGGCCGCCCTTTTCTCTTCCACCGCTGTCCGTTGCGCAGGGAGGAAAGAAGAAGAAAAGTTATTCCGGCCTTCGCGGGGTAACGCCTGGCTTTCTTTGCCTTCCTGTCTTTAGACATCCTTCCCCCTTCCCACGCCCCCCAGTTCCCTCGTCCCCTGCTGCCGGTGGGCCTCGAAAGAAAGCAACGCTCAAAGCAAGCCGGCTTCGGCTGCAGCCGGGCCGCGGGGACCTTTAAGCTGGCTTCGCGAGGGCCCGGCAGCGTGGCTAGCCAGAGGCTAGGCCCAGGCGTAGCTGCTAGGCGGAGGGCAGCCCCTCGTAGCCGGTATTTGCGCTTGAGACTCTGCTCTCCAGAGCAGCGACCCTCCCCCCCCCACACACACACAAAAAAACCCCTTTTGGCCCGCAGGGACCCGGTTCCATGGAGAAAGGACCGGAGGGGGCAGCATTTTGTGTGCTGCTTCCGATGGGGTTTGGCTTGTTTGCGCGGCCCGGGTTGCTGGCATGTTGCGACCCCTGCGCCAGGGGGTTGGGGACCGCTGCTCTAGAGTGTCATCGTAGGCCCCCTAACTAAGGAGCAACCCCATCTCCCTTGAAGGGGACATGTCTCCTGTCCAACAGGAAGGTAGGATTGCAGGTGATGAACAGATAATTGATTTGGGCCAAACTGGATTGCAGCTGGGTTTATGCATTGGGGCCTTCATCAGGGCTGAGTAAATAGGAGGCGGTTGAGTCTCTTCTGTCCCAGGAGAGTCCAGGCTGCATAACCTTGGTCTACTCTGAGGGGCCCATCTGCACTTAGGTGAAGCCTCTTTTAATTCCTGGGGTGTCCCCTGCAAACTAACAGCTTTAAATGTCACCTGTAGCCTAGAACTTTCATCCCATTGGATTCTAGTCACTGAAAAAGGGGTTGTCCGTAAATGCTGCTGGGATATGTCAGTGGGCTGAGGATGGAGTAGCTGCTGCCTTTGAAATTGTGATTTCCACCCCTCCATTTTCCCCACCCCACCCCACCCCTTTCCTGCTCCTAACAATCAAGCTGTTGTTACTGTTTTGTATATGAGTGGAGGATACCAGCTCAGCTGTGTATATAGAAAATTACAGATTTTTGTCATGTATATTTCTAGTGTAAAGAAGAAAAGGTTTCTTTTTCCCTTTTTTTAAAAAAATGTTGGGTTTGGATGGCTTGGCTTCCTTTGATTTTTTTCTTTTCTTTTCTAAGAGAATGTAAAGGGAGAGAGAACTGCTTCACTTGATTTTCAGCTGCTTTCTGACTCATACAAGTTGGAAAGACTTTGTATGAATCAATAAATTATTTAACAAGCTTTTTTTCTTTGGAAAATATCTGCCTTTGGAGTGTGATGGAATGATGGCTGTCTTGGGCTTATTTCACTGGAGTTTTGTGGGACAGCCCTTTCTTGTGTAGAAACACCACTTCTTTGTAAAATTTGTTGTTTTAGTGGAAATACTTTTGACTTGGATTATTTTCTGTAGAACAAGAAGCATAGAACTGGTCTTTTAATGGGCAGAACACTTTCTATTTTAGAAATAGAAATGAAGAATACAGTACCAGATCGTTTCAAAGCCTTAACTTCCATTTCAGTGGATAGTTCCAGATAAAGCTACAAACTTGATTTAATAGGCATCAAATATTTTATTTGTTAAATATTCAGTCTTGGGAGCATGTTTGCTGTGAAAGGAAACTTTTCTGGGCAATTTTCTCCTGATTAGATGCTAGTTTTTAAAAAGCTTCATACTAGAAAAACTCTTTACTTATGGAGAATAAGTAATTTGGGTATTATATTTCTCAGATCAAAGCCACATAGAAGAAGGAAACCTTTAGATGCAATACAAACATTTCTTCCCAATGACAATATAATATCGCCATTGCCATCATCCTTAGTGAATTTGTAAATTGTTGTCCCAAAGTATTGCCAAAGGAAACATTTTTTTTTCAGGGTTCAGAATGGCTAAATAGGACTATTCTAAGGAGTGATGCCATTTCCATTATAATATCCAACTATTAGAAAACATTTATCCTACTGAATCTCTCACTTATTCTATAATTATTAGGACAGACACAACTATTTGTAGCCAGACAGAACTATTTTTGGACTGATAGTATGATCTGGTATTTGTCTAGCCTTTTTACATAAAATCAGGGGACCAGTGAGTGAGCAGAATCAAAATAAAAATTGAAATTTGATGAACTCAAATTAATTTTACTTTAAAACTGTACATTTAATATGATTGCTTCTCATATGTTTAAAAAGTTCCCCTTCTATCATATTAATTAAACTGTGATCATAACTTTTGAATGGATGCACCTGGAGACGCATACAGAACACATGAAATCAGTGTAAATAACTTGGTGTAACTCAGGCTAACTACCATCCTCATTTTGGTTTGATGTCCATTAAGAGTTGAAATATTTTAATGGGATCAAGTAGAAGAACAAGTCAAACAAAGCATGTTTCAAAGAGACAGACACCGCTGTATGATCCAGTCACCTTAGATTGCAATATTGGTGTATGTAATATGAACCTTACTATACTTGAACAGGCTGCATTGGCTTCTGTGAGAAACATGACCTTTCACGCACTTAGTTCCAAAACAATATAGCCCTTTAGTCATAATGCAGAACTATTAATGCTATTTGGTTAGACAACAAAGCATAAATTGAAATGTGAATACATTTCTGACTTAAAGCTACTTTAGAGCTATATAGTTTCAAACATGTTGCTACAGGATTTTATGTCTGCCATACAAATAATGTGAGAGAAATAATATTGAGGCTTTGGGTTTTGGTGCTGTGCATGCTTATTTGGGAATATGTCCCCTTAAAATGTGAGAGACTAACTTCTGAAATAAGTTATGTGTAGGCTGCATAGTCAGTTTTTTGGTGGAAAGTGCATAGACTTTTTTAAAAAGTCAGAAATTGCAAACAAAATAAAAAAGGGTTAAGGCCTGTCAGAATGAGTGAAGCTATTTTCTGAATTGGCATGTTAGCAGAAAGGCCACATTAGGTTTCAGCAGGAGCTGAGTTGGTTTATTTGAGCATTTGATAAAGTGTGCCTTCTATAATTTGTGACTTTAGGCAGGTTATGTCAATGAATTTTTAAAAGTCAAAATGTAAATACAATACAGAACCAATATAACACGTGGCCAACACAGCTGTTGAACACAGCTTGATGTTGGAGGCAGAAGATCCAAGTGGCAATTCCAATAAGAGTGGTGAAACCGATAATAGAACTATTTGTCCCAAGAACAACTGCTTAAGTTAGCCCATTTCATTTTTCTTGGTGGAAAAGTGGGGCAAAATAGGAGCATTTTTGCTCAATTCAGGTCTGGTTTTAGTTAAAGATCAATGTGCAAAAGGACAATTTACATTAATATTTCTTGTGATTTCATTTTTAATCTCATAATTTCTAATAATTCTATCAACAATGGAAATGTTTACTTTCCTTGTTTTTACAAAAGCACTCATATTTATGCATTTCTAACACAGAGGGCTATTTAAACTGAACCTATTCATGCTTATTCAAAAGAAAGATCAACAGGCTTAAATGAAACTCTGAGGTAAGTGTACATGGATTGTAGTTTTAATTATTTACTTCACAAGGTTTCAAATATATACCACTAAGCTGAACAGATATGTTTCTGAAGAATGCAGTTTGTCTGCTTGAAGTATTTTTATAGCAGTAATGAAACATATTCCCTGAACAATTTAGAAATCATTGAAATATAATTCAACAAATTAAAGGAATACAAAAATATCACAAAGTCTATGTGAAATGAGGTGGAAGAATAAAATGTTATTTTTAAAAGTCAGTGAAAATGAAAACTCATCATACACAAATATGGTATATTTTTATTTATATAAAAATGTCTGTCTGACTGAATGATACATACATATTATAAAAGCAGAATATCATTTTTATCTGAATAAATAGGAATACAATGAACTTTCTTCTAATTGTGAGAATTTTGTTTAAAGAAAAAATACCCAGCCATCTGCAATAGGAGAATGCTTACATTAAGCTTCCTCATGTGTTGTAAAATATGCAGGCTTCCTAGATATACTGATATCTTCATCAAGCTAAATTTTAAAAGCAAGTTGGAAAGGGAACAAGGAAGGATGCTGCAATGAATGACGAAGTTTTCCATAGCTGGATTGTCACTACTGGGACAGTCACTTTACATGGTGGTTCCACTTTTCAAGGCAGACATGGATATGACACTAAATCCATCAAAGCAAGAATATTATCCTATAGTAAGATGAGCAGCCAATATGTTAGATAGACAGAGAGAGAGAGAGAGAGAGAGTCACTTGTGTGATTCTTCATCTTATTGTGACACACTTAAAATTTTCAGAACCACTTATTGCTAACTAAGCCCTTCCTTCCTTCCTTCCTCCCTCCCTCCCACCTACCTACCTACCTACCTACCTACCTTACTGCATCACCAACATTTAGCAACTGCTAAAAACAGGCAAAGCAAGTAATGTGAGCTGCAACTGTTATAGAAACCTGCAAAAAGCTGTGCCAGGAACCTTTCTAGTCCCCCACCTATATGCATGGCCCAATTTCAGCCAATTGCTGCCACCTGCCTCCTAAAAAAAATAAGTGTGGCTTCATGGACTCAGAAATGGTGCCTTAGGCTGAGCTGTATCATGTGACAAGGGCTAAAACATTGGGATTAAAACATTTTCCTATCCAGCCAGTCTTTTGGGATTGTCTCATCCTGGAAAATACTATATTTTTCAGGCAAAAAAGAAAGGAAGGAAAGAAAAAGAAAAGAAAAAAGGAAGGACAGAAAAAGAAAGGAAAGAAAGGTTGCAGTGGCTCAGGAATAGTGCCAAATTAGTTCATGCTGAAAGTGTTTCTTGATGAGAAAGCTACATTTTAAGCATCTGCTGGATGTCAAATATGTTAAAAATTTCTCATTTCTAATGAGGCTCTCTCTAAGCTTCATAATTGCCTTATGATATTGAAGCATTTAGTTTTCTCTTGTTTCTTTTGTGCTGTATTTCAAGTAATGAATGCAAATACGGCCCTTGGGAGGGGTAATTATTTTAGATGAAAGGGCAAAGATGTAATACTGCCTGCACTGTGTACAAGCATTGAATTAAAGAGGAGAGAGAGCCCACGTTTTCATTATTTCTGCACAAAATGAAAATATTTTCACATCCAGTAACTTTTTAGGCCTAGAGAGAGAAAAGATCCCATTTCAGAGGAAGGTTGTATGTAGTACTCATTGGAACTGTGCGTGCTATTTTCCTTCCAGGAACTCTTCATGGTGTTTTCTCTATGAAAAAACACATCATCAATAAACCTATGAATCTGATTGGGTATAAATACCCTGGCATTGCCCCATAGGCTTTATGCCTGAGTATTTGGATCTCCCCAATTGCACCCCAATACTCAGCACTACACCATATATTTTAAAAAGCCTCTCCCTCTCTTTGAAGGAGAAAATTTATTTTGCAAGAAATAAATTCTTAGATTGAACATTAGGGTGGTATCAGTGTCTGTATGTGTCAAGTCTCTAATAAAGATGTAGAAGATTTCTTTTGCTTCTCCAATTCACAGAGCCACAGTTCAGGCCACATATAAATTATTTTGGAGTTAGATCCCATTGGGACTGATTGGCAGCTTAGTAGTGTGACATAGCACTGGCAGGTAGAAATCCCCATTTTCTGAAAATAAGGATCTTTTCCAGCCCTATCTAAAAGCAAGGCAGAACCTCTTCCAATTAATACAATATATTCTGCACTAGGTGAATCAACAGCCTGATATACCTTCATTGTTCTATATAGGTTGGGATGTTTTTCAAGGTATCTGTGCAAATAGATTGCATGTAAATGGCTCTTTAACACTAGGGCTCAAAAATACCCAGAATTGCTTCTATAATGTGTAGCACTGGGACTTACAGTAATATTACTCAGATTTGAACCAACAGCATATTACGCTAATGAGTAATGGAAGCTAAACTTAGGCTACCTTCTCTTTAATGTACAAATTTGAGCTTATCTTTTCTTACATTTTGAAGTTAAAACCTGGAAATAAATTGGAGTTTAGCTCCCCAGCCATTAAGGATACCTTGGAAGATCTAAAAACAATACAGCCCCTGTTCTGCAGGAAAGTCCAATTTTATAAGTTGTCCTAAAGCTAGGATTTGCTCCTGTGACGTGACTATGTTTCAGTTATTCAACTCTGATTATGCATTGCTTGGTTTTGTAGCTCAACATCCCAGTCCGGAGGATTGCAGCAATTACAGGAAACACCACTGTTGGTTTTAAGCAATGTAAAATTGTTTTTAGATCAAACTTTAGACCTGAGCTGGCCTGGATAGGCAAAACTCCTTGGCCAAGCCCATGCTTATCTTCCTAATCTAAAATACAGTTTTGCAATGATAACCACTCCTTTTCCCAAAGTCAACTAGGTCTGAGCCAAGCCTCAAGTGTTACTCTCAACATTAGTTAACCTACATTCGGTGAACTTTAGGCTCACACACTGGTTTGTTAAACAGACCAAACTAGTTTCAGCCTCTCTGGCCCTTTCCAAAAACTGAGAGCCCCTCCACCCTTCTGGAAAACCTGACACTGATGCACTCACTACAGTGAGTGATAGATTGCGCCACTTTTAGGGACATGCTGGTATACAGGTAGTCTTTGAGTTATGACCACAATTGAGCCTAAATTTATGTTGTTAAGTGAGACAAGTAAGTAAACTTTGCCCCATTTTAGGACCTTTCTTGCCATAGTTATTAAATGAATCACTGCAGTTGATAAGTTAGTAACCCAGTTGTTAAATAAATCTGGCTTCCCCATTGACTTTGCTCATCAGAAGGTTGCAAAAGTTGATCACATGTCCTTGAGACACAGCAACGGTCACAAATAAGAACCAGTGGCCAAGCATCTGAATTTTGATCACACCATCATGGGGGAAGCTGCCAAATTTGTAACTGAAAAAAACCGATCATGACACTTTTTTCAAATTTGTAACTTTGAATGGTCACTAAATAAATTGTTGCAAATCAAGGACTACTTTGCTAGTAGTTGGCCTGTTCTGGGTGAGGGGAAGGTGCTGCTTGAGTGGAGTGAGATTGTGACTTAAGGCAGGGGAGAGGGGAAGGAGAAAATAGGCATCTCTGGGGCAAACTCTTTTTTGGAGACCTGCTGATCTGGTGAACTGGAGCGACCTTGGAGGAGAAGGAAACCCACTTCCGCCACAAGGTTGCCTCTTTGGTCAGAGTCTTCTTGACCAGACCCCCTAACTTGGATTATGGCCATTGCAGGGGAAGATGGAGGGGTCCCCTGGCTCATGTAAAGGGCACTGGTTTAGGCAGTGTAGAACAGCCTATCACAACCTTTGAGTCTTTCAGGTGTTAGAGTCCAGGGGTCTCCAACCGTGGCAACTTTAAGACTTGTGGACATCAACTCCCAGAGTTCCTCAGCCAGAAGTTCACAAGTCTTAAAGTTGCCAAGGTTGGAGAGCCCTGTGTTAGACTACAGCTCCTAGAACTGTCACTTCAACCATCTCGGGAGATGAAATCCAACACACCTGGGAGTGTGCTGTCGGGACAGTTTAGAGTTAATGGAATTTGGGATAGTTACTTAGGAATTGTGAGCTGTACCCTTAAGGTACATGGTAAATGTAGTGAAAGGTATCCTGGGTAATGTAGTCCATGTCACTTGACCACATCTGTAATCCTGATTGGTCACTATATTGACCCTTGTTGGGTTGGGGGAGGCTCCCTCACTCTTGCCTGTGACCACCATACTATACCATGCTTCAATCATCATGGGGCGGAGACCTTTTTATCTTTCTACACTACAAGACAGATATGTAAAGGATTGGACATTAAGAACTTCATCACAAATGTGAGTTATGAGGATACCTGATATTATCAATTAAAAAAGACTTTGTTCTGGATGTTTTGTGGAGTGGCTCCGTCTGCTTTACACCATTAAGAGAATAATAAGCAGAAAGGTAGAAAGATAAAAAGGTCTCAGCCCCACGAGGATCGAAGCGCGGTATAGTCTGGTGGTTTCAGGCAAGAGTGAGGCAGCAACGGGCAGACCAAGAGGTTATGCAAAGGGAAAGGAGCAGCGATTCTTCCTGCCGCCGTTTAGCTGTTCTAATGCGCGCCTCTCCTCGCGATTGAGAAAGGCTGGCCGGGCAGCCTTAAAGGGCCAGCGGGGCTATGAACACTTTCTACTCCAGAAAGAGCCTCCCCTACTCCTGCGTGGGCTTAGGCGGGAGGGGTGGGGATGGGGATCAGAGATGCGTTGGGACCGGCTGCCGCCTCCTCTCGCCCAAAATCTTCAAAGCCACCCAATCGCAGGACGGCCATTCTCCCCCGGTATCTTACAGGGCTGGGCGGGCAGGGGAGAGCGAACAGCGACCTGGGCGCCTTCATTTGGGCCGAGCCCCCTTTCGAAGCCCCGGGGCAGGCTGAAGGCCTCCTTGCAGAAGAAGTCGGGCAGGCCTGGAACGCAAACCTGGTTGCGCGGAGTCTCTATGGAGATTCTCAGTCACGGCGGTCCCGAAGGTGCTTGTTCAAGAGGCAAACTGGCCTTCCTGGTTCTTCTTGGAAGGCGTTTCGCTTCTCATGCAAGGAAGCTTTCCTCTTGCCTCTCGCAAAAGCGCCGCTGGGACTTAGTGGCGCCGAGGATCAGCCGCGCTCCTCCTTGGCGGCTGTCATTCCCCGGGGACGCAGGGTCGAAGGGCCTGGCCCGGGTTCGCGTCCAGCAGCGGTGCCCATTGCATGCTCCCCACCCCCCCGCGTCCGTCAGGGCTGCTGGACTACAGCTCCCCTCTTTCCCGACCCACCTTGATGTCGACGATGGGAGTTGCACCGGCTCGCCTCTGCATCGTCTCTCAAGGTTGGCCAAGATTGATGAGACTTTGGATTTTGCAACATTGGTTGCATCGTTGGTTGGAGAAGAGCGATGCTCACGCCCTCCCCCCCCCCCCACCCCCGCCTGCCAGCCTGGGGCCGCTTTCCTCGCACTCAGGTTCATTCCTCCCAAGGGAGAGCTACCAGCAATGCCCGCGGAGGTTATTCCTCCTTCCTTTAAAAACGGAGCGCTGCGAACCTCGGGTGCAATGTGTGTGTGTGTGTTTTTAAGGTAGGCGGGTAGGCAGGAGTTTGCTTCCTTGCAATACGGCAATCCGCTCCAGGGTTCAAAGGCCCTGTTAAACCCCTTGGTTGCTTTTAAGCCAAGAACTTGTGTCATAGGCCGTAATGGCCTGACTCGCACATAACGACGATCCAGACCTCAACGGGGGGGTTTCGCAAGGTATAGTATGGTTTTTAAAAAAAGTTGACGGTCCTGACGGTGCGAAACAGCGGGATTCAATTGCACCGACAATCTTAATTGTTTTGACCTTAACTCTGAACACCGCTGTAAGAGAGAGAGAGAGAGAGAGAGAGAGACACACACACACACACACACTCTCTCTCTCTCTCTCTCTAAAATTAAACGCCACGTCCAGTTGCTGGGTCAATTATTCTGATGATCAGTAAACCAGAGACGGGCCGGGCAAATCCAGACTCTGCACGTTCTGAAACCCGGACAGATGCGGCCTTCAGCCCTTGGCCTCGTTTGCGTTGGTAAACGGCAAGTTAGTGGTCCTCATTAAGTCGTCGTTCTCCGTCCGCATCTTAACATTAGCCTTGCCTTTATTTTCCCCGTTTCCAAAGGGGTGGGAGTCAAATTCGTTTATTCCTGACGAAAATCAGAGAGCGAGAGAGAGAGAGAGAGGGATATATAGATATAGATATATAGATATAGATATATTTTTAGGGCTCTCCCTTCCACAACGATGGCTGTGCGTAATCGCTTCCCCTTTGGCCAAAAAAGAAAAAAAGTGGAATCGTTTCTTCGCCATCCAAAAACCGACTTGGAAGGAAAATCCTTTTCACGTTCAACGATTTGGGCTCGCCAAGACATCGATCCACACGCGTGATGGCTAATTTCGGGATCTAGAGCGGCTGGGCGGAAAAAGCATTTTGGCTTCCGCCTTTTCGCTCCTACTTGGTAGCTGAACGGGCTGTCAATTCCAGGACCCTCAGGGCGCAGCTTCCTCAGTTCGCCTCTTCTGAAAGAGAGAAACCGCAGTTCCCTCCAGACCAACCTAGTGTGACAAACGCGTCAATTTTATATCGGCGCGATTAAGGTGAGCGTCAAGCTTTAGGCTTCCTTTGGGTGCAATATCTGCTAGCGCAGGGGTCTCCAACCCTGGCCACTTTAAGCCTGGCGGACTTCAACTCCCAGAATTCCCCAGCCAGCTTTGCTAAAGTGGCCAAGGTTGGAGACCCCTGCCCTAGACCTGTCCTTTCAATCCAATGCAAACTTTCTCTGGGAGCTGCATGGCACGGGGGTTATATATTACAATAAAACATATACTACGCACGTATTATAAGACGCGTTTTGCTATTGCTTTCACTTCCTTCCCCGGGATGTATTCGAATTCCAGCCAATAGCACCCACGTGCAAACCAAGGGGAAGCGGGCTGGACGCTGGGTTAATTTTCCGAGTTCGCATAAGGCGCTGAAGTATGAACCGAGCTCCCAGGTTTGCCTGACATTCTTCAACTCTACGGTTCGGTATTCTCCTGTGAGCAAGATATTGAGTCCCATCAAAGGAATGCTTAATAGACTCCAGGAACAAAATTTCCAAGATCATCGTGCACAATTAACTGAATCTGGTGTAACGGTCGAAGGGTCAGATTAACAGGGAGGACATTAGGGTGATGTGTAGGAGGTCTATCCTCTTCCCCATTTTCTCTGGTTTTGACTCCCAGAAACCGTTTGTAGAGAAGGGAGGGAAGGAGGAAGGGAAGGGAAAGAAAGGGATTTTAAAAAAGGGAAGAAGGAAATGAGATAGAGTGCAAGTCAAAAAGTAAAACATTTTGTATCAATTGAAGCGGCAACTTCTTGGCCTCGAATGAAGACTGCAACTGTGTATTTGTCCCTTTGATTTCATCGCAGCTTCCTTCCTCAACAGGTCTGCGCTGGGTCGCATTCGTTGTTGATTAATTGAACAGGCTGGTGACCAATTCAATCGATATAAACCGATTTAAACAGGACTCGGGCAGGTCCTTAAGGCAGAGGAAACCAGGGACAAAAGAAGCAGCGCATCTTGATCCTTCAAGTTGTGTGGAAAAGAGCGTTTCGGGTTTGGCTAACATTTTTGGCGGGGGGCAGCCTGTTCTTCAGACGGGGACCTGACCTGATTTTTTTTTTTTAAATATCCCCCGAGTGCTGTTTGACTTCAGCACGTTTCCTTCTAGCGCAGGCGGCAAGTGGCCTCGTTGGCTTCGTTGTTGTTCACAACGGCTGCTTTAATCTACCACAGCAGAATATATATGCAGAATGAGATTTACTCGCATTGAAAGTTTTGCACTGCTTGAGTTGAGATTTGACAAAAATGTCGTTAAAAGACCAGCACGGAATTCACACAATACGCACACAAGTCTGCCAAACTTGGGCTAATCGGCACATTGTGTGAGGATAGCCACTGTTAATCCATAAAGGGGAGTTAGTATGATTGGCAGCCTTTCTTAAATTTTCTGTAGCTTTAATGGGAAATCCGCATTTAGGCTGTAGCCCTTCTCTCCCGGTGGACAATCTTGAGATAAATCCCTCAAAATTTGAGCGCTGCTTTCGATCAGAGATCCAGGGGCTTAAGATCGGGAGAAGTCTAACGCAAACTCCGCTGAAAGCGAGGCTCTGCTAGGGCTGCCTGGCAGGAAGAACCCGGGACCACCCGGCAACTTTTTAGCCATGGGATTAGGAAGACGCGGGTGCATTGTTTCATCCCAGCCAGACAACCGGATAACGTCGGTCAGCTTGTGTTTAAAAAAAAAAAAAGCACGCATCGCCTTAACAACCATCCACGCGATCTTACGGGAAGCCGGTTTCCTTAGGCTGACGCTCGTGTCCCCCCCCACACGTCCCCCCAGCAAGCTGAGTTTGGCTCTTAACTCTCGCAACCTTCCTCCTATAGGTGCGTGGGGACGAGGAGCTCGCACAAGGGAGGAAGCACCGGGCCAGGCAGGGTGCTTTAAAACGAAGCCTTCTACACGCCCCCCACTTTTAAAAAAACAACAACCAATTTTTCACCCCAAAAGAAGACAAGGGAGGCGCAGAAAGAAAAAGAGCCAGACACCTATTGAAACCATGATCATCTTTTTTTTTATTGCTTGAGAACCAGAATGCTCGTTTCTTTCGCAGTGAGCCCGCCACGCACAAAAAACCCACCCCCAAACCCACCCCTCCAAGCCTTAGGCGGCCGCGTGTCGTTCCACCCGCGTCCAATGGCTCCCACTCCTGTAGGGATTCATCAGGGACCCAGGAGGAGTTTCCCCCCTCCTCGTTCTTCTCTCGTCCTCCTCCCTCTTCCCAGCCGCAAAGCTTGATTTGTTCTCCAAAGGCGTCTTCCGACTCCCCCGCCCCGCCCCCGCCCCCGCCCGTTCCCTGAGCTCGGTAGTGTTCCCAATAAATTCGATAGCGCTCCCCGCGTGTTTCTTCAACAGACTCCCTTAATCACCTTTTAATGCTGTACTACGGAGAGCGGGGCTGGGGAGAGAGCTCTCAACGAAGCTTTCCCGACTCTCCTCTAGTCCAGGGGTCTCCAACCTTGGCAACTTTAAGACTTGTGGACTTCAACTCCCAGAGTTCCTCAGCCCGCTGTCTCCAACCTTGGCAACTTTAAGACTTGTGGACTTCAACTCCCAGAGTTCCTCAGCCCGCTGTCTCCAACCTTGGCAACTTTAAGACTTGTGGACTTCAACTCCCAGAGTTCCTCAGCCAGCAAAGCTGGCTGAGGAACTCTGGGAGTTGAAGTCCACAAGTCTTAAAGTGCCAAGGTTGGAGACCCCTGCATCTTAGTCCGAGTCAACAAGCGCTCCCCGACGAGGGGCTGGTCCCTTTCCCTCCCTCCCCGCCCCCCACAAATCCCCGATTCTCGTGTCTGCTCTTCACGAACGTGCTTCGTTTGGCCCCCCGAGCTGCGGGGGGTGGGGGTGGGGGGTCGTAGCCCTGGCCTAGTGGAAGGGCCCACGCCGCATCTTCCCACGGTAAAATCTAACCGGCGCTATGGAGTCGGCTCACGCTCGCCTCCTGAAACGCGCCTCCACACCTGGTCAGCGCTGAGGCCGGGCGGGCTTGCTCCGAAATGAGGGGCAGGCAGGAACTGGGGACGAGACACCCCCGCGCCCCCGGGGGGGGGGAATGTCTCCGTGAAAAGCCGGCCCTTTCTACCGTGGAGGAAACGCATTTCGGGGTGTGTGTGTGTGTGTGTGTGTGTGAAGCGTCCAACAGCCTCCCCTTCCCACGGCGGACCCTGCCTCCCTTTTCCCTCGGGTTGCAAGTTAATCCCGAGGTGAATAACCAGGTGGCAGAATTTCCTGCCGGACAACAGGGATCTTATTGTTGGAAAAAGTCTTATTTGTATCAGGAAAGACAAGACCGTTTGTAATTATAAATTATTTCTATATCTGTGTATATATATATATATCTCTATACACACTCACATACAATATATATATAAATATATACACGTATAGAAAGCAGCTGCTGTTGTGTGATTCAGAAACCATGGAACATGGCAGTATAGTAAATAACATGAGAAAACAAGTTATAAAAAGGACAACAAAACAAAACCTAAACAAAACAAACTTGGATCCTTTTTCCCACCCCCAAATATCACAGGATCAAACAACAACAATAATAACACAGCAGGACTTCTATACAAGGCAATATATAAAATCCCAACCTGGCTTTAAGCTAGGGAAGGGTGCTGAAAACCGGTCTTAACACGGAAAGTGTGTCTACATACATACATGTATACACACACTCATTCCACATTGACCAACTAAAAACACAAACCTCACAGTGAAATCCAAGACGCAAGACGCACTGTGGGGAAAAAAAAAACCCTAATATGAGGATTTTTTTGTAGGTGTGTTTTGGCAACCAGACTGTAGTATAACATAGGCATTGCCATATAAAAATAAAAAGTCCACTTTTGATGACACAAGAATATACAAGACAGTGAGGTATAAGAGATTTTTTGGGGGTGGTGGGGACTTGTGTCCACGCCAGAAATAAGCTAGTGGAGCATAAACAGCCTAAAATAACAAGAACAGTAATAATAATAAAAGAAGAACAGGGCACGCAGGACTGGATGGATGGATGGCTAGAGCTGTCACGATTTAAGCGATGGGCGGGAGTTTGAAGCTTCCTCCTCCTCTTCCTCCTCGCTATAATGAACTTTCCCGAAGTATCTTCTCATGTCGGAGGCATCTTTTTCCTGTTGTAGAATTGATGAACAGCTGTTGCTCTCTTTTCAAAACCAAGAAGACTTTAAAAAAAAAAAAAAAACGAAAGCAAAGAAGAAAAGCAAACAATGCCCCCCAAAAGAGGAGTGGGTGAGAAAGGGGAAAAGGACGCAAAACTAGACCTTCAAAGGGAGGGAAGGGGGAGGAAAGAGCAGATAAGAAAAAAATCTAACGTGATATTTACCACCACGTCACTGCACGACACAACACTTGTGCATATTGGCAATAGGTTTACCTGCCCCAGCGGCTATTCGAAAGGACAGGAACACGGGCTGCGGAGGAAAAAAGAAGGCAGTTAAAAGGTAAAGCTGCCATAGGCTGCACACCTAAATGCTTCTAGGGCTTTAAGTCTTGTGGACTTCAACTCCCAGAATTCTCCAGCCAGAATTCTGGGAGTTGAAGTCCACAAGTCTTAAAGTTGCCAAGTTTGGAGACCTCTGTTCTAGGGGGTGGCCCTTCCCGAGGCGAGGTGCTAAATGGCTTCTCCCAAGCTGGATCCCAGGAGGCAGTGGGGGGCCTGTAGCTGTGCTACTGGGTCAGGGGAAGGGGGTTAAGCTCAGGTCCTCTGAAATCAAGGACTATAGTGGGTCCACTGTAGACATTACTGAGCCTGGATCAAGTTCTGATTTGGCCTCCACCCTTTGAGGTGAAGGAAAGAAATTCCCAAACCGTTTAACCTCACCAGAAGAGAGATCATTCTGTTATTAGTTTAAACCAGAATTTTCCAATAATGAAGTCTGCCTTTGAATTAAGGACCACTATTCGTGACTTCACGGAAGGTTCAAGGAGTTTCCTTGGCAAATATATGGAAGGGGTTTCCCCCGCTGCCTTCTTTGGGGATTCTGTTCCCTGCCCTCCAAACTAGCCTTACCTCCCCTCTTTCAAATACCTGTAAATCTTATCAAAATATGTCTTTTGAAGCACACAAGGCTGCTTTCTGTACCAATGCAGTTTTAGGCAAAAAGTGCCAACTCATTCAAGGATGCGGGCAGCTCTGTTTTTTACTGCTTTCCGAGATGCTTCAGAAAAACCAATGCTTTTCAGATTTGGGGAGAACAGCTTCCAGTAGGCTGTTTTTTAATCATGTTCCTTCACCCTCTTTTTTCTCCCTTTCCAACTTTATCTCTCTATTCTATTAACTGTCCCATAAAACACTCTGAAAAGCGAAGTCTTTTGGCCTCACCCCTCTTCTTTCACCCTACAGGTTTCCTCAAGTCTTCTCCTATCCAGATCGTATTGAAATATGCCCTCAAATAAGACCTAATCCGTTCCCTGGGTTTTATACGAGGGCACTCTTTACGATAGCCCTAGACTACTTCTAGAGTGACAGTTCTGATCAAATGGCAGCCTAGAACTTGTATTTTACACGAATGAATGCTTACGAGGGAGGAAGCGATCCTTGGGTCTCCTATAAAATTTTCACTGTCTGTAAAATTCCATGAGCTAGTTTCTAATACTGTATTAACAACAATAACAAAAAAGCCATAGCATAGCTATACTGTGTCCCCCACCCCCCATGGTTTATTTTCTGTTTTGAAAAAATAAAAAGTTATTTGCATAATTAGGACAATATTACCTGGATTTTTTTTCATAAAAGCTATGTGAATAGTTAATGCAGATTAATTATCATGAAAATAAACATGTCTGCAGGTAACTTATGAATAAGGCTGGGCAACTGCACAAATGCCTGCCAAGAATCCTGCTCAGCCTTCCTTGTTGCACTAGGTCCATATTCTGCCAGAATAACCAGTATTCTGGTTACTGTCAGAGGTCGGTGTCTTTCCAGATCCAATTTACCTGCAGCTGCCCACCCCACCCGATCTGCCCCAAATGAACTGGGGTGTCCATAATAGAAGTAAATAAGATTACCTTGTGGTCCCCCATGCAGACATTTGGTCCTATATGGTCATATACCACTTGCCGTTCATCATTTTCAGACTGAGTGAAAACATAAAAGAAGCTTCTAGTCAGTATTGATATTTTGTGGAAAGCATTTGCCCGGGTGCAGAAACATAGTTATGTAGATCGGTAAACCAAATTAACTGAAAAATATTTTTTTTAATTATTTACCATACATACATGTTTGAAAATAAGGGTTATTAAAATTAACAGCATCATGAGAATGCAGTACTCTGATACGATAGTTTGACTTAAATATTACTTTAGCTATAGATGGAGAAAGCAGTTTGCTTTCAAGGTCTGGGTCTGGATATTAATTTACAACCATATAAGCAACTTAACAGGGTGGGTCATATTTTAACTAGAATTCTGGAAATTTGACTATAGAACTAAATGATCTCTACTTTTAAAGAGGTAAACGTAACTTTGGATTGCTAATGTTAAAAACGATACATTCTCACATTTCAAAACGAAACCAAGCAACTTGCTTCATTCAAGGAAGTTTCTCAATGCACCCATTATTTTTCCAAAGTCTACAGAGCACAGAGTTAAACACCTTCAATTCTGTTACTGCACTGCAAACAATTTCTACTTACTTGTATTTGACTTAAGTCAGCAAATACAAACAGTGAGAAGGTGTAGAACTGGGGATTTCAACAACTCTTCCTGCATTCCGTACTTTCTCCAAAGTTAGCAAAGATTATTGGAGCATCCAGTCAGAAGCTCATGTCAATGTTATTTCACTGAGTGAGTTTTAAAAATTACAGGACTTAAAACTGTTAAAATTAGCTAAAATGAAAGCTTAATTGGAAATGATCAGGTCTCTGAAGATGCAGTCATTAATACATCTTCTATAAAACGCTGTCAACAGATCAAAGCTATTAATCAATTATCTTATGAGATTTTTACTAGTCAATTAATTAACTAAAATAAATAAGGCTGTATCTTAATCCAAGTGACTCTGTTTAGCATGTGAATTAAGGATGAAACTTCATACACAATAAATTGAATTTATTTTAGTATCAAGGCATCCACTTCCATTGTAACCATGTTGGTATAGTAGAAAAACTTGAGTTCAATTGGTTTGAATGGGTTAATTTTAACATAATGTTTGAATTGATAAGGTCATCTAGAGCTGGTTCATGGCTCAGTGCCAGGCCATGGCCCATAGGAATTGGCCCATGCAAGCAGCATGCGCGTGCACGAAGCTGCATTTGTGCAAGTGGCGCATGCACGAAACCATCCCCTCTCCCCCCTCCATTCAGTCTGTAGAACTGGAAAAGTTGGGGACCGCTCATCTAAAGTGTTTTCAGTCCTGTTGTCTTTATCTGAAACACTTGTCAATCTTAGATTTTTAAGCTCCCAATTATTCATTCAGTATTAAAATAGTCATTTAGATGAGATAGGAGCAGCGTTCAAGACATGAGAGCTGCCATGCGGCAAGGTCCTTTCATGTCTTCCAGCTCATGCCGAGGGCATGAAAGGAGTCCCCAACTGGGGATCCCCAGGGCAACAGTAATGTCACCATCTAATCCTTTTAACCAGGAAGCGCCTCAGTGCTTCTGACATGAATGCAGCAACTTAGGTGAAATGGGTGGTGTAGAAATTTCATCAAACAAACAAACAAACAAAGTGTCTTAATTGATTAGGACACTCATAAAACTGATTTATGCATCCAATTTAAACTTTTTACCAGAATAGATATGAACCTTGGTTAAATTTAAATGTAACCTTAGTTAAATCTCTTGATAAAAAATGGAAATAACATAGAAATGGGAAAAAGAGCGATATCACACACACACACACACACACACACACACACACACACACACAAACAAACACACACGCATGTCAGATTTCTTCACCAAGACCCATTTTTAAATAAAGTTATTTGGAATTAAGTTTTGATTTCTCTGGTTCTGGCTTTCAATTAGATGTTGACACAACTACAAGCTTCAAAGAGTGAAAACAGTAACATCAAGGACACTTGTGCCATTGACTTTAGTAGCAGCAGCCGAACATTATTAAAATTATTACTACCCAGTTTTATTTCATTTGGCACTGGCATTTATTCCCGTCTTCCCTTCAAACAGATAATTACATTGCCACAGCTTTTGCTATTGCATCGACCACTCCAACATCTGCTTTGTTTATCCAGCATAATGACCTTGCTAAAGCAATGACTTAAGAGAGAGAGACTGCCTCGCAATTTCTCAGGCTGGTTAAACTGGGAGATAATTAAATCTGGAACCCATAGTCTCTCCCCAGATCTCTCATACATACGTACATGCGCAGCTGTGCTTGCAATTGGTTTACCACCCTAATTTATTTCAAATGATAAACGGTCAAGCTTTCCCTCATCTATAATCAAGTCAAGGTTGACTGGGTAAGAATTTTATATAAAAACAGCCACATTTTGGACTATAAAGTTAAAACTAAATTACTTTTAATGCAGTAGGGAAGCTTAGGGTCACATTTGCTTCCTAGCATGCTTGCCTAGAAATCTGTATCTTTATCTAGCTACACGCGTGTGCGCGCACACATATACAACCGTAACCTTCTGCATTGCATGCATGAACACTTTCTAATATTTCAAGCTCATAATGCCACTGCTATCGGAAGTGGAGATACATTCATCAAAAACGACTTGATAATTTACAAAGGCAGCATCAAATTGTAGATTTTCAAGTGCATAATCTTTAGACAGATAAACAAATTACACTAGCGCATGAACACGCTCCACTCAGCTGAGCATTCATTACACTATGCTCTCAGGCAGTTCTGTGACTCCCAAACAGCGGGCAACCTTTGGTGTGTTAGGGCTCAGCAAGCATAAAATAACATGCTAGGGAGGTAACGGACCATGGCATGATAAATGAGGCTGTGCAAAAGCTGTTTACAACCCATGTCTGTACAATCTGTAAAGCCCACTGTGTGGAGCTGATGGTTATGGCTGTCTACTAATTTGGGCATAGATAAAAACTCTCTCCCTCAACAAACAAATATCAAACAAAACTGCAGGGGCTCACAATGCAGTTGTGAAATCTTATTCTCACTACTTCCCATGTAGCATCTCAAAGCGAGCAAAGTGCTTTAAAGCTTGTTTGTTCACGTATCTCAATTTAAAAATGGGAAATTCAGATTGAGAACAATGACTTTCCCCATTACGTTTTAGAGTCAGCATTCGTATGGTAAGGTTTTAATAGTAAATTTCTCCACATACAAGAAATTTAGCAAGGGAAACTTTTGATCAGTACAGGCAGTCCTCTATTTACAATAGTTCATTTAGTGACTGCTAAAAGTTACAACAGCACTGAAAAAAGTGACTTATGACTGTTTTTCATACTTATAACCATTGCAGCAAACCCCATGGTCATGTGACCAAAATTCAGATGCTTAGCAACTATATCATATTTATGAAGGTTGCAGAGGTCACACAATCACCTTTTGTGAGCTTCTGATAAGCAAAGTCAATGGTGAAGCCAGGTTCACTTAACAATTGTGTTACTAACAACTATAGAGATTCCCTTAACAATCGTGGAAAGAAAGGTGGCAAAATGGGACAAAATTCACTTAACAACTGTCTCGCTTAGTAACAGAAATCTACAGCTCAACTGTAGTCATAAGCTGAGGATTATCTGTCCAGGTCTGGAAAAATTCTCTATGATAATTTTTTATCTGGCCCCGAGGGTTCCAGAAAAAGAAATCCATTCTATGCATTAGTTCCCAGAAAAGAAGAACTTCAGATATGCAAACAGATCTGCCCTGAACTAAATTAGCAGCTCTAGCTACATCCTGAACCATTCCAGCATCTGAACCATATATTGCTGCCATATTAAATACTATTGCAAGAAGAAATTAAAAGCAGAAAGTTATTTCATTAAAAAAGGGAGCAGTTAAATGTTGAGCTTCAAAATGAAGGGTACAAATATCAATGAATTAGAAATCCAGCTGGTACAGAGAACAGCTACATATTGGTGAAGTAAGGTGGCTGTACTCTCTGATAATGTTACCAGCTGCAGTGTCTATGGAAATTCTCAGTCATCCAGGTGATGGTTGTCCCATCCAAAGGTAACTGGATTTTCTTTGCTTTTCCTTGAGGACGTTTCGCTTCTCAAGAGAAATATGTTCAAGGAAAGACAAAGAAAAGGATGAGCATATCCTCCTGAGGAAAGCGATCAAGAAGATATTTAGGTGTCCACCTGTAATGGTGCCTTAAAGGTAAAAACCAACACTTTGAATTGCACTCAGAAGCTTACTAAAAGTCACTGCACAGTCTGCAACACAAATATAGCTGTAGCAGCTTTCCCTAATCAGCATGCAGGCCATTGTTTTCTCATCCATAGGAACTTCTAAGTGGTCTTCAGAGGCAGACCCATTGTACTGCAAGAGTTCATAAATTTTGTGATAAGGGAACAAGTCAAATGTTAGTTATTTGTTAGTTATCCTGAGAATTCAGTTGGTGAAAAAGTAGGATGTGAATTTCAAGAGGGGTCCAGAACTGTTTTTCCTTGGTCACAGCATTCATTATATGAAACATTGTTCTGTTTGAGGTTCATGTTTTGGAAGGCTTTAAAAAATATTGTGTTGACATACTTTTGATGTGGATGATGGAGCTAGGTTGCCTTGGTACATGTTTTTTTTTTTAATTATCCATTTCTATTGTTTATAAACTACCTTGGGTCCATGGAAGTGGATAGAACACAACTAATTGTACAAGAACATATCCAACTGTTTCAAATAAATTTTTACCTTCAAAACAACTTCTTTGGCAGAATGTGACATAAGGATTCTGTCACACCAAGCTGGACATCTAGTGTTCATATATTGCATTCCCTGGCAACAATCTTCACTATATGGATAGCTGGGAAAGTGGGAGAAAACAAATGGAATATCTGTTAGCAATTTACATCCTTTTAATTGCAAGACATCTTTATCAGTCTTCCATTCTATTAAACTATAAAAGCCAAGCAAATATGCAAATGTTTCCCAATGTATTTACTATTCAGTCTCCAACCTTAAACTCTTTTAATGTTCAACACTATTTGGGGTTATTTAAATAAACGAAAGGTCTGCTACTATGGAAATACAACATACCAATATAACTATGCAAGATAGAAAGGGGTATGTATCTTAACATGCCAGACAGGATGTAGTGTTGAGTCTGGGCCATTGGGTACCATGCATTTTCCTTTCTTTCTGGCAGCACTGCTTACCTCTCTATAGGAAAGTTCACACAAGCATGTTACTCAGAGGTGGCATTCAGCAGGTTTTGACTGGTTCTGGAGAACCGGTAGCAGAAATTTTGAGTAGTTTGGAGAACCAGCCAATACCACCTCTGACTGTCCCCGCCCCCATCTATTCTCTGCCTCTCGAGTCCCAGCTGATTGGCTGGGTCTTCTTTTGTTGCCCTGCACAGGAGAACGGAGCTGGAAAGCAGGTTAGTGGGGTGGGGAGGGAATGGGGATTTGGCAGTATCCTTCCTCTGCCACGCCCACTAAGCCACACCCACCAAGCCACACCACGCCCACAGAACCGGTAGTAAAAATTTTTGAATCCCACCACTGACGTTACTGGATGGAGGTTGTTATCTTGAATTTAAGACTAGGGACTTGAAACTGGTGCTTAAAATCAGAAAGCAATTTTAAGAATGTGAACATTTGCTAAATCTTGGCAATTTTTAATCCCTCAAAGTTTGACAAAGAGGACCTTCTACAAGTTCTTTCACTCATTATCTGCAGCAGTGCTAATTGTTTTATTTATTTTTATGTAAGGAGGGGACAATCTTGGGTAACTGACGGCTGCATTTAAACATTTTTGGAAAATGCTGTGGAGTGCAGGAAACATTGCAATCATGTAAAGTTGCTCACATGGGCATAATAGAGATTCTGGTTTTTGCCTTGAAACTGAGAGGGATGGTTGGGTAGTTGTTTTTAAAAAAACAATGGTAAAGAATACTGCTGAGTTTTTAGCAGTTGGGTCACAAAGATTATGTGTGCATGTGTGGGGGATGCACACAAAGCAGGCTGTTTTGTGGCTGCAGGTCGGTCTATGATCTCAGGTAGCATCATTCAAAATTCACATCCACAGCAACCGTGACCTATTATATTTCTTTTAAATTTTTGCTCATCTTTTATTTTCAGAATATATAATCAAATGCACATTTTTTGAAATCCTTTGGAGAAAAGTTAAGGTAAAGGTTTAACAATGTCACAGAAATAGTTTCCAACATATTTAATCAAATTTCACATTTTACTTTATCTGCTTTTAACTTTATGAGAACTTAAATTGAAGTAGACATAGAAAACATGACACACTTTTAAGTTATTATATTAATGCTAAAATTTATTTAAAAGGAAAAAAGGCTGGAAACTGCATTGCAGAAAGACCAAATAAAAAGCATTTAAAATCTAAAATGACATCTTCCTGATTCTTGGAGAATAACAGATCATATACAGTTTAATCAAACCATGATTTTGTTTTACTTGAATTTTATTTTGTATTGAAAAATGAATTCCTTAGGAAGAACATATTAAATTTGAAAATTTGAAACACTTTAACATTTAGTTTTATTCTGGAATCCCTTTCCATAACTTGGGAGTTCATAGAGTTCATGGCAAAGAGACTCGTATTATCAAAATGTTAGTCTCTTTCACATTTTTCAGTTTTGGATCAAGATCTTTATTATATTATTTTGTCTTTACTAATTTAAATCAAGTTGTATTGTAAGTGTTTCTTGACTTACAACCAATTGCTTTGTTCAATCTTACGACGGATCACCCCCCAAAAATACAGTACTTATGATCTGGATGCAAAGTTCCGATGGTTGCCTTTCCCCTGTAGTCACATGACTGCATTTTGGGCATTTGGCTACTGGCTTATATTTATAGCCATTTGCAGCATCCAAAGTCACAGGACTGCAATTTATCTTGTTTTTGTCAGAAATCAGCATTAACTTCCAGTTTCCGGCAAAAAGAAAAGCCCCATAGCAAACAATGGGTTTTTTAATGAAACAAATGGGGTTGTTTTGTATATTCACTCCCAGCTCCACCAGAACCTATCCTGAAAGATAATTTGCATGGGGTTAAGGCTCTGATAGTTGGAATTTATGCCCTAAACAAGGAGAAAGTAACATTAAAAAAATTATGGATAGACTAATGGACATTTTAATGAAATTTGGTGTTGGAATCGAGGGGTTGGAATAGAGTGTTTTCCTACGAGAAGAGAGAACTTCTGAGTGAAATACTAACATTACACAGGATAAATTACAGAAAGTTTTCTGTGACTTGACTTAATTCAGAGCTTATTAATATATGGAGGCACAAATTGGCAATTCAGGAGAGTATATTAATTTTTCTGAAAACACAGATTTTTTTTTCAAAAATAGAAATGATGTGAATTTTAAAGAATTCGACTACTAATGTTCATAAAGTATCTATGTATCACCTATCTCCCCCCATCTTTGCCCTTTTGGACTCCTGCCTCTCTGTTCTCTGGTGCCCCAGTTGACACTTGTTGTCTTGTTGTTCCCGTGCTGACAAGGCATGCTCAGTTTGGCTACTGGGCGGGGCTAAAGCAGGCCTTCAGCTATTTGAAAAAGAGTCAAAGCAGCGCCCGAGCTGCAGCATGCCAAAATCTGATTTCATTATTAAATATTAAGATTCTGGTAGGTACCATATTGCCCCATCCCTATAAACTCCAACCATTAGAAATACAGACAAAAGCTCTAGTTTAATATGGACAATTATCTACATAATAATAGTTAATGTAACCATAATACAAATTTTTCTTGATGACATTGGATGGCAAGAGTTTTGCCTTCAGGCAATAACTCTATATTGTTCCCAAGGTCAAAGTAGATATTATATAAAAAGTGTATTAAGAAACCAGATGCCTCCTTTGCTGCTTGAGAAGCTGTTTCAGTAAGTTATTAGCAAAGAGGGGGTGTATTTTGCTGCTATGCTCCTGGTATTTCTCTAAATGAAACCCTATGATAAAGTGGGATTGTTATTGAGATAAGGAACTAAAAACTGGAATCTACATTCTTCTCTGTCAATTTCTCCAGTTTTCAGGATTCTTGACAAATCACCTTTGAATTTCTTTTGGTGATTGTTCTGAACTTCACTGTTGGAAATGGCTGCGGGTGTAATCATTGGTGTTGTTTTCTCTTGTTCCTTTTTCCATAATGCTGGAACCTCCATGGTGTCGATGCCACCTAATTTTGAAAAGGGTATTGCGAGGTAGTCCCTCATAATGACTTTTCCTGGCATTTAACTGAAGTGTAGACTACTGGAAAGATGGATGTACAGAGGAAGACTAGATAGTCACAAACATCTGTTGATCATCTTGTCAGTAAGATTGTGCAAGAACATCACATTCACATTCTGCCCCTGAGAATATCACTGAATGCTTCTTCTATTTTAAAATAATTGTTGCAGTAAGATCTCTTTCAACAGGCTGAATGAGATGCAATAGGAAAAAAAATGCATGGCATTGCTTATCAGGTAAAAATGTAGTGGGTTTCATCCAGAGGGCCAGTTATCCTTAGGGTAATTCAAGTTTACACTATCTTCAATTAACCACAGAAAGAAAAAATGTATTTGTGAATGGTTTCAAGCTGAGTTATATGCTGTTATATTTTAAACTCTGCTGTTATTAGATTTTACAATGGAATTGCTTTATTTAAAGTGTCACAATTTTAATTATAACTCCTTAGAAGGATTTAAATTTTTAAATAAAATAATTAAATATTTCAAATAAATAAAAATTAAATCAGGGTTTACACTAAGGAATGCTAAGGAATGCTTATTTATATTAGCAAGTGTTTACATAGCAAATTTATATGAAAACTAAGGATAATCAGGAGAGGCACGTTTTTGAAAAACAGAACAATAAAAGTATAAGGATTAAATACATGTGGAAAAGTATTCTAGTTGTTGATAGATTCGAAAAGAAATCAAGGCTTTCAAGGTGAACGTTTTAAAAAAAGATTTGTGGGATTGAAACAGCAAATGCTTTCATGCTTGAACAGAAACTTATTTACCACCCTACTTGGTGTGATATTCTAAAACTGAAATGCATAGCTCTCTACCAAATGGGTTTACAAGCTACACTGCCATTAAAAAGATTAGTTGTGGCAAACAGCCAACTAAAGTATACTGAACGTATTGGAACAAACCAGTGAACTCAATACCTTTTCCACCTCATCAAACCTAACAAGGCTCATTTTCAAAACATATTATGAGAATTCAATTTGCTGCTTCACTGCCATACAGAAGTACAGCTTATTTTCTGAATCTTCGTGGGAGGCTTTGATGATGTAATATTCTTGCTAGCAGAAGCTCTTTGTCTGCAATTTAAGGCTTGACTTTTGCAGAGAGCCTATTAATATAGTTCTGCTTTTAAGTTGTGCATGAACCTGACATAACAAGACTATTCTTTTATGGGAAATTATTCAAATCCATCATATTTGATATTGCTCATCCTTTTCATAGCACTAACTTTCTGAGCTTGCTAGCATTATGCTCCAAGTATAGTTCATAGGTCTGCCAAGAACTGTGAATAAATTAATATAAAGTCTGCAAACTTGTATTCTGAAGTTTCTTTTAATGTTCATATAGTTTGTACAATTGCTATTAATGCATCCTAAGGTCTTCTAGTTACAATGGCCATATGCAGAATTATTGACAACTGATATAACAAATAGAATGAATGTTATCAGTTGAACAGGATCGTGACTTCTGTGGCAACCATGGACCTGTCCCAAATAATAGAGGGCCTCTGCCCACTGGGGACTGAATTTTAGATGAATGGTGTATCTCAGGGCAGCTGTGATGTGATCTGATTTTGGAGGATATTACCATTGCTGAAGACAGATTACTATCTGCTTGTTCTCTTGTTTGCTGGTGCTATGGGAAGTTGGGTCCTGTTCAGTTGGACAGTCTCAGGTGAACAATGTATCCTGTCGGGTTTCTAAAGGGAGCTTAAAGGTATTTCCCAAGGACCTGATGGAAAGCCCAACCAAGGTCTTGGTTACAACCTGGAATAGGAGGATTACCAAGGCCTTGGTCTGGACTGTTTTTATGTAGTCTGTTTCGGTGCACTGATCCCAGGGTGTACCTTCAGAACATGAAACATTAGAAACAACAACTGGAATGCCACCAAAGGAAGACAAAGAATGAATCCAAATGAAGAGCCCGTATTTGGTTCTACATCATGGAGATAAAGCTGGCAAAACATTATTTTTTCCACCATTGTTGCTTTCTCTGAGAATTACACCACAGCCCTGTTTAGAGTGGCTGTTTTCTGCTGAAAGGACAGATCAAAGATGCACCTACAGGTCATTGAGGGGTTGAACTTTTCTCAAGGGTATCTTTAGCTTTTTTTTCTTAGTCAAATCAGCTTTGATTTTGCATTATTTGACTTCCTTGAAAAAAAAAGATACTGGACTACTCTGCAAGGTTATCCAGTGTCATTCTTTCTTCCTATAGATATAAATAAGGTAACATTGCAAGACCTGAATAATTTACAATCTCTTAGCTGCTTTCTTGCTTTTCTTGCTTTCTTGCATATACACATCAATGATAGCATTGAACTTCCGGGACACTTAAGCAAAACATATTTTAAAAAAAGTTAAGTTATGAATTTAAAATGCCTCTCTTTTCTCCTATGTTTTTGTTTTAGCTGTATCTTGCCAATTCACAACGATAACACCCAAATTTCTGAGTTGATTTTTATGAGGCAGAAATCACTTCTCACTAGGGAAGATTCTCCTGACAGAGAGTAGATTAATCACTATTTAAACTATTCCACCATTGGTTAAAAACACTGAAAAGCAGCCTTTTAAAAAATATTAAAATGTTTTGAGGATCCTTGACAGCCACATTTAGGTCAGAGCACAAAACTATGTATCTCTAATTTTTGGCAGCTGTTAGGGTAGCCTGCATACTTAAGAATACATATTCTGAACATCTCAAGAAGGAAGTATTAAAAATCCATGTAAGAAAAAGCACAGAAGAGTAATTGTAATAGAGGTCTATTAAATATTATCCATGGAATAAATAGATAAGTTCTAAGACAGGGGTGTCAAACTTAAGGTCTATGGGCCAGATTTGGTCCACGGGCCAGCAGGGCTGTTGCCCTGGAAACAACGAAGGGCCAGCCCACAGTGCCTCTGCCAGCCAAAACAGACCTCAGGAGGGCCAGGCTGCAATGGCCTCCTGCAACCCTTTCTCTGCCAGTGAAAACAGAGCTCAGGAGGGCCGTGTGCAGCCCTTACAAGCTCAGTTTTTGCTGGGAGAGCGCTCGGGCTGCCACAGGCACCCTTGACACAAGTGATGTTGAACGGCCATGCCCACCCGTCCCCCTGAGGTCAAACAAAACCCTAATGAGGCTGTCAATGAAATTGAGTTTGCCACTCCTGTTCTAAGATATATACACACTATACTTCATAAAATTCCTGGTGCTTTAAAGCATCAAAATAAAAATATCCATAAGCCAAATATAGGTACCTGATAAATATTATAAACCCATCAATAATCCACCCTGGTACCCTGAGTCCAAATGAATCTACAGATAGACCTTTCTGAACACCGAGAAAACTCCATCCAGATGTCTGGGCAAGCAATTCCAAACAGCTGGAGTATAAAAATATCCTCCATAGGAAAAGACACACAATCCATATATTTGTCTATTCAGTGCACCTGATAGTTGAGATTCACCTACAAGCAGAGTTGTCAAACTCCCAGCCCGCAGGCTGGATGTGTCACATGGCTGGACACACCCACACCCAGTTTAGTGAAGGGAAAAAAGTCCCAATATGTCACATGACTCCTTGATGACATGAGTTTTTTACCCCTGACCTACAGGATACCAAGCAAGTAGAATTCAATTGGTTAGTTTGCATTTAGAAAACCATAATAGCCCTTTCTAATGCTCTGTTAGCCAACTGGCCAAGATGTGTATCTCATTTAGTCAAAATCAGGAGGGTAAACATGGCTTGCAAACATGGAAGTTAAGGTACAACGTCTTAAACAGCTGCTGCTTGCATAATACAGATCACCATGGTGACTAAACTAACAAAGTCAAAGGTCGTAAAAAAGAGGTGTGTGCATATATAAACCACACAATTCAGTAGCAAAGGGAAACGAGGGTAAACACAGTCAAAGTTTAATGTAGTACTTAATGCAAAAACGGAGAAAAGATATGAGTCTTTCCTGTTTGGTTTACGACCGTATACTGTATTTCAATAAACTCTCTCACAGACATTGAAAGTAATTCTTTTGAGTAGATCTGTGTAGACCTGGAAGTTCAATTTGACTGAAGTGGCATAGGTGATACCGTAAATATTTTTCTACCATTACAAGTTATTTGACTTCTACTGTGTTGCAATAACCCCAAGCCAGCTGTCCCTTACATAGTTAGCTGCTTTAGCATCATGAGTGAAATGATAATGTTTCTATTTGCCTAACAGGCCAAAACTAGTTTTATTTTCATTATCAGGTAACAAGTTATTTGCTCCAAAATAAAATATCCAGATTAAAAAATATATCTATCACTAAAGCATAGAATTTTGGGAGTGTTAATGCAATACATTGACATATCATATATTTTCCTGAGTCAATTTAGTTGCAATGGCTATTGTAGAAAAGGCAAGAAATGCTGACTATATTATATTTAGAAAATAAGATTCTGTATTCAACAGTATCCAAATAGTATCCAATCTGATCTATACAAATAGTATAGTTCCAGTAACTATATTCCAAGATTTACAATTCAATTACTCATGGGGAAGCCAATCTATGGACAAGCCAACCCTGAGTTTTCGGGTGTATTTTGGCACTAAAATTCCTGGCTTATATTTGAATATACAGTATATGGTAAGACAAGTAATTAAGATATCATTAGATACACCAGTACAATACTACCTCTTATAGAAGAAATAAAAAGTTTTCTAATCTAATATTGTTGTAAAAATCAACACAGCCAATCGACAAAACAAACACTGGACAATTTGTAATATTCATTTTTTCCATCTCTAGTTTCTTATGGGAAAGAGCTGATTACAGATAGTCCTTGACTTACAACCACTTGTTTAGTCACCATTCAAAGTTATGACGACATTGGAAAAAAGTGACTTATGGCCACCATGGTCACATGATTAAAATTCAGATGCATGGAAATTAATGATGCTTATGGCGATTGCAGTATCTTGGAATCATGTGATCACCTTTTGCGACCTTCTGACAAGCAAAGTCAATGGGGAAGCCAGATTCATTGAACAACCGCTTTACTAACTTATTAACTGCTGTGATTCACTTAACAACCTGGGAAGAAAGGTTGTAAAAATGACGCAAAACTTACTTAGCAACTGTCTTTAGTAATGGTAATTTTGGGCTCAATTCTTGTTGTAAGTTGAAGACTACCTGTAGTTCAAGATACAGGATAAATCTTGATAACTCAGATCCTGACGCAGATGGGAGTCAGTTTTATAACATTTAAAATTAAACTTAACTAATTGGTATTTCTTAACTATCAAGGGTTGTAATGGAAGCAGTGGAAATCTAAAGTAACAAAAGGAGTGCCTTCTAAGAAGGAGAGAACAAATTGCTGTATTTCAGAGTAACCTTGCATGATGCTGTTCAACATGACACACAGCAAAAAGAACTGTGATATTCTGTAATTAGAGACATCTGGGGGAGAAATCAGAATAAGTTAAGATGGCAGCTGCAACCATGTGAACACAGCAGGTATATAGTTACAGCAGCTATCTAGACTTTTTTGGATTCTTCTTCAGATGCCCTGTGTTTAGTTGAATAAAATGAAAATACGTTATAGAAGTAAGATTGACAGAGAATGTCTAACAATTCAAAAGTATGTATAGGTTAGAATAAACCAAAGAAATCAAATGTGAGAAGAAAATCCCTAGCATAGATGAGATTTGACCTATTATTTTTTTTATTCTAAGTGTCAGGGCAAAGAAATTGTCAGCTCAGAAGGGGTCTGTTGAAAGAGAGGTGAAAAAAATTACAGAGGAGAGAAGATATCTAAGACATGAACATATGTCCAAGCAGTAAATTACATGACAGCCTAATGCAATGACAAACAAGAACAGGTCACTTTAAGAGAATGATTAATACATGAGATTACTGTGCATGCACACTTATCTTAAAGCAAACCTTGTAGGTGGGTGTGAACCCCTGGTAAGTCAGCTCCTATCTCCTCCATACAACAGCTACAAGAATAATTATAATTAATGGAGAGAGGTGATAACGTTAACAATTGCCCACCTGTATCGTGGCTAACCACAATGTCCTTATTTTGTTTTTCACACCTACTGCCTTTCCATAGTGATTATAGTCTACCAAATACCCATTTCTAGCTCACCCTGAGCTTCCTGTTTACCGAATGTCAAGGTATCAGGCAGCTGATAGAACCTACAGTGCTCAAAAGAATGACAGTGTGTTATAACTAGCGTAGTACAAAATAAGAATACATTAGAAACAAACAAGGCTTGAATTTTGCGGCAGACAAGATTCCTGAAAAACAGGACTTCTCAGGTGTCAGGCAAGTTGGTTCTGACTCCAACAAGCCACAAATAGACTGTGCCAATTGACTGGCTGGCAAAAATGCAAATATAATGAAATCAAGGTATGCTCAGCAAGCACATTGTTAGTTGAGCGCCAACTTTCAGCAGAATAGAGAAGTTCTTAGTTCACATATGGGAAAAAGTTGAACAATTGCATCATTTGCCTCTTTTATGCATACTGGTATAAAAGCAGAAAGCTCTTCGTAAATAATCAATAATTATGACTTATACCTTTGGAAAAATGGGGACATAACTTGACATTAATTAGATATCTTATCTCTGCTCTGAAGCGATTAACCATAATGTTACTCTATAGTCAAGACTATACTATATTTAGCTGAAGCTTCATTGTTTATTTTCCAGCTGCCATAAATTACTGCATGTTCAGAAATTATGACTTCATTGCACAGAAATTATGTACAGAAATTATGACTTCATTGCACAAATTAGGAGTATCATGTCATTTGTATAATTCATGTCATATACACGATGATGTCAATAATGCACCATAAGTCACTTGTTCTTCCGTGAACACCCATATAGATAAACTGTTTTAGCACTGAACTTTTGAAAATGTTCACTATTAGGTCATATGAAATAAGCTAAGATATATTTTAACTGCAGGTACACAACTTAAAAATAGATCATTTAGTCATGATGCTTGCAGCATCCCCCTGGTCATGTGATCAAACCCTTGAAACCTGACTAATATTTATGATACCCTTTGCTAGCTTCTGACAGGCAAAGTCAATGGGGAAGCCAGATTCACTTAACAATTGTGGCAAGAAGGGTCATAAAATCAGACAAAAGTCACTAGCTTCTGACAGGCAAAGTCAATGGGGAAGCCAGATTCACTTAACAATTGTGGCAAGAAGGGTCATAAAATCAGTCAAAAGTCACTTAACAACTTTTTGCTTAGCAACAGAAATTTTAGGTTCAATTGTGGTCCTAAGTTGAAGACTACCTACAATGATGTTCATTATTGCTTTATTCTAGATTAATATAAACCATTATATCCCACTTGTGCAATGAAGCCAGAGAGTTTCCTACAAATAAGACCACTTGTCTAAGTCACTGCAGACACCTTTCTTTATTTTAAGGCCACCTGTTGCATTAGTGCCATCTCTGGGAGTTTTGGGGCCATGACTAGTGAATCATGACATCACTTGAGTGGGTAGCGCTGAGAGGGATTCTGTCTCGCTCTGTCTTTGCATTTTGGGAAGGGTTGTTTTAGTGATAAAATGGGATAAAGCTGAGACAGAAAATGACAAAATTGTCTCAAACTTCCCAAACGTAAACAAAAATGGACCAAGTGGTTTTGTTAATTTATGAGGTTATTTCTAATTCTTTATTTCATGAGAGTTAAACTCACAGCATCTGACATTTTGCCATGTTTTTTCCCTTCACATGGTGGGCATGGGCCTATGCGTGATGCATCCAGTCCGTGGTCCACTGGTTTGACGCCCCTGGTTTATTTTCTTCGTTAACATAACTAGCTGTGAAAAAACTCAATAAAGGTAAAAAAAAAAGTTTAATCCCATCCCTGGAAACTACAAATGGGATGATGGCAGATGCAAAGAGTGTGGTAACTGACTCTTTTTTAAGAATGGAAATAGCACTTTTTACATGATGTTTATTTAGCTATGCATTTCTCTTTTCTTTCATATGGAATACTAGGACTTGAACAATTGTTTTAAAAGTTACAAATTCATGTGGTGATGGATGTCAATTGGGAAATGCCAGGATAATAATTTGGGGAAAAACTTATGAACAATAAAGGATTTTGTATAAGTGAGTTTATTTCTTACAAATGTAATTCTAAACCTGACTGGAACAACTGGAATTTTAAAATACATCATTTTAAACTGTAAATACATTGACTAATATTTAAAACCATTTCTAAAAAAATGCATTAGAATTATTCTTAGTGATATTTATGAAAATGCTGCTAATTTCTGCTTCAATTTTTGGAAGAATCTGAAGTTCACATAGATTGATGTACAAGTAATTGGTTGTGAATTGTTATTCATATATATGAACCAATGTCCTAGATAATCAAATAGTTGTTACATCTAAAAATAAATCACTGCATATCTATTACTGTTATGTTTTACAATCAAAAAGAGAAATAAACAAGTATATGCCATTTGGACTAGTATATTGGAAAATTGATTTTTTTTTCTGGACACAACATTGGATGCTAATGACCATAAGTTTAGGGCTCACTACATATGTTAATTACTTGATTGCCTTATATTGCCTTAAGAACTGTCGACAAGACAGCTACAAATTACATGTAGTTTCCAAATTACTTTATTAAGTGAAATAGAAGATTATCATCATTAATATGAAAAGAGGGTTCCTTGATAGCAGACATTAAACCCTTAAAATTCTTTTTTATACTTCATAATCTTCATAGGAAAAAAAGTAATTTCAGAATATGATAAGAGAGTAGTTTTTATCATATTTGCTATGACAACAAAGGTAATTTTGGAAAATAACTGAACAATACAGCAATTCTTTTCAAAAACAATAATACAAACTTCTGGGTGGAGAATTACCACAAACTGAAAGCATTTAAACAACATAATTTTAAAATGCATCCTTATATTTGTCAAAGGATTAATTTTGGGGTAATATAATCACTTTATGAAGGCAGGCATTCTAAACCCCAAGAGTGATCCATTTCTGGGACTTCTGTTCCACTTTGCTCTGTTCATTTTGTTCACTGAGCTACTTTTGGGAAATAATCTATGTAATTGAGGGTATTTAATACATAGCAATATATTATTCAGAAATTTGAACATTTTAAATCAACATTTCTTAACCTTCAACAACTTTAAGGTCTTTGACTTCAACACATGCTGTAAATCCACAGATCTTAAAGTGGCTGAGTTGAGAAATGCTGGTTTAAATGCAGGTAAAGACATACACAGCAATCCAGGCATATTTGAACATTTTGAAGGATTTATCTTTCATTTTATATTCCATGGATCTTCAAAGGTAATTGGCTGCATGATGCTTATGACAGATTTGTTAGATGAAACAATTTTCAATTCTTTTGAAAAAGTTATTAAAAACTTCCAACTATTTCAACTATACTTTCTTTCTTCCTCCATCTTGAGAAAGAGACTGCCTAGAACTAAATTGCCATTTTCAAACTAGTCGGAAACAAATAAACAAACTGTACAGGTTTGTTTGAATGAATCACAATAGAAACCTGAAATTATTTCATTTTCATTCCCATTTTTGTCAACCTTCTACAGTATATACGAGTGATAGGATATATATCATATATACTTCATATTACTCATGTATTAACCTTAAATTGTGATGCATTGCTATATTGGTGAACTTATAATGTACCTGAGCTTAAGAAGAACACTTGAAATTTTGAGTATCTCAAAAATTCCGATTTCACAGAAAGGCAAACTGATGAGATTTTAGTGGAGATACTCTCTCCCAGTCACCCAAACTCCTCTCACTTTCACACATACATGTTAGGAAATCATAAATCCTGCTAGAACAGCAATCTTGCAGTTACAGAAAGCAAGATCTTGGGAAACTATCTGACAAGGTCTTCTGGCATTGACTGTTTTGTTATTTTGCATTCTAAATGTGTGTGTGTGTGTGTGTGTGTGTGTGTGTGTGTGTGTGTGTTTCTTATGTAGATTATTTTTGGTTTATCATGAGGTATACAACATAGCCAATACAATTTGTGCAAAACAGGTCATTTTCACTTATTCAACGTATCAGAATTTTAAAACCTTGGTATTATTTTTTAATATAGACAATGTGTTAGTGTTTGTTTACAATTTGGGACTTTTGATTTTTCATAAATTAATTTTTGCATATGGAAATGTCTTTGTGTAACATGCAAGACAAATCTATTTCCTATAGAAAACCCCATTCATCCTTTCTTTAACCCACTTACTTAACAAAATAAAAAGTGACTGCAATGTATTAACATATAAATGATTATTGTCACAATGCATTAAAATATAACTGAATCATTTCAACTAAGCATAACTAAATCATTTTAAAGGCAAATTTCCTATGACCTTATTTGTCTTTTTTTAAAAATATTGTGTGTCTGGTATTTGGATAGCATTTGGATTTACAAGAACCCAAATTATTCTGCATAACATCATACCAGAAGACAGGTTATCCACTCATTAATTTCTTATAAATCAGGCTCTGTAATTCATAATCCAGATAATAGTGTGAATCTGTTATATGCCACATATATTGTACAGTATATATTATAACATACTATGATATATGTAGTCAGCTAATATTTATAAAGATAAAATTAGTAGTTCCAGATAATATAACAATTTTTATGTATTGCCAAAAGACCAGAATATACTAGTACTAAATGTGTCAAGTAACAATCAAGACACAGAAAGGCAGATTGGCAATGCTCTTTTCCAGTCATGTCACCTTGTAATTCTTTGTTTCTACTATTAAATATTCATTTATTTGTTTAGATATCTATTTAAATTGGATTTCAAAGACTGCCTAATCTTCCCATTGCCACTCAGGGAATGTAGAGAGAAAAGATGACCTTGAAAAAGATATGCAGATATACAGATTAAACAATGGAGGCTAAAGCATTTTTTAAGAGTGAGATAACTTTAGGAAGCAGTTCAGGCAAATGTCCTCCAAATTCACTGGAGTATAAAGAGGAAGAAGTACAATACAACATTATCAATCTAAATAAAAGTATTTGGCTTTTCTGGGGAATTGATTCTCTGTCCTGATCTATCCAGTGGGTTAACAGGAAGGTCTAGGACAACTTTGTACGGCCAGTTCACCGCCGCCAGCTTGCCACTGTCAGCTCATCTCAGCCAACTCACCACCACCAATACAACCAATTTGCTGTGGGGCGCAACAAATTGACTGTGAGGACAACTCACCATAGGCAGTTGTAGGGAAAGCCGGGCAAGCAAGTGAGCAAGCAGAGTGCAGAGCGGTAGCAGCAGCCGGGGGTTTCCTAACAATGGGAGAGCCAGCTGGCCGAGCAAGTAGACAGAGTGCAGCAGCTGGAGGCTTCCCATTTTCACAACTCTTTTCACCACTGTCCTGAGCTCCGGATTGTTCAGAGTTCCAGTGGTTTAGCAGCAGCCGTGGGCAAGGATGTAGCGGAGGCTGAGTGTGTTTCATTTTCAATCCTAGTGTGAAAATGAGTGTGTCATGGCCTCCGCTGCCTGTTCCACCACTGCTGCCACTCCAAAATGGCCCAAACTCTGAGATTGGTGGCAGTTGTGGTATGTGAAAATGGGAAACTCCCAGGCCCCAGCCAATACTGCTCCGCACTCTGCCCATCTCCTTGCTCGTTCACCACCCAAATCTGCTCTGGCTGTGAGCTGTCCCTTCGGTGAATTGAGCATGTTGAGTTGTAATGTGTTAATCATTGAGTTGCAATGATTTGGCACTGGTGAGTTGGCAGAGGCAACTTGGCACTGGTGAGCTGGTGGCAGCTGCGCTGACCACACCGAGTTGCTTCATTCCATATCAGGGAGGCCTATAAACACAGTATAACAATATAGAACCACCTAGAGAATAAACAAAAGTAATATTTAAAAACTCAGATTATACTTGCAAGTTCACATATTACCCTCAGTCTTAAAAGGCTCTCTTGAAGGACAGCAGATTAGGGACCATGGAGGAAATGCCAATATCAAACATACCATGGGTATATAGAACATTTATTTTAAAATGCAAAATCTAAAAAGTTAAATGGGCTTAACAACCAAGAGCATTTTACCACCAATTTCAGTGGTTAAAAATTAAGCTCTGCACACTCCATGAAATTCAGATACTACAACAAAGATCCTTGTTAATAGCAAATATAGATTAGTACTAAATTGATGCTGATGTGATTTTGCCTAAAATTAAAATTCCCAGAGAAAAAGTAGGATTTCTGATCAAAGCACAAATATCAGATAGGAAAATTCTTGTTACCACTACTTTTTACAAGGCAATGGTGATCTTTTTCAGGTGAATATATGAATGGAGATTGTGAATTATTAGCACCTATGTGTCGGGCACATTGCAGATGCAACCATATAAACTATCCAGTATCACTCCTTATGAATGTTAATAACTATATTATTGTGAGCACATACTTTATTATCCTTTGAATTCTGTTTAGAATCTCTCTCTCTCACACATGCACAACTTTTGCCTAAAGAATCATTTAAAAACATAAATGGAGATGTCTGAAAAATCCAATTCATGCTTTGCATTGCTTTAATAAATTGATTTCCGAAAGAATAGTTGTTATAAGGAACTCAAGCAGTCTTGAGAACTATTTTATTAATTTGAGGCCATTTGATTTTCTCAATGGAAAAACAACTAACTGATTTGTGGGAATGTTTCAGTGTCTACAATAACTTCATATCGTAAAAGTAAATCCAACGGACTTCAGTTTTTAAACTGAAAATTAGATTTGCACAATGTTAAAAACTGAGATTGATGTATACATTCTATACATCAATTTTATTTGATATCTAAATCAGAATACACTACTGGTAATATGGATTGAATTTTTCATATTTTATACTTGGGTGACTTACACTGTGCTGACCACAAGTTTTGTTATTCATGCTTAGCTTGAGTTTAATAATAACTTTTAGTCTTTTAAAGCAATACAATATGTCCAGCTACTCATAATTAATCTTGTTACATTGGAAAATTATCACCTGCATATTATTTTTAAATCCCTTATCTATTACCTTGTATTTCATGCTTTTATCCCTTGTTCCTTTTAATGTATCATTTTAAAAAACAGTTTATAAATCTCTTTCTCCCCTGAAAAAACTATTAGTATAATTTGGAAGGAGAGAAACTAGTAAGTTGATAATACAAATTATGTATTATAGAAAATGTTTAAGCTATTAATCTGATGAATTTTAAGCTATTCATACTTAGTGTTACAACTTGTCTATGAAATTATTTTTGAATTTAGGGACATAATTATACTAATCATCTATTTATACTATCATTTATTTATCTATCAGCAATTTACATTTTCAAGATGATCAATATTAACATTTCAAACAATAAAAATAACAACTGAAAACCACAGGGAGAAAGGAAGATAAAATAAACTACTTGAAAAATAAAGCTAAATAAAAGCTTAATAATAAAACTTGGTGACTTGATGGGTGACTTCCACTCTACAAGTGAAATATTATTACTATAAAAACTGTATATTCACAATGTGTTTTCAGAATGTACTCTTCAACCTTGGATACAAAATAGGTTCTTTTTATTCTTTTCTATATGTTCCTAAAGATGAAAGCAGCCATTTGTATCAGTTTAGTTCCTTATTCAATCAAGCGGCTGTTCCACTCCTTCATGAAGACTTACAGTTGAGCCTACAAGTTTTAATTTGATAATTGGTTTCGCTGTTAAGAAGTTTCACTTAATGTCAGACTGGAATTTGTTCTCCAATAATTCAAGAGCATTATTTCAGTCTTGATTTTGAAACAAGAGAGACCAATTTCTGTGATCCCGTTCAGAAACTTCAAGAGTGCTTTCATTTCTTTCCGCTGTCTTCTTCCTAATTCCAAATTTCATTAATATAATTTGGACTTTTTTCCAGTCCCTTCTATTGAATAGTTTGCATGAATTCATCTTAAAGTATGATGCCTTGAATTAGACAGGTTATACGCAGGGCAGAACATGATTGACTCAGAACAGAACAGAACCTTGTTTCTTGTGATTTGGAAATTATTTCTTTTTTCTCTCAATAACAAGCACTGGAGGGACTAATCCAGGCAGTTGTCAGGAATCAACACTGACTTGAAGGCACAGAAGCAAACAAGTAAACCAACGATCCTATTCTCATACTATTCTAAGAATATGATAGCAGACAAAAGCAAACAACGAAAATGTACAATAAACAAACCAGAAAAGAAAACCATAAGAATATTAAGGGGTCGTCTGTAATTTATATTCAGCAAAACATCCCATACAACTTACTCCTAGTTATATTTGCATAATAAATAGCATTTACAAATATAGATATGTAAAAGTACATTCTGGTTTTGATTAAAAAATGTTGAAATTCTGAGATGGAATCGTATCCTTTCACAGACCCAGTAACAAAAATCCTATAATGATCAGGAATTAAGTTTACTATATTTCAAGGCTATTTTAGGATCAGGATGTTAAGAAATAAACAATTTCTGTATCTCTTTCTTACCTGGGAGGAAATGAAATGTCCAGTTCATATAATTTGTCTTTAAAGACTGACAGCTCTTTGTCAAATTCCAAAAGCTAGTGGAAGAAAAACAGAAGATAACATTAAAATAAATACAAGTTCTGTTCTGCTTAAAAATAAAAATAGTTGAGAACATATGACTTTGAGATTTTGCTAGTGCCATAGTTCATTATTTCATGGCACATAAAAAGGCATTTTAAAATATTATCTAAAAGCAAAACATAGAAAGAAATAATGAAGTTTGCTGGAAATTCTGTAAAGTTTTCTAATATGCTGAGAAAAAAACAACCTCAGCATTAAAAATTACCCTGTTAAATGTTTTTAAGAATGCACAACTTCAGTGATAATAAAGATTAGATCAGATTTTTAAAAGTAAGGTATAAAAGTAAAGTGTGTCAGAAAAATTACACTTTCTGATAAAACAAACTTCCATTCATTTTGTTATTTAGTAATAAAAGGAAAGGTTAAGGGGAAGAAGATGTGAAAATTGAATTTTTTGTTCACAATTGCACCCCCAGGAAATATTTCTATTCAGCTACTTTGAGACAGTTAACCAGTTTTCTCCCGGTTAAGAGAACAAAACATTACACTCATATGGAGACTGTAGAAATCTCAGGAAGGTACCAAAATAGAACCAGTGGAATTATATATTGTAAGCCATTTTTAATATTTATACATAGAATAGTTTGTCCACTATGAAAACTGGTGCATAGTCTAAGCTTGCATTCAAAATTAGTGGACATTTCAATCCAAGAAATATCCTGATGGACAATAATAAATCCCCTCCCTCCCCATTATTCCATACCTAACAACTGGTGGTGAATCTGACATGCAAATGAACGTGTAACATAATTGGCCCTTTGCTGTCTAAGCCACTTTCAGTTTTGGCATGCATGCCATTGAAAACAACACTCCTTATAATACTGGTGTGTTTACTCCCTGTTCATTAATCATGTCCCAACTCACAGCTGTGCTGATACCATTGTATCAATGGCAGAGGTTCCGAATGAAATTAGATTATGTTCTTCTTTCCCCTCTGCTCCCTCATAAATCATTCCTGAAATGTGCAATTAGCAGCTACTTGTACACATTAATTATCTGTGTGAAAAGCAGATACCTGAACCACCTGCACAACTGATTAGCTCCCTCCCTTGTGTCCCACCTATGTTGCTTTCAGTCTCCAACTGCATTGTTCCTGGCCACCAATCTAGGTGGATGTTTGCCAACAGTGGCTATGCACAGATGCCAACATTAAAACCTATTCCTCCTTTTCTTGAATTACTTCTTGTCACAGTGAGCAAAACTATGGTTCTCTAAATGGGAATATCAAAAGTTCAAAAAAAACCAGAAGTTTACAGTGAGATACCAATATCCATAATGAAATTCCCAATCAAATGTCTCAAAGGACACAATAAAATAGTGCAAGTTGTATGCTTCATAAGTGCCTTTAAATCTATTCTTGAGAATCAAAATTGAGGACATCTAAGCACTATTTAATTTTAAGAGTTCAAGATCCCCTGTGACCTTATAATTTAATTGACATCCCACCTTTCTACAATGATAGCTTATGCAAAAATAACATCAGCTTCCCTGAGAAGAAGAGAAGGAAGGAAAAAACCCAAGCTGAATTTAACTAAAACTAACAGAAACCTATAACAGTTTATAAACAAGATGCTACAGACTGCTTAGTAGATGAATACAAATATTTGTATTGTTTCCTTCCCCTCATATCATACAGCTCAGAGTCGATATATCATGGGCAGCATAGACATTTAATATATAAGTAAATAAGTAAGTAAATATCTGATTCAAATCAATTTGACCTGCTTTAATTAAAAAAGTATCACACTGAAGTGATATGTAAATTGTATTAATAAATAAAATTATTCTCTCTTAACTATGATGTGAAAAATAGATTTGGGTTGCTTTCTGTATTAAGACATTTCTAACTCACATTAACAGTGGTTCAAATTAAAGCGGATAATGAAAGATGAAGCTATATTAAAGTCAGAAAGAGCAAAACTATTTGGAACAAGAGAACTAAATCAGGTCAGAATTATGTTACATAGATAAGCATCTTTCCCTTTAATTTCATGCCTAGTTCATTTTCGTAATAGTCACTGTACATTGGTATATGCTGTGTATTTAACTACTAGTATTATCATAGCATAATATGTGATCAGGGTTTATTATACAGTCATGTATGCATGAGGGAAAAATAAAAAGGTACATGCATATGATACATACATGCATCATATAAAGACACATACGTGTCTTGCTTTTCTTCCTGAAAATGGATGGGAAGGAACTTCTCTGACCCTTCTGTTTTTGCTGAAATCCAGCTGCTAAGGCATTTTCCCTCACTGGCCTCACATGTATGAAATGATTTTTTATCTCCCAAATTTTAGAGAAAATATTATTATTAATATCCAAAATATTAAAATCTTCTACAGGATATCTGGAAAACTGCTATACATTTCTCCTTTTTGTAGGCCAGGGAAGTACCCACTTATATAACTATCCCTAAACTCTAGAGAATGCTAACCTTAACATATTTTAATGTCCTCCTTAAGGCAATTCTTATGGAAAAAGTCCATGTGCGGTAAGACTCTTGAGGAGTAGGTGTATTAAATCCACAGTCCATATCTTGATATACTGCATTTTTATATATTTTATATATTTAACCAAGGCAATTCTGATTTTTTCCTCTGTGCAGCTGTTATTATCACAACAAATATAATTCAGTTTTCACGAAAGCGGACAAATTTGGCTATATTATAAAACCATGTAGATATTGATTGTATTAATGGGGTACCTAAAAACAATATCATTACACTGTGTTTTATCCTGTTGTTAATTTGAATTCTAGTCAGTCTAGACCCATGGTGGCGAACCTATGGCATGTGTGTCAGAAGTGGCATGCAGAACCATTACTGCCGGCACGCGAGCCCTTGCCCAGAAAAGGTCTACTGCGCATGTGTGCGCACCACCGCCTGACAGCTGATTGTCGGGTATCTGGCACACATGTACGATGATACACAGGAGACACTCGCGCATGCACAGAAGCGTGCAGCATGGGTCGCATGGCATGGGGGGCTTGTGTGCATTGCCTTCTAGGTGATGGCACGTGAGCACGAGCAGATAAGTGCGCACGCAATTATCGGCACGGGAGCCCAAAAAGGTTAGCCACCATTGGTCTAGACCATAATATAATACTATTACTGTTGCTAATATAAACTTATATATTTGTGTTTATATGCATATGACAATCTTCACCAAATCTTTGCTTAGTGAATATCAAATGTAATTAGCACAGCACTGAATAGCATCAGAATAATTATATTAGAGAAAATTGTATCTTAGCACACATTTCAAATAAGTAGCTTTTGAAGCATATTTTTAAAAATGGACAGGAAAAAAAAGACATTTAGATGAAGGAAGATTGCTTGTAAAATGTAAAAAAAATACAAACAGAATAAACAATGTTCCATAGAACACAATGGTAAAACATACTCATTAAGAATTCCAGTGAACATGGAAAGTTAAATAGAAGCATTGTCTTCCTGGATGAATTCAAAATATCTACAGTGTATGCATCCAGTTTCTTGGTATGCACTTTTTGTTTTGTTCTCTTGATGACAATATTCAAAAGTTGACAGAACTAAGGCTGATAGTATTGAAAATGTAAACTAATAGAGCTTTCAGCTAGTTTCAACATTTTTAATATACTATGGGTAGCTGCTTGTACAAATGTGTTGTATGTTGTATATAAGCTACTGATATTGTTGCAATACAGATGACAGATAACTGGAATACAAATATACTGGCAGCTGTTGGAGCCTACCAAATTTTCAAGTAGTAGCAGGATTTTTTGGGGGGGTGGGGGTGGGGGGGCAGATGCTGGAAGCAAAATTGTTTAAAGATATTTAGTGTCAGCTGCAGGAGAAGTGTTATTAACAATTTCTGCTTTTATTGTTATGTTGTAGTTTTAATTACTAGCTCAGGCAAAAGCATCTGATTTCTAAAGAAAAAGGAAAGAAAACACTTTGAAGTTCGGTTCAATAGATGCCATGACTTAGTTGGAGTCTAAAAACGTTAAAAGCTTTTCTCTAGAAATGTTGCTTCCATGTAATCCCTGTGTGGTCTTTTAATTTTGCAGCTTTAACCCTGTTTAGAGGAGGGTGGTCTATTAGGGACCTATGATGCATGGATACTATCTTTCAGGAAGGTTATTTGAATAGCTATGTCAATGAAGTTCTGAACTAGCTAAATTAAAAATTGAGCAATTACTTGGATCAGGCAAGAGTTGTAATGGTAGTTCAATGTGAAAGTTTTGATCTGTTAACAAAACAATGTGCTTTGTAATAAAACAGTAAGTCTAAAAACAGTAAGCGCAATAGGTTTTTAAAAAGGATTTCCAGCTTTTTAAAAAGGGAATACAGAAATTAAAATTTTATTGGCAAAACTCTTCTAGGATCTAGTGATTAGGCAACATAGAGTTAGTTGTAAACAAACAAACAAACATAAGGAAATCACACACTCACAAAGAATTGTTGAGTAAGAATTAAAAGAAGTCCTGCATCACTACTGATTTCACTTAGCTACTAGACCAGGGGTGTCAAACTCATGTCATCATGTGACGTATCAGGACTCCCCCCACTTTGCTAAACTAGGCGTGGGTGTGGCCAGCGCATGATGCATCCGGCCCATGGGCTTGGAGTTTGACAGCTCTGCACTAGATGAACAGGGTGATTCAGCTGAAGTTATATTCTTAATCCCATTTTTTTGTGTTTTACCATTCTTGCTTCTTAGTGGCTCCATCACTACTGCATTCCATTTTTTATATATATTTTTAATGCACCCAACTCCAAGTGGAATGAATAGCAAATAAGATAGTGAAGAACATTGAAAATAACATCTCCCAAAGCAACTTAATAGACAATAAAATGGCAACTGAGATTTACAAAGGATGTAGAAATCACGATGGAAAGCTTAAAGTGTTAAGAATTCAATGTCAGGAAAATTTAATATAACTGTTAAGAAAGGCTTTTAACATAAATGATCCATATTATATTTCTATGTTGATGCTGCCATATTTACAACTTTTTCTTTCTGAAAAACAAGTGGAAAAGATGCAAGGAAAAAGAATGTAATGAATAACTAGAGCACATTTCTATACAGAAAGTCACTTTATATATTTTAGCTCTCTTATTTAATTAAAAACTCGTATATGCTTTAGTAGGAAATACACTACTTCTTGAAAACTTATATTGTCTTTTCCTCTATTGTGCATCATGAAGATTAATCATAGTATAGAGAAAGTGAAAATTATCTTCATAAAACATCATGTTCCCTGGTTACGTGACTACATTTTGGTCACTTGGAAACCAGTTTGCATTTGCAACTGGTTACAGCTTCCTACGGTCACTGGTTTGCAATTATTTTTTGCTGTTTTCCAGCAGAAAACAGCCAAAAAAATATCAATTTGATATGCTGGATTTCCTTAATGACCATGTGATTTGCTTAATGGCTGTGGTAACTTGCTTTATGACCATCATAAAAACAGTTGTAAAATTGAGTCAGTTCACACGGTGACTCACTTAATGGCTGTCCTGACTTAGGACCAAAATTCCAAGTCTAATTATAGTTATAAATTGTAGACTATCTATATAGCCTATTTAAAGTATACAAGATCTATTGTAGTTAATTGATTCACCAGATAATTTGCAATAATAATAGAGTCACCTTTAAGTGAGATGGATGACATATAAGTTTAATAATAATAAAAACAAATAACAGGAGCTCAACTCTAGCTGCTTTTATAACAGCTTTTGACTGATTGATAGGAGAAAAATCAATATTTTCAATATTAAATTAAATACGAGAAGATAGAAGGGACATTTAACAATTTCCTAAAGGCATGATGACAGATGAGTAAATAATCCCATTTGAGGTAACCCTGGCCAAGGACTGGAACTCCCCATTTCAATTCATTTAATAAAGAAAAGATGGAAATCTGTTATTTGGCTAAAATTTGCTCCAAAATTATCCATTTCACTATATCAAAGGCCTTTTCCATATCCAACAAAGCTATCTTTGCTGATTCCAGTTTTTCCTAAATGCGTATTTCAAATACCAATAAGTAAATTAACAATCTGATGTTTGCCTCCCTTTAAAAAAACTTAGATTGCTCTGGATAAAGAACTGATGGTAATATTGTCTGTAGTCTAAATGCTAGGATCACCATCAACATTTTGGGATCAACGTTTATCAAGGAAATTGGGCTGTAACTTCCACATTGGGCAGAATCTTTATTAATTTTCAAGATCAGAGTTATATAACCCTCATTAAAAGGGGTTAGAAAAGTTTATTAAAAAAGATGATTATAACCCTCTAACAGCTTAGGAGCAAAAAAAGGTCAGCTTTTGTTTTCATATAGTATATTATTTCCTTATGTGTTACTTCCTATACAGATAGAGTAAAAACATAATAATACTTGATATTTGGAAGAGCTATATAATTTTAAAGTGACTAATGCTTTTTGTAATTGACAGTATTTTTAAGTCAAACACACACAAAAAAGGCTGATTTATTAGTTCATAAAATTATTATATATTTTTGCCTTGGACCTCTTTACTTTTCTTGTTACAATTTCAGGTGAGAGGCCAATAGTGTTCAGATCCCATCCCCTAAGGAGGTGCATCGGGCAGGACCTAGGAGAAGGGCCTTCTTTGGTTTCCTCCCTTTGGAACCTCATCCCTGCAGAGATTAGACTGCCCCCTACTTTGACACTCTTTTACAAGGTTCTTAAAGTCCTGGAACCCAGAGTGGAAGCGAGCCCATCAAGCGGCTTATTTGATTGCTTGTTGTTGCCAGAGGGCTGGCGAGTTATGATTTTTATATGTTTTTGAGTCACTGAAAGTGAATGGGCAGCCATATACATTTTATAAATAGATAGATAGATAGATGATAGATAGATAGATAGATAGATAGATAGATAGATAGATAGATAGATAGATAAATATTCTTTCCCTGGAGTTGAGCTAGAATTCCCTTCCAAGTATGTTTCCATGACCTTTCTTTTATGTGATTCAATAAATATCTGTACCCAACATATAAAGGAAATTAAGTTTTAATTTAGGAAACATATACTTCCTTAATTTTTTTTCCCAAATGTTTTTTTTTAAGAATTTTTATTCTTTTTTCATTATTCTTTATTTTATTCTTTGTTCTTTTCCATTAAACATGCAATACTTACAAACATTCTTAACAGCATTTCAAAAAATACATTCACCAAATTCGTAAAAATTCTTCACAATCATATTTCATTTATTTAAAAAAAGTGAATTCTCTTCTTATAATAACTGTTAGTGTTACTGGAACATGATCAGATATTGCAGGAGAACTCACACTGCATTTTTATTTGTCAAATCAATTAAAGATTAAGATATTAGAAATTAATTGCATTGGAAATAAGTCCAATATAGAGTTAAAAATAAGAAACTTAATTTAGTGAATATATGTGGGCCCATCATGAAAGGACACCTCAGATTAATAGACACAATAAGAATAACTAAGTTAAATAATTGGGATTCTTGGTGGCATGCAGGTCCATTAGTTATTCTTTTCTCCATCACTTTGTACACTTGAACCATGTAGTGTAAAAAATTAAGAAAGTGCAAAATATTATTTGCTCAAAGCAAAATTGGTATGTTGAAAAAGAGAGAGGAAAACTGTCTGTTAGATTACTATTATAAACTGATTGGCTAAACTCATGAAAGTATGAACCCTGTACTAGAGAACAACTTAATTCAGTCATTGGAGTAGAACAACAGCAATTATTCATCAAGACCTACAGACCAAAGTCAGAGCACTGTTAGATCACAAGGTGATATTAGCAGCATTTATCAAATCTATCTACAGCAACCACAAGAGAATTCACAGCTGTGGTTGGGAAATTAAGGTTTAAACCTTTCAAAATATTCAAGAAATCTTACAAAAAGTATTCATACACAGCTGAAATAATGGGACCTGAATAATTCACAGATATTGTTTGCAAAAACAATAGGGAAAATATCTAGCGACCAGTTTTGCAGCCTTCGTATCAGCTTGATGATGCTGATAATACACTGAATATAAAACAGAAAAATAACTATGCTTTCTATTATAAGTGATGAACAACATGATGTTATTTCCATCTTTTCCATGCATGGTAAGACTGGTGTATAATGAATGCTCAACTTGGAAAATTCGACACATACAGAAGGAATAAGAAATATTTTAAAGTTTAAAGTTTGACTGTTTCTTATTCACTTTTCTAGAGTTTTAATATGCGCAATCGGAAAAGATACTGCAGCCAGAGACCAGTATTTCGTCATCAAGTTCAATTCCTTTCCTAACTGGCTGGCATTTCATAGTTTCTAGATCATTAGGGAAATGTTGGGAACTAAACCTGGAACTTTTTGAATGAATTTACATACAGAATCAACTTATATTGAGTTATGTCTTTTTTCTTGGATTGTATTCCTCCATCTACCACTCTCCATGGGATCTGAATCTAAAATCTTGTTCTTTGACTACTCAAGGTAGTCACTTAATTTTAAAAAAATCGGTTATTTATTTTATTTTTCTGTTGCCACTATTAAAGCTCTGTTGCCCTTACTAATGTTACTGTATTATAGGATTTTATGTAATGTAAGACAGGTGTACAAAGTTAAGTATCTGTCAGAAGTCTATAATTCTTATAATCTCATTGCCATAGCTTGCATTGAGGTCCAGAAATACTGGAATGCATCTTAATTGCTCAGACCTAGAATTTCATCAAAACATCTTCGCTGGATTTGCTAAAGAAAAGAAAAAGGTAATTTCTATAAAAGAAATTAAAAAAGTAGTTAAGATATGATACAATTTTCTCATGGAACAATTGTGAGTTCAGGAGACTAATATATACGACTATATATACTCTCAAGGTTTTGTTTGTTTGTTTTCCATTCTGTCCCAATCACCCATAATTAGTCAACTAGATGCTAAGCTATAAGTTTTCTTTTAATGTTTATCCTAATTTACTACTTATACATCAATTTAAATATTTTACTTGGCTGGAGACTGGATACTTATCCCTGCTTTTCACCTCTGGGATCAGGGTTCAAGTCAAACTCTGATGAAATGTATTTAATTGTCTTAATCTAGTTCTTAGTGGACAGTATTCCCATTATCTTTAAAAGGGTCAGAGCTAAGGCCATTGGGAAGGGTGCAGCATGCTATATCTTATCTATTGATTAATACGTTTTCAGTGATGCCAGTTCTTTAACCTTCATATGCACCTATTCATATACCTATCTATCAAAGCTTCAAAAATATTTTTGGTTAGAAATCTTTATCTGAACCTCATATCTCATTTGTTCTCCTGTTTTATTTTGATGTACAGTGATATTTTAAAATTTAAAATCTGCTTGCTTCGTTTTTCTTTAAAACAAATGTTTTGATATTTTAAAAATAAAGGTTAATATTTATAAATATTAAATTGTTTTAAGCTCTGGCACGTCATATGCAAAATACAAATTCTATAAACTAAATCACTTTGAAATACTTATATATTCAAAATCTTGCTTTTAATCTATTTTAGAAAAGATATTTTGCCCTCATTTTTTTTCCGGCCTCAAAATGGCAACATTGTATTTTTCCTTTATTTGTACCTATTTCAATTCCATAAGAAAACAGGAATGGCACAAATAAAATATTATGAATTTAAGTCTTCTGTTTTCCCATATTCAAATTCTACAAAAGGGCAGATTTCTCCCACTGATACTAGCCATCAGAATATATGAATGTATTTAAACAAGATAGATAATTTTGTTCTTGTATGATTAATATTATTTTCTATACAACCTAGGTCAACTTTTCACAGAGAATTCTGTGACTTCATATTACTCCAACCATAGGGGTACTGTGCCCCATTTTTTAAATCCCACTCATCTACTACTGTGTACTATAGTATATACAGTATATAATCCAGAAACCGCAATCTAGCACAGAAAAGGTATCTAATGAATTGAACCAGAAGATTGAAAGAAAAAACATCCCTTAAGTAAAACAGATGATGCCAACAGAATCAATCTTAAATGATCATCAAGCTCATCAAGTACAGTATCCATGTATTGTTCAAAATGCATCGAATAAAATATGGAAATTATATATGCCAATACAAAAAATAGTTATATTATTGATATTAAATAGAAAAAGTAATGTTTTTTTAAAAAAACAGGAATGTAATATATATAAAATTCAGGAAGAATTTTATCTCTCAAGCAGCCAGAATTTACTTCTATCTGTTGCAAAAATAGAAAAATCATTTTATAAAATTTATTTGCTGTTGTACATGTAAAGTTAAATTAGAATCAAATTGGCTGCAGAATTTTAAATCCCTTCTTTTCATTATTGTCCCTACATGTCTATATGACCTTTTAAAACTTTTAATGTGAATGAGTAAGTGAGTGAGTGAATGTATGAATGTATGAATGAGTGATCTAAATGTTATTCCAACCAGTTATACCTGGTTAATAGAACTAATCCAGGTCTCAACCATATGCTGATATTTTATCACTCAAAAATTCAACAGCAGGCAAATTCTATGTGTGAAATGGAACTCATACACCAAAAGCACAGAAAATATTCTAATATAAACTCAACCAAAATGCCTCCATAACATACTAATGTTCTTTAACAAGTGATAAATAAAAAATGGTATGAATCAGATTGTTGGTGAATCAATGCAAGGGATCAAACCAATATATCTATGTGACATATTTTGAGGAAGGATAAAACATAGGCCTTTCACCACATTTTGGGGGAAACAAAATATGTTTTAATTGACTTTTAAATGTGAAGTGCAAATACACTCTACTTCCTGCTCTCTACTTAATATAGTTCCCAGCCATACTATAAAGTGTTCTATGGCTTTCAAACCTTTAAATTTGTAAATACTTATAAACTTTTGTATATCAGCAATGTTATTATTAAATTAATCAATTTATTACTAATCTTCATGGTGAACTTCTATTATTTCCTGAAGTTATACCTTAAATGTTTCAGCTATCGCTATCTTGAAAGTCCTTAAATGCATTTACTTAAAATCGACTTTTATATATGTGGAGTTTAAACTGAAGCTCTTGGCTTCATGACAAAGGGTTTTTGAAAAAGATGAAGTGTCCTGGCGATTGGAGTGACTACCTGGCACATATTATAGTAAGACTAAAATGGAAAAAAAGCCCTTAGGAAAATACAGCTCTAAAGAAATTGTACAGTATTTTTACTGAATCAATCATTTGCATGTTTTAGATTTCTCAATAGGTGGCTTGCAATTTCTATATCTTTTCTTTTGAATTAAGAGATAAAAAAGAAGAGGAGGTAACAGTATATGGACAATGATAAAAGAGCCTGTTGATAATAAATATTTGTCAGATGTTGTCACATCTGCACAAATTCTGCTGTTGCCAAAGAGACATCACACTGATAAAAAAGGTGGCTCTGAAGAAAATCAATGGATTTTGAACTGCACTGCTATACACATAAGAACACATCTCTATCCAACAACCATGCTGCTGTGAAAATTCCCAAGCCTTGCATGGTATAGCTAAGGAAAATTTAATCTTCCCAAATACTCATCAGAGCACTCCATCCTGCAGACCTGACAGCCCCACTTATAATTAATTATACAATTTCGATGGGAATATCGACTAAACAAAGCTATAAATCATAGAAAAAGTCAATAGGCATGGACACATTCAATCATGTCCTGACCAATGATTACTACTCTTAAAATACAATAATTATTTTCAGGAGCCAGCTTGAATTAAATTTCTGTCAGCATGGTACAAGCCTGGTGGGTGATGAAGGATGCGATGGATTTTTTGGGGTTGAATTTGGCCAGGGACATTTATCCTTTTAGATAGGTAGTTTGTTTTTAGTGATCATGGTGCTGTGTGTTTAACTAGACCATGAAGATTAGATTATCTCCAATGGCTCATTATATCATTTATCTTTTTCTTCCGTACTTGATCTGGAAGATTTCCTGCTTCCTGGTGTGTGAATGAAATGGCTACAGATTTTAAAATATAATGTTCTGAAGTGGCCCATCCATATAAAAATCTTTGCAGGAAAACATGTGAAGAAGCATGCACGGAAAATTAACTTAATGCTTAAAAATGCTACTGGCATGCCAAGAACTGCTACGGGCAGAAATGATAATCTTTTAACATTAAAAAAAGAAGAAACTGAAATATTGCACAACTATAAATCAAACTGTTTTAAAAATAAAATTATATGCTATATCAAAAAGGAAAGGTTGACTTTCATATTTATTTATGGATGTTCATAATTCTACTGAGTTAGGATATTCTACATAATGCTCATGAATTCTCCATTTACTTCATGCAGCTGGAATTATCTACATGAGCAATAGGCTAACATCAACTACTTTTTATTCTATTTAGGAGACACTACAAACCCTAGAGATACGAACTCCTAATTCTAATAACAATGAATAAGAACTATATTTTTACATATGTACTCTCCATTAATAGGAGTGTCAACAGATTTCTCATTTCCAAATATCAGCCCCTGACAGGTAGAACTTTGGTTAACCCTTTGCTTAACCGCTTTAGCAAAGGGAATATTTTTTCTTGTGGACAATAATGTTCTGGCTCTCTATTGCTTGTGTTGTCTGAATGGTTGACCCAGTATGTCAAAAGAATTTGACATCTCTAAAGCCAAACTGCTACAGTACTTTAAAAGAAAAACATGATGTAAGTTGTCATATAATGCCCTATAGTGTTTCCACAGTCGTGAAGTGGGCATGGTTGTTAGTCAAGATACCAAATTATTCATTAAGGGTATACCAGTTACACGTTTAATCAGAAACATCCTTCTTGCTATCTTGTCAATTGTTCTTGTTTTCATCATGCATAGACTTTCTATACAAACTGTCCACCACTCTTTCCATCTGATGACAAAACAATACAGCCAGCCCCTTGCCCCCATCTGTCTTTCTTCCTTGCTGTAGTTCTTTTCATCACGAGGGGGGGAAAAGCTGCCCCTCTGTTAAGTAAAATAGTAGCAAAGGACCATGTTGCTTCAACTTCTACTTCAGCAATTCCAGTGAAATTCTCAAGAAACAGTTTCCGGGCAGAGATGAAGAGCAAAATATGTATGCACTGTAGCTTGCATTCGTTTTTTGGGGAAAAATTGATGACAAGACTAATGTCAGCGTAGAAAGTACCCTCTGATTTAAAAAGTTTTCCTCTGATTATTGAGATCTGAAGAAATTCCAACATTACTGAATGGTGGAAGGAAGTTCTTTTTGCTAAAATGCAAGTTGAACCCGGGGACCAATTAAACCCTGTATAGAGCTCTTAAATGTGACCCACAATGATTTTACACACGTTTATGTAGCAAAGGATAAAAAGACGCACTCTGGGATGGTTATTATACCCTTTATAAAGACATTAGAGGCGACAAAGAGAATTTTATGCTGCTATAGTAACATGTGACCTTTCACCATAAGTTGATATAAATATAATATATAGACAGACCTAGCAATATATTAAATTCTAAGAAACATTCTGTGTATGGACATTTCTCATAAAATTATTTGGAAAAAGGGCTTCAAACTTCATTCACTCTTTTTTTTAATTAAAGAGCAAGATTTTTTTAAGTTGCTGAAGTTTCAAGGACTCAGTGAAATTAAGATGATTTTAAGGCAACTATAACTTTAAAAAATAAAGTTCAAACTGTAATCTTTAATAGTTGTAAGTGCAGCATAGTATATCAATACTATGGAGGTTTGTGGCTTATCGTATGAACTGCTAATGTTTAGCACCTGAAGTTGTGGGAGAATTAAATGACCCTCACCCTTCAAAATAAATTTGCCAATGTGGAAATCTATATCAAAATATAACTGTTCTCTTCCTGTAGTTTCTAATAATATTTTTTTCATAAGGAAATGGATGTGAATCTACTTACACTTTCTTAATTTAAACATTCTGTGAATAATGTTAACAAGCTGTGACTTTGGTGGAAAATACTAAATTGTTGTAAAAACTATATTCTGTCAAACAGTTACTAAGTTAATAGTTGATCTTACAAGTGCAAAACTGCACCTAGAAGTTTGTTCAACTGTTAAACTTTCCATAAAATTATATGTAATACCCACAACCTTCTTTTACACTATATATAATACTGTATACTATATAATACTACGACAGCAGTGTTCCAATATTTAAGCGACTACTACAAAGAAGAAGGGACCAACTTATTCTCCAAGGCACCTGAAAGCAGGACAAGAAGCAATGGATGGAAATCAATAATGGAGAGAACCTACCTCGAACTAAGGAGAGATTTTCTGACAGTTAGAACAATTAATTAGTGGAATGACTTACCTCCAAAAGTCATGGGTGCTCCCACACCAGACTTTTTAAAGAATAGATTGGGTATCTATTTGTCTGAAATAGTATAGAATTTCCTGCTTGAGCAGGGTGTTGAATCAGAAGACTTACAAGTCCCTTCCAACTCAGTTAGAATGTTCTGGTCTAATACAATTTCAAATTGTATTAGAATGTTAAAAGATTTGTGAGGCAAAAGATCAAGCAGAAAAGAATGCAACTGTGAACTATGTATTCATTTTAGTTATAATTTATGGATTGAAAATTAATAATCAGCACCATGAGTTCATGTATAAATATATTGGTAACCAGTGTAATCTTCTCCCTCCAAATAGAAAGATTATTTCTGGCTGTGCACTGTTAAAACAGTCAAACACTTCCTAAAAGTAGCTCTGCAGAAATGTAACTAGATTAAGAATAACATTCGCATCAGTTTTCCTAAAGCTTTGTAGTGGCTGTATCAGTAGATACAAATAGAATCACAATCCTCTGTTTCCATAAACAGTACCACATGATGGACTAACACATCCTTCAATCTCAGTTTAGCTACACAATCTAGTAGAATATATTAAAAAGGCATGATAAACAACAACTTCAGCCTTTTCTAAGTGCCCTTCAGAGCTTTGGCTCAAGATCACTGGCCTTCAATACAGGTAGTCTTTGACTGAAGAAACAATTGACGCCAAAATTTCTATTGCTAAGTGAAACATTTGTTAAGTGAGTTTTGCCCCATTTTACGACTTTGCTTGCCAGCGTTGTTAAGTGAATCATTGCAATTGTTAAGTTAGTAATACAGCTATTAAGTGAATCTGGCTTCCCCCACTGACTCTGCTTGTCAGAAGGTCACAAAAGCTGATCACATGACCCCAGAATTCGGCAACCATCATAAATGTGAACCAGTTGCCAAGCATTAGAATTCTGAGTTTGTGACCATGGGGATGCTATAATAGTCATAAGTGTGATAAATGGTCATAATAAGTCATTTTCTTTCAGCGCCGCTATAACTTCGAATGGTCACTAAATGGACTGTTGTAAGTCTGTATATTTAAATTTTTAGAACATAATGTGGGCACAATTGCAAAAGAACGGATGAGTCAAAAATGCCAGTCTATCAGAAATCAAAGTGGAAATGTTGCTTCTTATCCCATTCTATGAGTCTCCAGGATCCTCTTTACTTCTCTTGAGCTTACTAGCTCCAGCTTTCCTTTTTCTGGGCAACAGGACCCATTTTCAGTGGTTGGATATAGCCACTATTTTTTTAAAGAACACTTTGGAAACTAAGTGGGAAGTGCAAATTATGCTGGAGACTGGAATTTTGCTTCCTACTTACCAGTTTGCAAGCTACTGATTCATTTTTTTATTTATTTAAGAGAACCTAGATATTATTATTTCAAAGCCAAGTGAACCAAAGAGCCTAGTGGTTTCAGCTGAGATGTTGGAAGAAGTCTGTGGATTCAATTTTAGTAGAAATAAGCATGGTAAAAACAACAAGGATCTTCCATCAGGGAAGTTCAGACAGTTCTGACATTAAAACCAGAAATATTTTAAGTCTCAGGAAAAAAGAAAGAATTAAGCAGCTCTGCCTTTAAACTACTCAAAAGTGACCTGGGAAAGGAAAGATCATATTTTAAGGAACATATACAGTTTTAAAGATAGAAATGTTTCAAGTATGACAAAAGGCTTATGCGTTTTGCACTTTTTACCTAGGCCCAAAAATCCTGAAACATCTACAACTCAGACTATTACTATACTATCTATGTATTATATGTACTTGTCCCTGAAATCAGGATCTTTAGAACTTAAAACAGCTAAGCAGTGAGACCGTTGAAAAAATTGTCAACACAGTTATATAATCCAATTATTTAAAATACTTTAGTTTGCCTTTTAACATATTGTGATTTGCATTTTAATATATTGCAAGGTGTATTGCCTTGATGTCATTTTTCATAAAGAGAAGCATAGATATGTAAAAATTAAACTACACTAATAAAAGATGTTCTCATTAAATAAAAGATTATTATGTGAAGGATAAACAGGATATGAACATTTTTCAATTGCATTTCTTGGAGTACCAGGTTTCTTAAGAGCAAAGGTTATATCTACAAAATGTAATTTTACAACTGGAAACTCACCGCAGTGCCATTGTTATCTCTAAAAACATCTTGATTAAAATAGTCAAAGAGTTTCTTTTCTAACTGTAGCATAACCTAGAGAAAAAAAATGAAGCAAAGCTTAAAAACTAAAACAACTATCTCCAATTAAATTCCGTATAATCATTATAAGTAAACCTTTGCAATTTTATTTTTAAACTTTTATTACCTTCCCCATTAAATTATATCCTTTTCTGACTTAAAGAAAAATAAATGCACAGAATCTTAAATAGGCTGCATATATTGCTTTAAAAGATTTGAGGTTATTATTCACATCCTATTACCTGTAAGTAAGAGAAACATTGATGTATAGAATACCAAGATTACTGTAAGAATTAACTGACTGATTGACTGATTATGTCCCATCAAGCAAGTGTCAACTCTTAGTGACCACAGAGATAGATTTTTCTCCAGTTTCTAACTGGTCTTTTAGATTTTCCAGCAGTGTACTCATTTCTACTGTAACCATCTATCTTGCTGCTGGTCATCTTTTTCTTCAATTCCCTTCCACATTTCTCAGCTCTTCTCCAGAGAGCTAGGTCTTCACCTAAAATGTCTGGAAGACTACAATTTGAGCTTGATCATTGTGTTTCAAGTGATAAACTTGGGTTAATTTGTGATCCATTAGCTGTTTTCTTGGCTGTCCACTGAATTCTCAAGAGTTTTTATCAGCTACTTTTCTAGAAGAAAGGAAAGCCTTTATGGACTTTTTGCTGAAAATAGATAAAAATGAACTGTTTATTTTGAAATTTATTGATTAAAAAGGTTTATCTTGGGAAGAATGGAACCATGACAGGCAACATGGGAGGGTGGAGAAAGTAATTTCTATGCTTGTAACTGCTGCAAAGAAGAGCAGAAAGTTGCTTCTTTAGATACAATATCATTCTTTTTTCCCCGTTTTTATCTATCAGCCAAATTTTAAGTCTTCTTCAATATCAACATTCAAAAGCATACATATTTTTCTTATTCTGCTTTTTCGAAATCCAACATTTGCTTCCTGAGAGTAAGGAATATCATAGCTTGCATTATACTTATTTGACTTTATAGACAATACCTAAATATATTTTCCAGTGCCTTCATAGTTTCTGCAACCTATGGCCTATTTCTTGACACTAGTTCAGTGACAAGAATTGCATTTGGTTACATACCTTTCGGTCATTATCAGATTCACGGAATATTAGTTTGACTACTTCATTAGTGTCAGCAGCCCGGATAGTCTGCATTGTAGCCTTTGCACAAAGTGTCTGTTTTTAAAAAAAGCAAATGGGATAGGGGAGAAATAAATACGTTTGTCAAAAATACATTACAAAGATTCTTAAAGAGATTAAAAACTTTGGTCAAAAAATAAAACATAAATATACAAGCATATACTTTTAATTAATCCTCAATTATTAATATGAAGAATACAATTCTTTAGTTTACTTTGTTCTTCCTCAAAATTGGACAGCAATTTGAAAATTTAAGGATTTGTTATAGATAGTACTGTAGAAAATTTTTAAGCCCCATGATTAAATTCATTTATTATTATTTTTTTACATTAAATTAAAATGTTGTGAAGTTTGTATGAGGACTATTTTTCTACTTTTGTATTTTTTTATTTTCCAATGGTTTTTGTTTCCAAAAAGATAAACAGATCCATAGGGCAGAAGCCTACTACTCTTTTTGTACTACAAGCAGAATCCTCAAGTGAGAAGCAGTATATTATGCCATGTTAATTCAATAGCAGGACCCTATTGGCACAGCTTTTCAACTTGTAGCTCCATGCAAAAACCCCTAATGCCCTAGAAATTTAGACTTTTAAAAATTACATAGTGTTTGAGGTTTATTGGATTCTTGTTGGATTTGGACAGTGGAGATGCTAAGTACTTGTTAATTTGACTTTAAGAAACACTTTGAGATAATGCTTAATACACTTTGTTCTGATTAGGAGTAAATTGCTTATTTTATTCTTTTATCCAAATAATGCTAAGAGAAACTGCTTGAGTACTCAAAGTATTTAGCTCAATGCTTTCTCTTCTGCCTGGGTATGGTTCTCTTAATTTCCCATTCATGTATTCCTGGAGTTAACTAAAATTCATCTCTGGGATTTTCTATGTATAATCCATCTAATTTTGAATCTTTCTTTTTGGCCTAGATGATATCCTTTAAAACCTATTTCTATGACTAGAAGTGTGGAGAGAGCAATGGAGTTTCTCATTTTGATAATACATACAGAATCTGAGACAAAGAAAGACATTTCATTTCTGTTATTATTTTTATTTTGCTGTATGGACCATCAATATGACAATCTGGCTAAAAGTCTTCCTTCTTTCAAAACTCCATTCAGAATTTTTCTAAATTCTGGCCATTCAGAATTATGGTTAGAAACTATAACATTGTTAGAATAGGTACTGAGAACACCGGAAGTTGTTCCAACTCCAAGTATTCCTTGTCTGGCAGAGAAGCAAAAGAAAAGGTGGCACACTAAGATTTTGGGAGCAACCACTGCTTTAAAAAAAAAACTTTGTTTCATTTAGCCCACAACTAATCACTTTTTCCACTCATCTTCACAATTTGATTTGGGTCCCATTCTGTCTCTTTTGACAAGTAATTAACATTTTGCCATCTGTGTCTGTATGCCGTTAACTGTGAGGTCATCCACCAACAAGCCATTCCCAAAGTGCCTCTCCTTCAGATACCAACCATTGAAATTCAAAGCACAAATTAGCTAATCAGGTCAAGCCCCCCAAAATACCCTTTTGGACTCATGTGTCACAAATCAGTCTGGTCGCCTTTAAACAGTGCACCAGATTAGAACAAGCAACCAAACAAACCAAAGCGGAAAACCCACCTCTCTCTAAAGCTGGTTTTCTAAAGCCCTAACAAATCGCTCCATCTTTCACTCATTTAAACCTTCCAAATGAGGGTCAATATGGTCCCCAAGCATCCAAATGCTAATGCGCTTAAGTGCGCTTAAGCAGCTTTCTGGAATGAATGGGCCGAAGAGCGGCTCGAAAGGACAAGGCAGAATTACTGTCACTGTCAAAAAGACATTGTAGCCACCCCTAGAGTGGCTGCAATTCAAGAAATTCATGATTTCTGTCTTTTAAAGGCATCTGCTTGGGAACATTCCCCCCTCTGCACTTCGCCTAAAGCCCCACCAATCTGCTTCATAGCTCTTACAAGTTCAGGTCTGTTCCTAAGGAACCATAATCATAATAATATGGAAGTGTAAAAATCTGGTACTCTCTTGACCACTAAAGAGAAGGCGCTACAATTGCATGGAGACAAACACTTATCTTATTCACAAGCAAAAAGTGATTATGCAAAGGTTCATTTCTTATACAATCTGGAACATTCCTCCTTCCCAGCCTACCTCTTTTCAATTTCTACAAAGTCGTAGTCACCCAAGCAGAAACTTTCAGAAATATGTGTGTGTGTGTGTGTGTGTGTGTGTGCGCGTGTGTGAATTTTAAAGGAAAGCCTGCTTGCTTATGAAGGTTTTTTTTTTTTTTAGTGGTGATGGTGGTAGTATTTAAGAATGGGAGAAAATTGAAAACACACAGCCCTTTTCATTCTTATAAAAGTTACATTTATGAAGGATGCTTAAAATAATGAGACAAAATCAGAATAAAATTCTGGGGTTTTCTTGCATGATTGAAGAAAATCGCCTTACCTAGAGATTATTTTCTAACATTTCTTTATAAAGAAAAAACAAAAACAAAAACCCCTTTGTATAAAATCTGAGGCACATGCTATAAATAATATGGGAAAAATATACATACGACCAGAGAATTACAATCTGGGAGAAGACTTGTTGATGATGATGATAATAACAACAACAACAATAATAATATTACTGCAATAACCCACATACTCTGTTTGTTAGGAACATACAGTTAGAAACACACAGTCAAAAGTGTATTGCTGAAAGGTGCACTAGTCTGGTCTTAAAAATACCAAGTACAGGTTAAAAAAAGAGAAAATGGAAAATAACTATAGGGAAACAAGACTTAAAACATTCATATTTAGTCAAATATGCTTAAATGATATAGGCAAACAGTATGTGAAATATGTTCTATGTTGTACTTGAGAGGTAGAAATGAAGAAGTGGCTGAAACACTGAACAAAATTATTGGGAATGGGAATAAGCATTAATTTTAAAAGGTAATAACAAGGTAATTATGTTTTATCCAAATTACCATAGATTACAGCATACATATAGTTCGAACATACATACGAATAGTTTAAAGCGTTCACTTTTAAAGTCTAAAGACATTTAATAGTTACATTTCATTAAAGAACAAGCCCTTTAATCCTATTTGGAATGGGAAATAAAAGAAATTGTTTTCCAAAATATTCAATAGTAAACCATCAGCATAAAAAGCTTTTTATCAAGAAAGATGTATTTGAACCTTTTAAGTGGGGAGAACACCCCCCCCCCCAATCCAGCATGGCAAGAAAATAGCACAGAATCTGAGATTAAAAGACTTAACCTGGAGATGATCCAAGAGCTATCCATATTGTATCATTCTTGAAGCTGAACAGTTGTGAACATGAAAAGTGCCTGAAAGAGACTCTGGAATATGGCTAACTGCTCGGAGATTTTTAAGGCAGAATTAGTTCTGTGTAATGCACATCGATGGACATTGCACTTCACAGAGTACAAGACTGATCCTTATCCAGAGCAGTTTATAAATGCTAATTCTTCATAAGGAAAATTCAAAGAAGTGAAGGAAGCTAAAAACAAAAAAATATGTACAGAACTGCTTTATTTTAGGAACTTATACTTAGATGTCGTTAGAGAATAGAAGGGAGCAGATGATTGTTCCAAATCTTCGTGTGGATACTAAATAAATGAAAATAGTTGCCTTTCCGTTTTGAGAAATTTTTACCACTGGTTTATATTTATATGTTTTTTATTATATGTAAATATTATTCTTAATTTTATATACCTAAATAAAGGTGGAAAAACATTAAAAAGTTTACTAAATGTTAGTGCTAATACTAGCAACTGAATGTGCTAGAACAAAACAAATTTTGCTGCTTCTAGACTAAAAATTAGAAGAATCAGAACAGTGTTATTTCAATACAAGAAACATACACTTTTCCTTAAAATGATGCCATACATTATTCGTCTCTTACATTTTAGTATAATGTTTTCCACAAGTTAATGAGTAATATAATCTTCCATTAGTGTTGATTGTGGAAATAAATTATTCAGACTTACCTAACAAACCTTATTTTTAATTCAAAGAGATGAAATGAAAAAAGGTACAAGTTTAGATAAATATACGACCATCCTTTCAAAGTCGTGTCTTGTTTCTTGCATTCAGAATTGATAAAGATTCTCCAGGCAACTGAAAAAGTTTCATTCTTCCAGCTGTTATTGATATAGTTGCATCTGTGTTAAGGGAGTCTAGTGTGAAACAGATTTAAGTATCCTTATGTCTAATTACAATATTTTATGCAACATCACAGAAAAAACAGAGATCTAAATGACTAATTGAAAAGCTAAAAAAACAATTTGTCATTTAGATAGAGATGATGGATAGTGCTAAGGGTATTTATTTAATAACATGTTAGATCTGTTGGCTTAGAGTAAAATAAATGATAATGTGTTTTTCTGGAATGAAATTAGGGATGTGTAAAGCCAGGATCTTTTTGATATTGAAAATTATATGAATGCAAATTGTGTGGGAATATGTACTGCTGGAACAAGCTTTATCTCAGGTTATCACAAATGACTTCAAGCTTTTGAGACATCAAGAATCTCTTATTGGAATTTGGACACAATAAGAGATTTAATAAGCAAACACTTGATTGGGAAGATTTCAACCCTTCACTGGAGACAATTCTATGAGTATGTATAAATACTGTAAGCTATACAAAAACCAGGCCTATAAAGAAAAGACTTCTGTGAAAGTTTTATGAGTGTCATATACTTCTTTGTTTTACCTGAGTCAAATGGCTGAGTCAAGCAAATGTTTTGTCATGTTTGAAATGAACTTTTATCAGAATTTAACTGAGGAACGGCACTACAGTGTACACTTGTTTTTATCAATAGTGGTTTCAATATAATAGTTAACATATTTAAGTGACAATTTTGATAACCTGAACATTCTTACTGCAAGGTGACAATAATATTCTGCAACATAGTGACAAATTAAAAGCATTTATCAAGAAAGCTGGACATTAGAAGAATAAAATGGAAAATACAAATTGAGATGAGACTTCTACTTTAAAACAGCTTATGAACAGTAGTAATAATGAATGAATATCTGGATCTTAAGTCACCTTCCTACTCTGAAATTACATTATTTTCTGAGTTGGAGACAGAAAAAAAAATAGCCAGTCATTTTCTTAGAGTCCCTTTATGCTGAACTGACAGCTGGCACACTTGCTATGACCTACAAGAAGCAATGTGTTGATGTTTCTTCTGCACTTCTTTGAAAATAAATTTTCTAGCAATGTATTTCCCTGCATTCTGGAGGAGTATCAGTGTGAAGTGAAAAAATTATGAGCATTTTTATTCAATTTATAAGATCCTATTTGTATAGGATAAAGGGCTGCAATAATACAAAACTAAATAAATTGATCCTTCACATGTTAAAGGTGATGATTTTATATTTTTATTTCCAATGAAAAGGTTTTTCTTTTATACAATTGTACTCCCACTGTTTTATTTTACATTAGGAAAAACTAGGGGTATGAGTATTTATTTCTTGCCCAGCTCTAAAAGTCAATAATGTCATTTGTTTTATTCATGAGGGTGAAAGGATGCCATATAAAACAATAAGCAACAAAGGAAGACATATTCACAGAGTAGGGTTAAAAAAAAGTCAAGAGGGTGGCCATTGTGCCTGGCTTGTCATGATGTACAAACATGCTTGAAAACTTCACCTAGTTTTGTATAAAAACTCTACTCAAAACTCTACATTAAGACTAAATCAAAGGACTTGTTGAAGGATATGCTGATGGAGTTGTAGGCAATAGTAAAACCTGCTATTATTCTGTAGGATAACATTACATGCATCAAAACATACATCCTTCTCTTTCTAATACAGGTAGTCCTCAACTTACAACCATTCATTTAGTGACTATTCAAAATTACACCACCGTGACTTATGACTCTTTTTCACACTTACAACCATTGCAGCATCCCAGTGATCAGGTGATAAAAATTCAGATACTTGGTAACTGGTTCATATTTATGACGGTTGTGGTGTCCTGGGGTCATGTGATCCCCTTTTACGATCTTCTGACAAGCAAAGTCAGGTAGTAGCCACATTCACTTAACAATCATGTTACTGATTTAATCACTGCAGTGATTCTGTGGCAAGAAAGATCTTAAAATGGGCCAATACTCACTTAACAACTGTCTCACTTAGCAACAGAAATTTGGGCTCAACTGTGGTTGTAAATCGAGGAATATCTTTATTCTGTAGTTCAGTTCTTATTTGTAAATCCCAAGTTTTACCTTCTTGCAGTTATTCTTTACTCCCAAATTCAGATAAATGATTACTGTGAAAAGTAGTTGCGGAAAACAACTTCAAAATTTGGTTTACCATCCTGACTTCTTTCTATAAAGCCTAGGTAACACAAACACTATTTTTGGACAAGCTAAAATTTGAAATAAATGTTTCCAATCTCCTTTTGATAATGCCAGATAAAAAATGATAAGCACTCAGTTCAGAGGTTAACAGATTTTTACCCCAGTTACGATTTATCATTGTGTCTGAATGTACACAGTACACTGATATTTGTGGAAAGGTAAACTTGAATTTGGTTTGTTTTACTTTAAACTGCTGAGTAACTAACATTCATGTCCCCCTACACGGCCAAATTATTTGCAAAGAAAAAGTGTTAGGAAAGAGAAATCTAATCTAATGTTCTCCTCTACATGCCATCTGTGAATGTTTTGTTACACAAGGTTTCAATTGTATCTGAGGTATTACAGCCCAGACACCATTTTATCACCTCTATGAGAATGATATCAGACTCAAATTAATTATTCTAACTCAGCTTATTCATAGATAAACAGATAGAATGAGCTCCCTGCCTGAATTATTCAGTGGGTTAGGCCGTTAGGGTCTCTATAAAATAAATAATGGAATGTTATATGTCAATCATGAAACATACGTTGCAAATTTTCCAGAAGAATATTACAACTTTTTCCAAATACTGTAGGGGACAAAGCACTGAATGTTATTAGAGAGAATGACCAATTACGACTAAAAATGCATGATTGAAGAAATGCGGTACATGGGCTGAACTGTGGTACATGGGCTGAACTATGGTCAGCTTGGTAATCAATGTCCAAATGTATTGTCTAATAATTTTTTTAGAATGATCTTTAGATCTTTAGAAACTAGAAAGAAAAAGTTTGGGAGAAAGCTGGAAAGCATAAAATCTCTATGACATTTTAAAACCAGCTAGATGTAGAAGAATTTAGACAAATCATTGGGACAAGGTCCGGGGAAATTGGCTTATAATAGAGCATGCCACCAGGCCCTAACCTCTAATAACTTTAGTCCCACCCACCTTCAGGAAAAAACTGCATCTCTAAGATGGCTGGAAGTAGCCAAGAGACACTTTGATAATTTAGCTTTCAGCACAGTAAGTTTCCAGAAGGTATATACTGTAGAACAAGTGAGAAATCACTTTAGCTTTAAACAATTTACAAGTTGTTAGTACAAAATAGCCTCTCTCTATCCAGAATATTTTAAGGATCACATTCTTACTCTTAAGAGCACAACTGCCAAAATACTTAAAGTTCATGACAAAGAGGCTTATAAACAAATGCCAAGATACTTAGAAACACATACTTGTTTCTATTCTCTTGCTAGATGTGATTTTTTTGAGCTTAGATCAATAGTTTGACTTTCTGATAGTTTACACCCAGGTTTTCAACTTTGCAAAGGGCAGCTGAAGATGTCAATACTGTGCTTATCTCCTCAGTATATTTGGAATACGAAAATGAAGCAATATAAAGGCAGATAATGTTCAAGAATAACTTTGAGTTAATTAAATGCAATTAATTTTGTAATCACATTTAGCTGTGTGATTACAAATGTGATGCTACTCCCTCCCAAAACCAGGGCAGTATTTTGGACAAACAAAATAGAGGCCCATTCTTAATCAGTTCAGGTAAAACAAGGGAATATTACCTCAACAGAGAGGTACTGTATTAAAAACATGCTATATTTGAATATAGAAGCAACTTCTCCAACTTCCATGCCTCCTTCTGCTATTTAAAATAATAAGAGAAGAACTCTAGCAATTCCTTCTTTAAAATACTAGAAAAGATATGAAGAGAGAAGGAGAAAGAGCACTACTACTGCAGTTATTTCTTTTTAGTATGAAGAATTTTCATATGAAAATAAGGCTTGGGTTCCTGGAATATTCTAAAGGCAGCATTATATTCAATAGCAAATGCTGTAACAGTAAAAGTGATCACACTCTTGGATGGTAGTGGTGCTGAGGAAGATATGAAGCAAATTGATTATTTATGTGATCCAGCCAAAAAGGGGTTGGACAGCCTAACTTGATGCTTGGTTTGCCAGGTACTGTAGGTCAGTAGCTGTGAGCCATCTCACAAGTCTGCTGCCCCTGTTCTTTTTCCTCTGATGACTTCAACAATGGAAGTAGTTAGTTGGCGGGAGCCAACTTGCTTTTGTTTCTTTCTTTGTGGTCTCAGTAATTGGAATTATGAAAGTTCATATGCACTTACAGGACATTTTATTTAAAGTAACATGCAAAATAGATCCTACACTGATAATTTATAGCTGGCTGTTTATCTTGGAGACAGTTCGGCAAAACAACCAAATTAAAGATGCAATTTTAAATGTAGCTAAAGATTATGCTTATAGTTTGCCTCTATTATCTACATATTCCCTGTAATTCCTAGATAACTTCTATACTATGATCTATATGACTCTTATCTACATTTATATTCCAACAAGGCTTAAGTCTATTACACTCATTTCTGATCCACCAGATAACTGTTATAAAGAAAACCTGGGATAAATGTAATATTAGTATGAGGCTTTAGTTCCAGAATGATTTTCTAAATGTTTGAAACACAGAACAGAAGCATACTTTAATTAAAGTATATTATTTTTATATTGACAATAAGATAAAATCATTTCAGCAATGAGAGGAGGAAAGGAAAAGAAATTCAAACACTCTTAGCATGAACTGAACAGAACTAAAAACAATCACTTCAACATATCCGTGTCACTGTACTATCTTTTAATAATAGGAATTGCTATTCTTTTCTTTTAGTATAGTATATTTTCAAGAACTATTATATGCATTTGTCACTTGCTCAGATGCCAAGGAGTCACAGATCCGAGGGCATCTCTAATAGTCTGCACTGACAGAAGCATTCTGTTCCACTGTAAAAGTACACTGGTGTGCTCCTCTGTTTAAAGTTATACATGCAGTTTTAACTCATCTGCTTCCCCATTCTCTCTGGGCCAGGAGGACAAATTGCCCACAGTGGCTCCTTTTCAGAAGAAGCACAGCGCGCAAAGAATCATGACTGAGCAGAAACACAAGGAACAGGCACATAAAAATTCATCACTTTGGCCTCTTGACCTTATACCACTGGGCTTGGCACACCCAGTATCAAAAAGTAGCATCAGGGGAGGACTAAGCAGACCAGCTGAGTGAAATTACTGACCACCACCACCCCCTGAAAAAAAACCACAAAACAAAACACAAACCACCCTACTTTGGACACAGGAAAAGCCCACCAGATGCTTCATTGTCTTTGTGGAGAAGTGGTGCTGAAAAAAAGGGGTGATCTACCACATGACATATTGGGTGGAATAAGTAGTGTCATTGTTTCAGGCCAGCTCTGTCACTTTACTGACTGCAATACAAAGGGGTATAAAGCAAGATTTAATCCTGACTTTTTAGCTAGCAGATTAAAACCAATCATGCCAGATGTCCACAAGACTGTTTAACATACAGAAAGCTTTACCCCCACCCAACAATTTGTGACGAGTCAAAACTTCTTTTCTGCATTTACTTTCTGCAAAGGATAAAAGGTACTGTAGTGGGCTTTAAGATGGGCTTTAATTTCTCCTCCTAAAGCATTTAATTATCAAAACAAAGCATTAATGTATAACATCCGAATTTAGTTAATAACACCATTGCTAAAATAAAGATAGCCATGAAACAAAAGAGAATTAAGAGAGATTGGGTTAGTCAGCTTCCAACCATTTCTTTTCCTTATAAGAACAGGTTTATATTTTTCATGGTAAAATTTTATACTGTCCATTAGTGTTATTCTAGTATTTCACTGCAGCAAGCAAAGGGATGATGTTCATACACCTACATATTCCTTTAAACACATACACTCGCTTATCTGGACTCTGTATGTCCAGCTACGTTTTCCAGATATGTGCATATATAGATATATTCCATATTAGAACAATGCCTTTTAATATGGCATCAAAAAAGTCAACAAATAGCATACAACATTCTAATTTATTTAAAATTGCTTATCAATCAATAGTAAATAAAGCCCAAAATATGAAAGGCAGAGAAGAAAAATAAATAATATGGTTGATATGAAGACATTAATTCTATATTCAGTTACAGCTGTCAGATGATTTGGGGGATATGTTTTCAGACATTCAAATTAAACTCATACAGATGCTCTGATAAGTTTTCTTTATTTTATCAGGTGCTGGCATAAAAAAAACCAAATCGTCATTACATGGCTCACTCTCTCCAGCCTAAAGTAAAGCACCTTCTTAATAGATGAAAGTACAAATATAAAATATATGGAGATTCTCAATCCCTGATGAAGAGCTTTGTATCGGTAGAGATTTCCCTGCAGTAATTTCTATGAAAGCATAGCTAAAATTGACAAGCATGATACAATGTTTACTCTTTGTGTGGCTCTTCTGTGAGGGGCATACAGACAGGTAAGTCTTCCCTTAATGATTGCCTTGTTTTTTGACTGTTATGGTCTAAAATAATAGCTTTGTGATAAATCATCACATTTATGACATACGGTATTTATAACCATCACTATATCCTGCAGTCATATGATTTCCATTCAGGTGCTCTGCAACTGGCTTGCCATAAGCAAAGTTAATAGAGAAAGCCAAAGTAAAATTTTACTTCTGTCATATTAACTTTGCTTATTGGGATGCTGTGATGGTCATGGTATCTTTTGCTTAATGACCAAGTTGCCAGCCACAATTATAGTTGCTAAGTGAGGACTATGTAGTCAGCAGACTGTATCAGCAAAAGTGTTTGGCATAACACATCTCAACAAAATGTTTGGAATAGAATATCCCACAAGGAAGGAATGGGTTTTATTAGATGTTAGGGACTAGTGAAAAAGAGAGGCTAAGAAGATAAAAAACACCTTGGCTTATGCTGACTTTGCTTTTCCATTAAACATGAAAGAGAATAAACAGTACATGCTACAGGTCTGGCACTAATCAAGTGAAAATTGATTTAGAGAGAAAATAAAATGAAAGAAAACAATTATTAGAGAAAGGAAAGAGATTCCCAGAATATATTAGGTCAGTTGTTGGAAAAGGAGGTGAATGCTAGGAACAAAAAGAAAATACTGAGAGAGAACAGATTGTACTAACATTGCGACATCCATAAGGACAACGAACTTTGGAAATTGACAGTGGTCCGCCATCATCCTGAGGAATATGATAAAGGAAAGTATACTTAGTGAGACAGCTATAAGATGGGAAAGCAGCCCCTACCTTACTTGTCTGATTAAAAAGTCACCTATTTTTCTTGTGTGATACAATATTCTCTCAAATAGGATGTAGAGCCAAAAGGAATAGAGTTTACAATAATAATCTGGCTTATCAAGAGATATGTATTGTAAAATGAAGGAAAAATTGCTTATTAGGTATTTGCCCATTTCCAACATTCCTACTTTCTGTCTCTACTTCCAATGGTACTTCTGTATCAGTAACTAAGAAACACATTCCTACATTACCCAATCTTATTTGTTTCTTTGTTTTCTTGCTCAAAATAGAATATTTATGAAACTTTTTTAATTCTATTGCTACCTGCACCATCCTTATCCCTATGTTGAATACACAGTCCACAGTAAAAAAAAATGAACACAAAGTTTTTCCCCACCCCGGGTGAAAAGATAGCAACAGCAATAGCTCTTAGACTTCCATACTGCTTCACAGCCCTCTCTAAGCAGTTTTCAGAGTCAGCATACTGCCCCCAACAATCTGGGTCCTCATTTTACCCACCTCGGAAGGATGGAAGGCTGAGTCAATCTCAAGCTCCAGGCTGTGGGTAGAGTTTGTACTGCAATTAGTATTGCATTCTAAACACTGGACTGGGCACCAAATATTTGTTTTAAAGAAAAGAGGATGATTTTTTTCCAGGAATATTGAAGCATGAGGAGGCAATTTAGAGCCTATATAATTTACTTCAGGACTATACAGTAATCCTTGCCTTATGACCACTTGCTTAACAACCATTCAAAGTTGCAACTTTGTACTCCCCAGAACTAATTATAATCCAGATTCAAATAGTAGTCCTATTGTATTTCTAGCCTTAAATGAACGAATTCATCAATGAATGTACGACACAAACAGGATTGTAGGACAGGCTCTGTTACCTGCAACATGCAGATGTTGCCCTCCACCACAACAGGCCTTTTCAGTTAACAAGTTCTTGGGGAAGAATAGCAGCAGTGGCAGCTTAACATGATCTTTTGGGTGTGGTATGGTTCCAGTAGTTTGCATCAATAACAAGATTACCAAAACCGGTTGACAACTAGATGGCAATAAAGAGTTTAAAACAGGTGTTGTTTTGTGAGGGAGATGGGTTGTCTTTGATAAATAATAAAACACATGTCTCTTTGTTGCCATCTAGTGGCTATCTTAGTAAGTACCTGGCTGCATGGCTCACTGCCGTGCAAACACTAGCCTACTATCACCAAATTTATTTTATTTTTTAATTTTTTAATTTTGATTTGTCAATCGCTTACAAGATAATAGGTATAAGTATATGCATAGTTATGAATACATGAAATGGGTACATATAAGAAAAATAAAAGAAACAATAGGACAGAGATGGTAGGCACGTTGGCGCACTTATGCACGCCCCCTACAGACCTCTTAGGAAAGGGGTGAGGTCAATAGTAGACAGTCTAAGGTTAAAGTTTTTGGGGTTTGGGGAAGAAACCACAGAGTCAGGTAGAGTATTCCAGACATTGACCACTCTGTTGCTGAAGTCGTATTTCCTGCAATCAAGTTTGGTGCGGTTAACCTTGAGTTTGTATCTATTGTGTGCTCTTGTGTTGTTATGGTTAAAGCTGAAGTATTCATTGACAGGTAAGTCGTTGCAATGTATGATTTTATATACCCTACTAAGATCAGACTGAAGACAGCGTAATTCAAGGTTTTCTAAGTCTAGAATTTCAAGTCTGGTGGCATAAGGTATTCTACAACGAGTCGATGCCCTGTCCCTATTCACTGTATCTCTCTAGTCTAGTCTAGTCTAGTCTAGTCTAGTCTAATCTAATCTAATCTAGGCAAATGCCTGGGATTCACTATATTGCAAGTTTAATTCAGCCCAGCTGGTATCATGGCTGGTATTACACTTACACACACACACACACACACACACTACACACCCAAAGATAAACACCTAGTAACACATATACAAAATTGTCTGCCACTGTCTTCTTTCTAGGACTAAGATAAATTGACTGACCCCAAATCACCAGCTGACTTCGGTACATAAAGTAGAAGTAAAACTAGTGGTCTCCTCACCATCTAGTCCAGTACTTTTAACTGCTATGCACTTTCTATCATGAAACATATAATAATTTCTAGAAATCTTGGTTATTATGCTATGTAATTTTATGATACTGAAATGACTAATTTAAGATTTATAAATGTTGCAGCAACTATTGCGCACAATTTCTTTCTTTTTTTCTTTCTTCCCAGTGGAAAGTTCCCTAAAAGGAATAGCTCTATTCAGCTTAGGCTTTCTTAAGGTTCAACACAGTTGTGACTTCAGAGATACATTAAGAGAACATTTGCTTGCTTGCTTACAGTTTTTGGACATAGCTATACACAGCTTTTCATAAAATCAGAATGAAATACAGTATAATAGCTTTTATCAAGTTTATCAAACTAACTGAAATTTCAACTTCAATTTGGTGGTTGAGTAGGATTGATTTATTGCACTACCCAATTGCAATTAAAAAAATTGGCTCTTGATGGCTTACATAGAATAAATAACAAATAATACAGCTAAACATTTATGGTACAATTTAAAACCCAATAATCATAATCATAACATAAATCATAACCATAAATAAGAATAGTATCAATAAGAAACATTAAGTGAAAGATACAGTAATACAATAAAGAAGAAGACAAAATAAAGATAGTAACACTAAACCAAGGAAGATGTCTGAAACAACTTAGTTTTCAGGAGTATTTTTTTAAATCAAGAAAAAGGCCAGCCTCCAGAAGGCATTTTTCCATATTGTTGCCTCCTTCCTTCAACCTACTAAATCTCATTTAAGTGAAGGATTTGTAGGGAATATAGGGTTGTAAAAAGGGAGATTTTTAAAAAAACTGTATTTGTATCTCTATGGTAGATCTAATATTGCACCAACACTGCTGGAATAAATGATCTGTGGATATCCAGGGGCCAAACTTTGAAGCCAGTTAAACAGGACTCAGAAACCAATTCGTGCAAGACCTGTAAAACCAGTGTTATATTGTGAGGGCCAAAAATGTGTGAGCCACTGCATTTTGAAATAATGATGATTTCCAATACTCTTTAAAGGTTGCCTCAAATACAGGGTTTTACAGTGGTCTAACCAAGCAGATCTCCCCTAACTTTATCCTTAATTTTTTAAAAAAGCCCTGGGAAATACGTTGGGCTGAGATATAGTTTTTAGGCCAAAGTCATCCAGTTCATGTTCAAGTAAAGAAAAAACAAAACAGTTTGGGTCGTATCAGTTTCATCTGAGTACCTCAGTCATTTCATTATGCTGGTTCTCAGTAACAGATTTTAGCTTGATTTATTTTAATTGAATTTGCTATTCAAACAAAACGCCACATTATTTTTATTTTGGGGGGAAAAATTCCCAGTAGCTTGAAATGTAAAGCGCAGTGCCAGCTTTCCTGGCTGCACTGCTCTTTTCTTACACAACAGACTATGATTTTCCTGTTAGAGACCTTTCTGTTATAGATGCAACATAATTAAGCTTCGCTTGACTCAGCAGTATAGTCATAAAGATATCTCAGAAAGTTTCTAAGTGCTAGAGACTCGGCCAAGAAGTCAAGGAATCTATCCTTGTTAGAAACTTTGTAAATTCACTAATTTCACTAATTCACTATAATACATGCAGCATATAACGCAATCATTCTCTATATATGTATTTCTCCAAGCAATGTTCTGGTGGTGGGTGGGCTCCAAGATACTTTTTACCAATTTTTCATGCCCATCCCTCTAAATCTGACCCTGCGCCTAGGCTTTTATCTTTCTGACAATTTCACGCAAGCAAACATGCAGCTCCTCTGATAGCATGAAATTGGAAACAATGGTCTAAGGAAACAAAAGCAGAATTGGAGAGCAAAGAAACAGCCCCGAACCTGATTTTTAGACACAGATGTTCGTAGGGCCCAATCGTGAACTGGATGAAAGGGGGAAAATGGGGGAGGGTTGAATTAAAAGTGTATAGTATTAAAAAAAAAACCTAAGTGAAGCTAGGTAGGTTTTCAATGGCTGAATCTTTCAAATAAAGTAAGTTGCCATTGTGAACTTCAATCACATTTCCTCATTTCAAAATTACCATAAAAACCAAGCAAGGCAACAAGAAGAAACATATATGCACAATGAATTCCAAGACAGGGATTCCATCACTATCTCCATGCGTTTCCCAGGCTCGATGTCCGCTATCTGATATATACAGTATTATGAAATCACTGGCTAACAGTCGCATCCAGTTTCACAAGCATTGTCATTTACTGAAACTTCTGTGTTTAGTCCTGAAACAGGAACCAAAGTTATTCTGAAAAGAGGCTTAGAGCACCAGCAGAAAATGTCACGCTCAGAGAATTTTGATTGAAAAAAAGATTTAAGATTGGGTTGGAATTATGGTTTCTTTGGCTTCTCATTCCCATTATTTTGGGCTGAACAAAAAAAGGGGGCTATGTGAAGACTCTACGATATGCACCATTATGAATTGAGCAGGGGTTTTTGTTTCACAAAAGGCGATATGCACCATTTACAAATGAAGCAAAGTGGAGAATTGCTTTGCCATGTAAAGTTTCTTCCTTTGTGATTAAACTTCTCTTCCTTTTTTTCTGTATAGCCCGTTATCCAAAAGGCCGAGCACCATGCTTCAGTGCACAAAATTCATGTATTCATTAAAGAAGGGGAAAATCCTTGAAAAATTAGTACAAAGGCAGATGCATAATTTAAACTCTGGTAAGAGTAGCCCATATTGGAACTCTTTCACATTTACATAGTTTAAAAAAGCATTTATGGAGCTTGCATGCTTAATAACAATAACAACAAACTTTTCTCTCTCAAGACCAGAATTAATAGCTATTTTGTTTATGGAGCAATTCTGAAGAAAAACTTATTTTTTGGGAGGAGGGGGAAAGAAATATCTGCTACTATATAGAAAATGGAAATCTCCCTCTCAACCTCTTTTTAATCAAATCTTGAAAAAGCTTTCCTATCTGCCACTTACATACTAATTTTAATTAGTCTGATCAGTGACAAATCTTGGCGTACTTCTATAATCCTTAAAGCCATTATTTGAATTGGTTTCACAACTGATTCCTTAAATGTATATTTTCAGACATACTGTGTTTTCCTGTATTTTCCTGTATTGAAAATATTGAATAACATCATACATAACAGCAAGGAATCTGGTAACCTATAGACACATTTTTATGACTGTAAGCTGCCAAGGATTACCCTATGGTAAGATAGGAAGTCAATAAATTTTATAGATGAATGAATGAATAAATAAATAAATAATAAATAGCTATTGGGTGGATTTGTTTCACCAAACAGATTTATGAACATCTTTTGTTTTGTCTTCTTCCTTTGAAGAAAACTTTATGGATTTTTTTATTTGATTCTTTAAGTTTAAAATATATATGTTATGTACAGAAATAATATCTATAGCTTACTTTACATTTGCATTTGCATTTGCCTAAATATTATATTAGTTATTCATCATTTAAAAAAACCACCTTCAAACTGCAGCAAAATCTCAGAAAGTTCAATTCATTCGCTTAGGAATTTCTAATTTGGGGATGTGAAAAATACAGGCTTTACACCTGAACCAGTAACTAGATAATTAAAATAAAAAAAGATCTGAATAGCTGCCAGACAGAATTCCTGTGAGCTCCAAACCACCTGGCCAATGGAAGATATGGGAGTTTCAGATTAAAAACATAAGAAAAGTGGAAATTAAAGTAAAAATTAATTTAAAAAATAAGAAAGACATATAAAATAAGATATTGTTAATCATGTATCAGATATTTGTGAATAACTATTTGTTACTTGATATTTGTGAACTACTGTAGAACAAAATATGGCAGTACTGTATATGACAGAGGTTTCATCAGACTAACATGGAACACATACAAACAGGAGAGGAACAAGGTTTTTCTCCCCACCATCTAAGTAATAGTAATATTAATTGGCCCCCAATGAGTCACTATCTTGATGTGGTTGTGGGGCTTGTGTGCTCTGCTGAAGATGAGAGCTGTGCCAGTGGTTCAACCATACTGGACAGGTTTCATCAGAGGAGTTAGTGTCTGTCCCATAAAAAATATAGTGAGACATCAATTTCAGAAACCCATATTGGCTCAGTTGTTACCAGGGAAAACAAGGACTGTGCCAGCTGTTGGAATTCCTGGACATCTGGTGAAAAATGAGTTCTGCCTCCTTCCACAAAGCTTTCTTACTACAGTTGTTAAGTTAGGCTGTTGGTTTGCACTCCAAGCTCGGCAATTTGGTTGCAAATGTTTCATCACCATTTGAGGAGACATCATTGATGATGTCTCCTTGAATGCTGACAAAATGTTTGCAACCAAATTGCCAAGCCTGGAGCTCGAACCGCCGAACTACCTGAGCTACTAATATTCAAATACATTTCATAGTTGTTAAGTGAATCACTGCATTGTTATGTTAGTAACACATTCCTTAAGTGAATCTGGCTTCCCCATTGACTTAGCTTGTCAGAAAGTTGCAAAAAGTGATCACATGACCGCGGGACACTGCAATTGTCATAAATATGAATCCATTACTAAGAATATAGATTTTGATCATGTGACCATGGAGATGCTGCAACGGTTGTAAGTATGAAAAATGATCAAAAGTTATTTTTTTCAGTTCTGTTGTAATTTCAAACATTGAAAAACAAATGGTTGTAAGTTGAGGACTACCTGTACCTGATCAAGAAATATAACCCCGAAGCAAGGAAGATTGAGGAAGCACTGGGAATAATAAAGCAGAAAATAATAGCTATAGCTATTATAGCTATATTATATTATATTATTCAGCTCAGATTGCAAATTATATCTTCAATCTTATCAAAAATGTTTCTACCATTTCATCAAAAGAGGGACTGCAGTGAATCAGTCAATATTTGGCAAGTCAAAAACAGTGCAGTTCTGGATGCAGATATGGGATAACCCAAATAAACACAACAGAAATGCAGCGTGGTTAAAGGAAGTGGATAAGAATTTTTTAAAAGCTGAAATAAATGAACTTGCAATAATGGCAGAAATGATGGACAAAAAAGGACAAGAAAGATCAAAAATTGGTCAGGACCAGGTGAAGATGAACTGCATGGTTTCTGTTGAAATATCTGACTAGTCTATACCTACTCGTTGCCAAGCAATTTAACAACATAATGCATGGAGGTGAAATTGAAGAGTGGCTAACACCTGGGAAAATCTACCTTACAATAAAAGATCCAGTAAAAGGGGCAGCAGGCCAATCAAATTGCTAACTGGTGTGGCAGCTGATGTCTGACAGCATCTAGTTCAAAACAAGCTCTTTCCATCTGAACAGAGAGGAAACCACCCAAACAGCAGAGGAACAAAGATCAATTCCTAATTGACAAGATGATTCTGGAAAACTACAAGAGAAGGGAAAAACTACAAGAGAACCTGAGTGTAGCATGGATTGATTACAAGAAAGCATTTGACTCCAAGCCACATATTTGATATTAAATGCCTAGAAGTAACAGGAGTCAGTAGAAACATCAGAAGCAAAGATTGATGGCACAATGGAAGACATTGTGGTCATCTTAATAGGTTGGAAAGATTAATTTAAGAGAGGACTCTTCAATGAGACTCAGTATCACCATTATTGTTTGTCATTGCACTGATTCCTCTATTAACAACACTGAATGGCTATCAAACATAAAAAATATATGCCAGGCTATCCCACCTCCTTTACACAGATTGTTTGAAGCTGTATAAAAATACCATTGGAAACAGACTCGCTGCTCCAAACTGTCCACGTATACAGATATTATAATGGAGTTTGGACTGGACAAATGTGCCACACTCACCATTAAATGAGGAAAAATAGTAAAAACTGAAGGAATCAACATGCCCTATGGAAATAACATCAAGAATCTATATGAAGATGATCACTACAAATACCTGGGCATCCTTCAAGTTGACAAAATCAAGCATAGTGAAGTCAGGAAAAAGATTAAGAGGATACATGCAAAGAGTGAAGAAGATCTTAAAGTCCAAACTCAGTAGAAGTAATACCATCAAGGCAATTAAGACCTGTGCAATTCCTGTCACATCTGTAATAGAAGACTTAACTCAAGCAGAACTAAAAGTCCTGGAAAGGAAGACCAGAAAAATAATGACAATGAATCATGCCCTTCATCTACTCAGCGATGTTGACAAACTCTACTTACCAAGGAAAATAGGTGTCTGTGGAATGTTGCAAGTACACTAGATGGTTGAAGAAAAAAGGGCCTGAAGGTTAGTGAAGAAGATGCATTGAAGCTGGTATACTAGGAAGGCATACTGAGTACTGGAGAGACAAAACTGGCCTCAGCCTGCTCTGCTCAGTCAAGTCCAAGACAGAGCAAATCTGAGCAGCTTTATCCACCACGTAGCCTGAATAATCTGAATAATGGCCTAACAGATAGGATGCTTGCTCTACTGAATAGGAACAAGCCACCCTAAATAGGGCTGCTGAATAACTATCCCTAGATGCAATAAGGGTGGGAAAATATTGATGTTTTGCCGCCCTTATCATCACTAATATGGGCTCTTACCCATATCCAGTCTCATTTACTTCAAGTCTCCTCCTGGTTTCTCCATGCACCCTAGGTGGCTCTTCATCTTCCAAAGTTGCTCAGTAAACCAAGGTGCATCCCAGGATCAGCATAGTGGGAGAGGTCACATAGGAACAATTCAACCCAAGGCTCCAACTATTTGCCCACTCCAGATTGTGACTGGTCAAGCCACTCAGGAAAATCCCCAGTTCTTCTTGGAACACTGCTAGGCCTATCAATTGCCCAAGGTGGGCCAATCAAATAAGCCCTATCTCCCTGCAGGGAGAGTAACATCAATAAGCTGAAAGGCAACCAGGAGTGATCTGACCATGATAAAGGACTGATGTTATTATCCTCCACTGCCAGATCATGTTAACCACTCTGGAACAAAACTCAGACCTAACATGCAACCTCTGGTATGCACTGAGCCATCAATGACTTGGGATAGTTTCATAAATAGCCAACTCTTAAGCTGGCACAGACTCAACATCCTTAGATGGCAAATTGAAATCCCCAAGTCTTGATCTTCTACTGCCATCCCAATAATGGAATCCAGCAGTTCAGGTAGGGAGGCTATTATGCAAAAGACCATTCACAACAACACTCCCAGTTGTTTTCTTGAGTCCAAATTCAGCCAAAGCACCTCACATCCCATCATAGGTAGACAAGAGTCCCTGCAAGCCTGTAATGATTCTTGGATGACAATAGCTACGTCTCTTCCCTCCCCTGATTTCAGCTTGTGCAAAGCCAGAAACCCATGTTTTAATCATTGACAGGGTGAGCCTTTCAAACATAAAAGATTAATAATTAAGATGGTCAAAGTATAGGAGACAATTAAAATATATTCTATATACAGTACGTACTATGCACTGTATCCACATGCATAATTTGTATGCTGCATTTTGGGAAATTTATCGAGTATAACTAGAGACAGATGGACAATAAGTATGGGATGTATGTGGGCCACTAATTTGTAACATTCTACATGTGGACAAAGGAGCACAAAAGAAGAACCCGAGGCTCTTTTTGTCAGAGTCAACATGGACTAGAAAACAGTTCCATGACCTGAACACAATTGGTTTAGAACTTTAGAGAAAAGGGGAAGACTAAATCTCCTGTGGTTCTATTTTTGTCAAGCTACAGATTCATTTGCCAAAGGAAGCCAATGGAAATCAATAAGGACCAGTACAAAACAAACAGTGAACGATAAAGAGGAGAAATTCTATTAGTATGTCTATGAAGCTTGAGAGTTTTGTACTGCCTTCATGGTATCCCCCAGAAGTGTTGGCATATAAATTCCTACCCTTACTCAACATAAGGCCTGGATGATGATGTAGTACAACAAATCTCTGTATTGAGTTGGAGAAACCTACCCTAAAAGAAGTGATCATAAGTTCAAATGCCAATTTTCAAGAATTGTTTTAATTTTCTCTCTGGACTGTTGCAAAAGCACACGCCCAGCATCTATTACTAATTAAGAATAACACCAGACTTTATAGGTCAAAAATTGACTGACATCACTTTGTACAAGCAGTATTGAGATACACAAAGAATCTGTTGTGCTTTAGAGCTTATGTTACATTGTAATGCAGTAAATGAAAAGCCACTATTATGAGGAGATGTTTATGTCAGTATCTGGAACAAATCTCCTTTTTCCTGGAATAGTATTGTCCTAAATAGTAATGTTGCCCTGATAAACAACATGTGATGAAAATCCTATAATCTCAGCTCATAAGATCCACTTATTCACAGCTTCAGTTTATTGTGCTCATTCCTTCCTAGTTTATCTCTAAAAGTAATTTCGCTTAGTTGTGAAATTACCTCTTGTATTGTTTACTTGTAATATTCTTATTTTATTCCTGTAGTTTATTTTTAGAAAGTATAAAATAGAACCAACTTAAGAGAAGAAATTGACACACTTATCCTTAACATAGCAAATGGAACTGGGAAGTAGATATGCTACTCTTTCCATCACATTCTGCTGCATACTCTTTCTGCTATTGCTGCTTATCAGTTGGTCAACTGATTGCAATCAATCAAAATAATTCTTTGTAAGGTGGAGTTTGCATTTTCCTATACAGGAATCATTTTTGACACTCTATGCGGCCTAGTGAGGAAGAGGAAACAGTCAGCTTACTATGCATTTCCTTGATACTACTGTTATAATGATGCAGGTAGATAGGGATAGAAAGTTTTTCAGGAAAATAGCCTTAACTTAGTTTTCTTAACACCTATTCATCCAAGTTCACCTTTTTGGATTTCTGTGCCACTGTATTTTTTATCATACAGCCTAGTTACTCCTTTGGCTTCTGTTTCTTCCTAACAAGTTTTATTCTTCAATTGCTATAGTACAGTTATGAGAAAGTATCACGACATTAGGCCTCCATTATACATGTTAAGTCACATTGGCCTTCCTGAAAAGTAAAGTTCATTTCATCCTGTTTGTATCTTTGAACATCTTTATATCACTATCAGTATAAACTTCAAAAGAGTAAATGTTCTTTCTTATTTTTCATTGAATGATTTTAATAGGTCTCAGTACTACTCTTCACTCAGTACTACTCTTTCAGTGTATTAGTTCTTGTTGAACACTGATAACAACACAAACATATTTATTTATTAAACAAATTCATATGGTCACCTAACTTACACATTGTAACTCTGTGTATCTTGACTGAGTGGCTCATCTTGAAAATTAATTGCTTATGTTTTAACCAATTCACCTTTTTCAAAGGAACAGAGAAACAACTCAAATCTGAATATAACTATTTTGAATTCTGTAAAGTTTTATATTTCAAATCTCGGGCTAGGAAGAATAGTGGCCTTGTAACAAGGTGTGTTTGTGAATGGAAACACCTCATTATACAGCTGAGTACAGAATATACCAAGTGAACTTGAATTTTTTTTAAAAAAAAATCACATCCTTAAACGACGTAAACTGAAAGTTTAAGTTTTGAATTATAATGTTATATAACAGCATGATCTTTTATCTCTATTTTGTTGATAAAGGCTGACAAAATCCATAATTTTTCTTCATGAGAAAGGACCATTTGATAACTGAATAATGGAAATATGTAATTTTTTTTAAGGCAGTTATGTAACATTCATGGTAGATGTGGAATCACAGAATTTAGAATCAATGATGCATAGGGGTAATTTTGTACTTTCTGCACTGATTCAAAAATTCCAAACATATCTGAAATTCAAATCTGGATTGGCTTATATTAAAAATAATTTCAGTATATCTTAATGAGCATCAGCAATACGATTCTGAATAATATACTCCAAAATAAAACTTTTTATCTCTAAATTAAATAACAAACATAGTCAGTCTTCAATAATTTTAAGATTGGTCATTTTTCAATTTACAGAACTTTTCTTGAATCTAAGAAAAAAAAATCGGTACCACAGAGATTTTATAGAGATGTCATAATTTTCTTACATGCTATAACTAGCAGAACTACATTCAGATTAACATGATATGAAAGTGGTAATGTGCAGACATTCCATTTTTTTCTTGAGATTTGGATGTTACCTCCAGTAACTTTAGGGAAGTGGTAATAACACTGAATGCTCTGCAAAAGCAACTTTATGATATTAGCTTTGCAAATTTAAATGTATTCTCACTTGGCATATTACATATGGGAGTTAAACGTATATATAATATCTACAGTTAAAACCCAATGCCTAAAATTAAGCATAAATTTGGTGAAATATCAATACTGTACTATACAATGTTTTAATGGAGAAATGGCTTCATAACAAATGCAACATTCTGCTTCCATAAATCTTTTGAAGAAATTTTCATTACATCTGCAATATAATAGAGATGTCCATATATAGACAAGGCCTCTGAAAAAATAATTTTATGCACTGGAGCTCATTCTTCTCATGATGAAACCAGTCCTTTTGCTTTCTGTTTTTAGAAAGGATATCTAGACATATCTATCAATATATTTTGAATATTTGTTAGTTTTTATGCTTTTATATTTTATCTATGTTGTTACATTTTTAAGAATAAATTTGTTGTCATGCATGTACTTTTTCTGCTAACTTTCTTGAGCAATTTTTGGGAAGTTAAAAGTTAAGCTATAAATACTGAAAGTTTTGCAATGAGAACAGTACAGAAATTATTTAAATACATGAAGGAAATAAATAAATCTTACATGTCAGATATAAACACTTTGAGATTCTAGTCAGAAGCAGCTTATTTTCAGGAGAATATCATAAATATAAGCAGATTTAAAATGCATTGGTTCTTAATCCCAAATTATGATATTCAGTAGTTTGGAATATGCTTTACATATTTTGTTAAAGACGAAAATATGTCTGGTTTTAATAAATTCAACCTCTCAGTCATTCTTGGACAAGGCCAGAAGTGCATTTAAGATCTAAATTTGAAAACTCTATTTTCTTCCAGAGGATTACATTTTTAACAGTAAATGGTAACGAGTGCTAAAATAAAATCCAGGAGAAAGAGCTTCACTGCCATCTAGGTGATGAATGGCAGGTGTAGCAGCAGCCAGCCAGTTCTACTCTGGACTCAGCCGCGACAAGCGTTGCTGGTACAGCTTTCACTCTTTGTCACCCAGTGCCAGCTGAGTCCCCCAGCTGCCAGTTGCTGCCACACAAGGCATAAAACATACACTTGGAACAATTGCAGTGGCACACAACACATAAGACTGCAATATTAATTAGCTTAATGATGCTCATCTCTATTAGAAAGCATGAAGTAATTGTGTTAAATTTGTGTACGCTTTTAATTATTGCTACAAATGATGCCAAGAGTTTATTAAGAGTATCATTTAATTCTGTTTGGCTGTGTAAATAGGGTTTGTATTCATTTGCATCTGAAATGCAGCAAGGGCTACAAGTTACTTCCTGATGGGAAAAATATTCCTTTTTATTTTCTAAATGCTGTCATCTTTCACACGATGATGCCAAGCAAAACCCACATGCCTCCTGAGAAGTGTGTCATCTTTTCCTGTCGCCACAAATTAAAAAGCAAGTTTATAGCCACCTTGCTACCAGGCCATTCTAGCTGAACAACAGACCAGCCAGTCCATCCTCCTTCCCATGATAGAAACAATTGCATCAATTACTGTAATTTACTATTGCAAAGAGTGTATGGCTCATTGGCCTGTCATTATTTTGAAGATGGATTTAATTAACCTCCCTTGAATCTTGCCAGGAAGTGTGAGAGTATTAGTATGGAACACTGGAAGTGTCAAAAAACAGCTGAAGAGATGGGTAATCGGTGTACTGAAATCCAGCTTTACCTAACTACAAACCCTGCTCATTTTAATAATGAGGGAGCAACAATAACAAACTACAAAAGAAAGTATAATCTCACTTCCAATACAATTCAGGGTTTTAAGCAATGTCTGTATTGTTTTTTAAGCATGCAAGCACTTTGCCACCCACAACAAATAAATACATTGCTAAATAGATATTCAGTCCTCTGGAAAAGAAATCTGGACTAGAAGCTTGGCAATGACTTGACATTTATTACAACATTGACTACAAAATTTATGCTGCATATTTATAGGTGCTTCAGCTGGACAGATTTACTTTGCTTTCATTAAGACAATCATTTTTACTAGAAGTTACATCTGATAATCATTTATTACATATTCATTAGGCACACGGTCATCTTGAAAAGTTAATTTACTTCACAAAAAGTGATTAAATCCAAAGAATGAATAAAATACTTTAACATAACCTGAAAAGGCTTGTGATGAAAGCTTATATGCTACTAAACATACTGAAAACATTCTGAAATAATGGGATGTCTTTTGTCTTTAAGTAAGAGGATGTCCTTTGTCTTTTACTAATTGTATGTTTGGGATCATTACTCAGAAAAGTAGCTACTGTGCTTAGTTCCACTAGAAGTGGACTTAGTTACTTGTGTTTTCACATAATTGGTAAATATAGGGCTGGACTTGTGCACTGTTTGTATTTGCAATATTTTTGGTATGATGTTCTGAACAGCCAGAAGTACTCAACCAGCATCCAGCATCCATTTCTCAGCAATTCCAACACCTCCAAATTCTTAGCAGCATTTTCCAGAGTTCCTTTATATTTCTGATGATTTTGTTGTTGTTGTTGATTTTTAGTTATTGTCCAGGGTTTTGGGAGCTGATCTGTCAATTCTGGGCTTTTGCCCGTCCTGGCCATTGTAAATTTCTCATATGGGAGAGGGAAATACTGGCGTTCTTGAAGAAGCTATTGGTATACCATCTCTTTAAAAGACCAACCATGACCTAATTAAAGAGGATTATTACACAGTCTTCAACCTTCCGTTCGGAAAAGGTTATTGTGAAGATGGAGAGCCAATCAAGAGATTGAACCACCTACCCAGTGAGATCAATAGACAAATTAATGGAACCATATCAATTCCCAGAGAGAACCTATTAACTTCTGTAAGTGACATGGGCAGTATCTAAATTTGACAAACAAATAAAGCAAATGACAAGTGTCATGAAATAGCCTCTGAGAATGAATGAAGAGGATTCTTTTTCACAGAATATACTATTTTAATAGGTAGCTTCAATTTCAGTTTCTCGAAGATAGATAGGACATTTTATTTAATATGTTATGTACACACACACAAACACACACAATCTGTGCTCCTTTGAGTCATCATTTCAGAGACATTTCCAAGGGTGGGCAGAAAAGCAAAAGGAGTGGAAGTTTGCCAGCTTTCCCAATAAGTTTCTTTGTGGGAATCTGGCAGGGAGCATTGGAAATCTTCCTCTCACCAACCCTCTCCATTCCTTCAGACAGGTAGTGATTGCTGCCAGATGGGGGAGAAAGTGAGGGATTCCGAGACTGGCTGGGAAACTGACACAGAATATTGAAAATGAAGATCAGCAGCAGCAGCCCAGCACTACAGCAGCCAGTAATACTAAAGAAGGACAACTTCCCCAAATCTCATTCCCTTGGGGTCACGGATCCTGGATTTTGAACATTCTGTAAATTAGTTCTCTTTTTCACACATACACACATACACACGCAACAACACACACACATGCCTATGTGTCTGGATATGTATTTATAGTATTATATATAATAAAAATGTAGAGGAAATAAGTTATTTGATTTGACTGAATATAAGTACTGGTTAGGCCTCAATTAATTTAGCATCTCTGCTGGAAAAGAGACCATCGCAAGAGAACTTACTGCATTAGTCTTCATGTGGCTATGTCTTTTGTTGCATATGAAAGCTTCTTTCTATATGGGGCACTCAAAATAAGTTCTCTTTTTTTACTACAATTATTGTGTCATGACAGCTAAAAACCTCTTCATGGACCACTGCTTTGTTGTGATTAAGGGGCTCACGTAGCTCAATGAAGCTATGAGATATGCCATGCAGGGCCGTCCAAGATAGACAGGCCATGGTGGAGAGTTTTGACAAAATGTGGCCCGCTGGAGAAGGAAATGGCAACTCACTCCAGTATCAAAAGGCTAAAAGAAATGATGGCAGAAGATGAGCCCCCTCAGACTGGAAGGTGTCCAATATGCTACTGGAAAAGAGCAGAGGGCAATTACAAGTAGCTCCAAAAAGAGTAAGGCAGGCTGGACCAGAGCATGCAAAGTGAGTAGATTAGTAAGTACCACTTTGATGGGAACGTAACAGCATAACACGTGCCTTTAACATACAACCATACTGGCTACATAAGCATGGAAAACATCTTCAAATAATGCGGATTCCCTTGGCCAAGAAATAGAGATGAGCACCGCACCCTAGAATTTGGACACGACTGGACAGGGAAATCTTTACCTTTTACACACGTACATACACACACACACACACACACACACACACACATGCCAACTGCTAAAATCCAATTATAAATAAGGAGAGCGGGGCAGGATAGGGTGAAGGTGGGACCTGTTGTTAATTTGATCAACCATCTCCACTGTAATGCTCCCCCATTGGGGTCCCATGCTAACTGGCAGAGCCAGGTCTTTAGGCCCTTATGAAAGATCAGAAGGTTAGGCTGACCTCACATTGTGGGGCATGATGTTGCAGTGGGCAGGTGCAACAGCAGAGAAGGCCCTTCTCCTGGATCCTGCAGGGTGAAATAATCAAGCCAATGGGGCCTGCAGCATGCCTCCTCTTTCGGCACAGATGGGACAGGCCAAGCCTAGTGGGATGAGACAGTCCCTCAAATAGCCTGGACCCATGCCATGAAGGGTTTTAAAGGCGATTACCAACACCTTGAATTGCATCCGGATGCAGACTGGCAACCGATGCAGCTCGCAGAGCAGTGGTATTACATGGGCCATTCTTTGGGCACCAAGAGCTGCCTGTGTCCCTGCACTCTGGACCAGCTGTACCTTCCAAATGTTCCTCAAGGACAGTCCCATGTAGAGTGCATTACACTAGTCCATTCATAAGATGACTAGGGCCTGAATGACTGAACGCAGGGATTCCTGATTGAGGAGAGGCCACAACTGGGCACTATCCAAAGTTGTGCAAAGGCTTCCCTAGTCACAACTGCCACCTTTTTGGAGGGTCCATCATAACTTCAAGCAACTAGTCATTAAGCAAAAAGTATCTGTAAGCAATCAGAGCACTGATGGATAAGACTGGATTGTCAGTCACATGAAAATCTTCAAAAGTTTGGATATGATCTACCATAAACACCTTTTTATTTTTATTTTTCCTACTAACTTATCATTGTTGCTGCTATTGCTCCCACTATTAATTTTCTACAAGCCATAAGAACTAGAACCATATATTATGATATTTTTTTCTAACATATCCTTGCTCTAGTTTGCCACACTATAATCAAAGATATTACAGTAATGATATTCAGAAAGGGATTAGATCACTTAATCTTTTCTACAAAGCAAGACTGAATAATGCTTCCATTTGTAGATTAATGTAAAACATTTCACTGTGAGGCCTAACAAATTATTTTATCGAATTACCTCTGAAATAAATTAGCATATTTATATAATAGTTTATTATGCTACTATGCATGGAAAAGACATCATAGTGACATTAATCTGTCAAACTGCTGAAGGATAAATAGTATTGAATTGTTGACTATATGAAGCATGATCTGATCAGATTTAATCTAAAACTGTGGGAAATAGACCTTAGCTACCTATTTATCTTTTCTTTAGAAATAATTTGTGCTGGCTCATCCATAACTTAGATGGTACCTTATTATGTTCAGAGTAATATAATCTAAGCAGTTAGTTATGCAGTACAGAAGGTAACAACAACAACAATGAAGTATACAAATGAGAATGTCATCAAATATTCTCTAATATAAACTACAATTCTTAAAATCCACAACTGCAAGATATGGAGTAAAGAATTAAGTTTTCTTTGTTGAATTTATTTATTTTAATATTGTTGATTAGTAATTTTTACAACATAAACAAGAACATGTGTATATAAAATCAAAGCACTATAAGATATACCTAAAATTTACATAGAAAAGAACAATAATATTGCAACAATATTTTTGAATATGAAACTCAAGCGACACAAAGAGATGATGAAAAATAATGTTGCTATCAAGGTCAGGTTGATGAAAGAATTAGAATTGTAATTTCCAGAATTATCTTAAATGAGTAACTTATACAATGTGTCCAAAATCTGGGACTCATGACTCCCATGGAATTGAAATTTGGCACATTTTATAAAACGTTTTGATGTAATATAAAATGTCATAAAACATTCCCTGTGAGCAACTCTTGAGGTGCTGCAATGCCTACTTTCAAGGCAGATACATCTCTAAATATCTCCCTAAATTTTAAGAACTTTTCATGTACATTAGAAGCTTTCCAATTTGATGAAGGCATTGAAGAATCTGGTAAGGAAATATCTCAGAAATGATGACCCAAGGACTCATGGGTTGACTAGTTTATTTATCACAGTATCTTCTGATAGAAATTGGCATTACTTTGTGCTTTTCATAGTTGAATAAAACTCAAACTTAAACACCAAGTTAAAAGCATGCCTCTGTCTCCAACTGTAAAACAAAGCATTAAACTGACTTATAGTTTCCATTGAATGATGACATAGAAGTTCTGATTAGCAATTCCTTGAGTGAGAAGATCTCTCTAATTTATAGAAAACTCTCTGTTTCCTACTTTATTGCATGAAGAACTATAGAAAGCAGACAATTCTTTGTAAGTCAATTCCCTCTCCCCACAGCTAATCAATCAAAGACATCTACTCTAACAAACACAGGGGAAGGGGAACCTCTGCATGCTAAAAAGACAAAATAACAGTCAGCCTTGCACACCAATGGAAGGCACTTTACAAATTTAAACATAAGTTGTGACCTTTTTACTAACACCTTATGTGAATTACGGGGTAAAAATGGAATTATAGGATTAATTTTGCCACCAATTTTACTATAGTTGAAAATAAACTGTAGGGTTTGATTTACAAATATAGCAAGACAAGATATGATTAAAATAGCAAGATATAGTCAAAAGCAAGTCTGTTCAATAATAAAGCCTCAAGAGCAAGCATGAAAGACAAGTGGAAACAAGCTATATTCTCTTTTTCTTCAGTTATAAAATTTTAATTTGCTGAAAAAATCTTGACCCAAAGGTGAGTTTTCAAAAGGCAACTGAATTTTGTTTTTCCTTGAGGATGTTTCATTTCTCATCCAAGAAGCTTCTTTATTTCCAACTAAATCAGAATGGAAGATGTTTCTTGGATGAGAAGTGAAATGTCTTCAAGGAAAAACAAAGTCTAGTTGCCTTTTGAAAGAGCACCTTTGAGAGAACCGTGACTTGGATAATTGAGAATTTCCGTACACACTGAAAAAGGTATTGTGATTACTCTTTGAATTGGTTTTCCACAAAAATTTGATAATCTAATCTAAATTTGAGTATACTATAAATGAAACAAGCTTTCTCAATTTACATTTACAGATTATTTCCAAAAATACCATACAGCTAAAATTTATTCAGAGTAAAGTTATGTTTCAAAGACAAAATTAGGCAGAAAAATATATATTAAAAATCAAACCCTGTTGATTCAGGCCAAAGACCATCCTAGTCAAGTGTTTTGCTTTTAAAAATGCCCAAACAGATGCATCTGGAATTTTTACATGTAGCAGATGGAGATTTGTACCTTTTCTATCATGATTCCCCTACAATTAGTGTCTGAAGACAAACCGCCATCAACCTGGAGATCTCCTTGAGTCTTCATGTTCAATGAACACGAAGCCCTTAATCAATCTATCCTCCATCAATTAGTGTTAATTTTGTCTTCTAGTTATGAAGTCCATTGGTTAATTGTGGACTATATGAAGAAACACTTCCTTTGGTCTCTTTTAAATCTCCTTCCACTCAACTTCAGTGGATGGTTCCTTGTCCAAAGGGGGAGAAATTGTCCTTGTCCACTTTCTCCACACCATTCATAGAATAGAATAGAATAGAATAAAATAGAATAGAATACTTTATTGGCCAAGTGTGATTGGACACACAAGGAATTTGTCTTGGTGTAAATACTCTCAGTATACACAAAGAAAAGATACATTCGTCAAGAGTTCAGAATCATAACGTACAACACTTAATCATAGTCACAGGGTACAATCAAATCATACTAGGAAACAGTCAAGTGGGTTGGGATGGGTGATAAGGAGTGGTGAGAAGATTAGCAGTAATAGTAGTGTACACTTTGTAAATAGTTGAACAGTGTTGAGGGAATTATTTGTTTAGCAGAGTGATGGCTTTTGGGAAAAAACTGTTCTTGTGTCTAGTTGTTCTGGTGTGCAGTGCTCTAAAGTGTCGTTTTGAGGGAAGGAGATGAAACAGTTTATGTCCAGGATGTGAGGGGTCTGTAAATATTTTCACAGCCCTCTTTTTGACTCGTGCAGTATATAGGTCGTCAATTGAAGGCAGGTGGGTAGTAATTGGTTTTTTTGCAGTCCTAATTATCCTCTGAAGTCTGTGTCTTTCCTGTTGGGTTGCAGAACCAAACCAGACAGTTATAGAGGTGCAGATGATAGACTCAATAATTCCTCTGTAGAACTGTATCAGCAGTTCAACTGTATCCTTGGGCAGTTTGAGCTTTCTGAGTTGGCGCAGAAAGAACATTCTTTGTTATGCTTTTTTGATGTTAGGTGTCCATTTAAGGTCTTGTGATATGACAGAACCTAGAAATTTGAAGGTCTCTACTGTTGATACTGTGTTGTCTAGTATTGTAAGAGGTGGTAGAATAGGAGGGTTTCTTCTAAAGTCTACCACCATTTCTACGGTTTTGAGTGTGTTCAGTTCCAGATTGTTCCAGTTACACAAGGCAAGTTGCATAACCTCCTGTCTGTATGCAGATTCATCGTTGTCTCGAATGAGACCAATCACTGTTGTGTCATCAGAAACTTCAGTATTTTAACAGATGGATCATTTGAGATGCAGTCATTGGTATATAGGGAGAAGAGACTGGAGATAGCACACAGCCTTGGGGGCCCCCTGTGCTGATTGTACAGGTATCGGATGTGATTCCGCCTAGCTTCACCTGCTGCTTCCTGTCTGTTAGGAAGCTTATGATCCACTTACAAGTGTCTTCAGGTACTGCTAGTTGGTTTAATTTACTTAGAAAAGTGTCTGGAATGATGGTATTGAATGCTGAACTGAAGTCTACAAAGAGGACCCATGCGTAGGTATTTGGAGATTCAAGGTGTTGTAGGATGTAATGCAGAGCCATGTTATCTGTCGACCTATTTGCTCGATATGCAAACTGCATGGGATCTAATAGTGGATCCGTGATGGTTTTCAGGTGGGACAGCATAAGCCTTTCAAAGATTTTCATAACTACAGATGTTAGATCAACTGGTCTGTAGTCATTCAGTTCCTTGATGGAGGGCTTCTTTGGCCCTGAGATGATGGTAGAATGTTTGAAGCAGGAAGGAACATAGCATATCTCTAGTGATCTATTGAAGATTTGGGTGAAATTGGGGGCCAATTAGTCAGCACAGACTTTTAAGCAAGAAGGAATTATTTTGTCTGGCCCTGGTGCTTTTCCTGGCTTCTGTCTGTGTAATAGATCTCGCACTTCTTTTTCTGTGATCACCAGAGATTGTGAGCCCAATGGATTGGGGCCAGTTGTAGGAGGCTTGGCTGTTGTTGGTGTGTTTGAGATGTGGGTTGTGGAGATAGGTGGCTGTAGTTTCTTTTCAAACCTGCAGTAAAACACATTCAGGTCATCTACTAGTTGTTGATTTCATTCTGTCTGGGAAGGAGGTTTGCTGAAGCCAGTGATGTTTTTAAGAGTTTTCCACATGTTTACTGGTTGATTTGTTGAGAATTGATCTTTAACTTTTCAGAGTAGCTTCTTTTTGCTGCTCTGATCTCTCTTGTTAATATGTTTCTGGCCTGGTTGTATAGTATTCTGTATCATTAGAGAGCATTTCACCGAGGCAGCCGTCGTTGGCGCCATCTTGGCTGAAAGATTTTATGCACCTTAATTATTAATTTTATACACCTTAATTATGCTCCTCCCAGTTGCTTATTTTATGCACTTTCCCCACTTCTATTATATATATTTTCAAATCCATTGACCAGATCTGTACACAGAACTTCAGAAGATAATACTCTGGATTACAATAAGGACATTATAATGTTGGGATTTTTTTTATTTTCAATCCCTTTTCTAATGATTCCTAGCATAGAATCTGCTTTTATCACAGTTGCTACACATTGACTTGGCAATTTGATTGAGCTACCCAACCAGATCTTTTCTTAGTTACTTTCAGAAAGCTTGAATCTCATCAGTATATTTAGAGGGGTTTCTTTGTTCCAATGAGAATCACTTTACACTTACTCAGTGGTGGGATTCAACTGGTGTAACAACCAGTTTGGTGAGCATGTGCTTTGCACACCTGGGGTGCATTTGAAAACAGCTCTAAAACTTACCTTCTACAGCAGCTCCAGTGAGTAAAACAGCTGAGGTGCAGCAATCCGCTCTGACGTGTCTATCAGCTGGGCTTCAAACAAAGAAACTATAGGGAGGACTAGGGCAAGGGCAGATGGTAGGGGCCAACTGATCATTAGAACTACCGGTTCGCCCGAACTGGTCTGTAGAATTGTGTTTGTGATTTGAATGGTTAGCTCATATAGGGAAAAGCTACTCACAGTCTCTTTGGAATGATGAGGAGGACAGAAGCTAGATGCCATTCTTTCTGACAATAGCAATGTTTTAGAATGGATTCCACATAAAGTTCAGGCAGGGCTCTCTGTTGCTTTTCCAGAAATATTAAAAAACACAACTAATTGGGAGAGTATGCAATGTATCACCTTTTACTTTTCAAATTCTTTAATTTTATTTTAATTGTTGTTCCAGTTTAGTTAAGTTATATTGTATACTTATTTCTGGGATTTTATGAGTGTTAATTGTCAATTTAATCATTTCATGAGTATGTTAAGTGTTTTCTGTACTATATACTATATGAAGTGAGCTGCTAAAAGTTGCAAGATGGCAGTGGAATATGAAATGCAACGACAGATAACTAGGCCATCGTCCAGTTTAAGAAGCCCCTCCTGCAATTCTTTATACTCACTTTTGAATTTTATTCCCTTTCTGAATATTTTAGTACACCATATAGTTAAAGTCAAAATCACTGTCAACACATAAAGAACCACTGCCATTAATAGAAATCTTTTTGGGACTCATTTCTTATTTCCTTTTATTTAGAAAATTGCCCCTTTATTCCTACTTTTTGCTTTCTGTTTTTTAACCAGTTAGCAACCCATAAAAAACATACCCCCTCACCCACAACTACTACATTAGCTCAAAAACCTTTGATGAAGAACAGGCTTATGAAAATCTAAACAAAAAATGTACATGAGATTACGTCTATCCTCATGTCTGTTGACATCTACAAAAATCCACTCTAATAAAACTGAGGCAGGATTTCCCCTTGGAAAATCTATGCTGAATGCAAGATTTGTTCCTCTAGCTTCCTAATTAATTTTCTTTGCTTTTAATTTCTAATAAATTGCTTGGAATAGACATTAAGCTAACAAGCCTTTAATTTCCCAGATCTCCTTTTAAAAAATGGATTCATGTTGACTATTTTCCACTTCTCTGGCAATGAGCCTGATCTGAGTGATAAATTACATATTTTTGTAGGAGGTTACACTGTGGTGTTTCAAGATACTGAAGCATTATTTTCTCATGTAAAATAATTTACTATTTTGATTACCTAAGTAGACTGATGAAGACTCAAGTAGCTGTCTAATAGCTTTTCTAATAAATACAGATGTAAAGAATTTACTTAATCTCTCTGCTTTATCTCTTATCATAGCTTGTCAGGATTGTTTCCTGCAGCACATACAATCTAAATATTTTTTTTATTCCAACAATAAGGGAGGATCTATTTTGGAGAGATCTGAATATGTCAAACCAAACCAAGACAAACTTTTATTCCCAGACCTATCATAGCTAAGCAATATGTATTGTGGATAACAGTTATTTACACACACACAATCTCTCTCAAAAAGATAAAGGTTTCTCATGTTATGGTCCAATTCTAGGTGGTGGTGTTCATCTCTGTTTCCTAGCAAAGAGAGCCAGCTCCAATGGTAAGGGGGCTGCTGGACTTCTAACCTAAAACATCCAATGGCTACCACATGGTGTACATGTTTCCTAGAACATCTCTTAAATGCAACCAGAAAATGAAGTTTCCTACTTAATTTCCCCTCACATTTGTAAAATTGTAGGCAATGCTGTGAATTGTTTGGTCATGCTTTCAGAGAGTTTTTTAAACAGATTCCTCACTGCCTTCAACAATGTCAGAACTTCTAATGTACTGTCTTCATTGGAAACTTGGGATACATTCATAGATATATCTGCCTTGAAAATATATTACACATATAGCACAGTCAAACATCAACATGTTTTATGACATTTTGTATTATGTCATAAACTGCTGGGTACAACGGACCCAGAGCAACATGAGGAGTTACTTCAAAGTAGTTCCTTTATTGTTGTCCACTATAGAAGGAATTCTGCCAGAAAAAAATCTGCATAACTATTAGATATCCTGTGAAAGCCTCTGGCTTTCTTCCTGAATACCGAAGATTCCATGCTAAGCTGTCTCTTTGATCCTTGGGAAAGACCCTGCCCTTCTGCCACATATTCCACCACATAAACTGTTTCATGATCATTTTATGTCATAAAATGTTTTGTAAAATTTGCCAAATTTTCAGTTCCATGAGAGTTATGGGTCACAGATTATGGACACTTTCTGTAAATTAGCCCATTGTAGGGATCTAGGTTCAAAAACTGTTACCCTATAATGCATGATTTCGCCCAGTTAAAGGTTACAGAAACAAAAGTTTTACTAATAAATAGTTACTTATTTCTATATTTTAAAAAAGTTTGATGACTTCTAACTTTCAAAATCACTAGCTGGTAGGTACTATGTTGGAGAACCTGGGCTATATGTAATCCATTCCTTTCCCCAAATTACAGCACTTATCTTTACATTCCTTAAATTTACAGGTAACCTGTTATTTATTGTGCAAAACTACCTAGACAGTTTCCATTATATAAGGATGGACTGCCTTAATATTAATGCTACTATATTACAAAATGTTTTAATAAACTAGACTCTTCTTGCAAAAGTTCCAGACATTTTTGCATAGGAAAACTTCTATATTTATTAATTAGAAACTACAGGGCTTTTAAAAGGATATTGAAAACAAAAGGAACTGTAACTTTCAGGTTCAGCAGCCTCTAAGAGATCTGTGATATCTGTCTTTAAAAAATTAAACAGGAATTGAACATCAATCTACCAATTACTTTTGTTATTCAAAACATGTTTAAACTTTCAGACTGTACAACAGCAGTGCAAATGGAATAAGTACAAAACAACAACAACTTGCTATAGCCCACTACAACAAACACAACTGGAACAGACTTGCCTTTTTAATTAGCTAATCAAGAGCTAAAACTTCAATGAACTTTATACGAACAATGACAGAGTAGGTACAAATTGATGATGGATTAGTGGATCCAGCCACTGATTAAGTATGCAAGAAAACAAAACGAAGTTATGGGATTATTTTTAATCTGTTAATAGGGTTAGGATAAATTAGCAATTTACCAAGAAGCTTACAACTCCAAGTAAACTTTGATGGCTTATTGCTACAATAATTTAATAGTTAGCTACTGGGTTGACAGATATAAAATGATTTTAAAAGTTTGTGAACCCTTCTGATTTTTTGAAATATCTCTGACTCATTTGTATAATAAGGTTCTCCCTGCCTAGTTTTAGAACTTGTGTGCAGAAGTGATCACATTTTAAGTTATATTTTTGTAGAAGTATTGAATATTCAAAAAGTTCACTTCTTAAGCACCACTATATTAAAGAGAATATTTTTCCTACTCCTGCAAGAAAATGATTCTCATATTATTTTACAATATAGTAATTCTTCATCATGAAAATTTTGTGAAAAAACAAGAGATGTATTGCTTTAATTATCACTCAGCATTTTTCAAACTTCGGTCCACAATTTTAGAAATGTTAAAATGAATGAATGGATGGATGGATGGATGCTGTTCCCAGCAACTATTTTTTGGCAAACATTTGAATCCTTCCAAAATGGCACAGATCTTTGTAGCATCTTTGTAGGCCTTTGACCTACAATGGTTTTCAGTGTTTCATTCACGGGATATGTGAATGAAATCTGAAATGTTGGAGAATTTAGCTTGTATTCCTAAGGACTGAAATGAACCAAATCAACAGCTACCAGATAAATATAATAACAAAAGCAATATATTGTTTGCTAGCAAGCAACCAAGTTCAGAAATACTCCATAGATTGTTCATTTCTGTCTACGGCATCAGAGAAGGAACATTTCTCAACCATTCAAGCATAAATCCCCTATTGGTGTAACCTTTGACTCCTTGTATTGGAATAGTGGGCTTACTGTATATTCAATATATTATGGTTTGATAGCTATTTTCAAGTTTTATAAAATTTACTTTTTTGGCAAATTTAGTATTAATTTAAATTGCTTACTAATTGTTTTTTTTTTAATTGAAGAATTTTGAATGGAATGTAGAAGTAAACAAAGAAGAATGTCCTACCTCTACCACTGACTTTGAATCCAGTCGAAAATTGAAATCACCAAAGATAAAATATGAAACTCGTTCAAACCGCTGATCTATAATTCTGAAAAGACAAACAAACACAAACATTAAATGTTTAATTTAATGTAAACATTTAAATTAAATGCACATCATCAAAGAATTTGGATCAAACAGTTTTCTGGAGGAAGATGGGGAATCAGAAGCCTTGAATGATCTCAAAAAATATGAATGGATTAGAATAAACGGAGAAGAAGACCTGTACTTTAAATTTAACTATAAATCTCTATAGCTTTTCAGATATTTGCAAGATCTCTCCCTTCTCAAATAAAAGTTTTGTAAGTTGCATGTAATTGTGCACTATATTTTCTTTTGAACATGCCATGAATCACATTTCCTATAAAAATTGTGATTACTCACTCAGAGGAGTGATAAATTTCAATAGAATAAGAAAGAATGTAGCCAAGTTATGTCACCAGAATTAATTTTATGTTTCTCAGTGGGAGGATCTACTGCTATTTCAGTTATTGTCTGATGCTTGTAACATATTATCAAATGTATTGTAATGAATCTGCAAGACTTACAACTCAGTTTTACAGTGCTGCCAAATATATGATCAGATTAAATTATTTTAGCAGTAGTATGAGTATAGACCTCATAGCCTTCAGCATATACAAGCACATTCACTCACACTCATAAAAGATGATTTGTGCTTATCATAGAGGTGCTATCTATCAATACACATGAAATTTAATCTAAGCTAATTATATGTAATCCATCAATCCATCACACAAATATGGGATTTAGATTCAATTACTTGCTATCTCTTGGTATTATAAAAGACATTAGTACCAATAACTAGATATTCCTGCCTAAAATTTATGCACAACAGACAATAATACAAAGCCATTTATAAAGTTGTTTGGGACAGAAAAACAATATTGTATAGTACTGCCATATTCACTACATCTTCTACCAGTATATAATCACATGTCCTGATAAAATTTAAGTAGCAAGTAATATTTCTGTTTGTCAGAAGATTGATACATACAAGGCAAAAATGGTATTATCTCAAACAATTGCTTTTTGTGTGTGTTCTAGAAACTGATTTTACATTGACAGGCTACAGTTTTACCAATCTTATGTTTATCTTTGGACTATCACTTCCTTCCTGATAATGTCAAAGAGTCTATTTCTACAAATTTTCTTGTTTGGCTGAATCAAACATAGAAACTGAATGATTAATCTCAGTTCTAGATGTTTGCCCTACACAACATTAGTACTGCAAATATTTATCTTCCATTTATTTCTTGAAGATACACACCACTTTTTGGCAGTATTGAGCAATGAGACTTATATTGTCCTCCTGAACAGAATAATTCATTTCTAATGATTCATATTTATAAACTGCTATCAGGAAAAAAAAAGTTTAAAAGGCAAACACTGAACTTCTGAAGTTCTCTACCTACTTTAATTCAACTGTATAGGGGAGGCCATGTCATCCCTTCCAGGTAGAGCTAGAATAAATGTTATGAATGCTAATATTACTTTTATTGTAAGGTTATAGTACAGAAACAGAAGCTCACAAATTTTAATACTGCATGCTTCTCCCTCCCACCTTTTATCATGATGAGAATTAAGGAAGGTCCTATTTGAGTTGCTTTCTCAAATTATATTTCTGTCCCTAGACTCAGATTTCTTTTGTCTTGGCCACAGCTCTTTCTCCTGTTCTTCAAGGTTATTCTTACTGTCCATTGCAAGTAGTGGTTTTAGCAAGTTCATCTTCTGTATAGTTGCTTTTTAATTTATGAAAGAGGATTTCTAATTTTGATTCCTTAAAGCATCCAACTACTCCAATAATCATTCTCAGAAAACTAAATACCCAGCTCAGACATACCAAATTAAATCTGACTGAAAACAATCAAGATGAGACCTCAAGGAAACTGAAGTTTCCTTCCAAGAACTCAAGAAAAACACACATTTTGAGAAAAAAAGCAACCATCAATTTTCTTTGACATTTTGGATTCACACTTATACAGCAAACCCAGGTAATCTATAATATTGGGTTAATACAAGCAGTAGTAGAGGTTACCCTTAATTACTCTGACCCCGAAAACACGCTGTTCAGACCTCAAAGAAATGTTGTGATTTAAAAGCGGGCCTTTTGAGGTGTTTCAATCACAAAACATTTTCCGCACTTTTGGCAACTAGGACTTGTCTGTTTTTTTCTATATAGCTATCCAGTTCAAAACAACTTGGGGAGAGATGGGGGAAATACAGCCAGTTTAAAAATCATGAACAAAACTAGCCTCCAAAACACCCATCAAGAAAACATTTCTTAAAACATTGCTCAGTTTATTTCTATCAATCCCCTGGCCCAATTCTTGTGTGAACAGCCAGGTCTTTGTTGCTTTTCAAAAGGACTGGGGACTGCCTGGGTTTCAATGGATAGATATTCCACTGGTCAGTGATGGATAAGGCGAGTTTCCTCCAATCCCATCAGATTGCATTATTTAATAGAAAGTATCAGAAGCATGCCAGTTCTGTCAGATCTGTTGGGATGGACAAGAGGTAATAGGAAACAAATAAGCTGCTAATAATCCAGTAAGACAAACAGGAAGTGATTAAGGTATGAATGATAGTAAGCAGGATGCTTGCTCCAGGAATGGGTGCAACTGGTGTACAAGGCCTCCTGCCCACAAGTGGTATCTCTCCCTCAAGAAGAAGCCAACAATTAGGATAATCCTCAAAATGTGCATCCAGTTCTGCCTTGGGGAGTGCCATCCCAATCATAACTGAACATTGAAAGTCTCCAATAAAGGCCATCCCTAAAATCTATGCCACTGAGTCTTTCTAGAGTTAAGTATAAACCAAATGCTCACAGCACTCAGACACTGATAAAGAATCTTAAAGGTGTCACTTGGTTGGTTAGAGATAGAGGTGCACAACTGAATATCATCAGCATACCATGAGGTCTCATCCTATTCTAACAGATGATTTTAGTGAGCAAGTTTGATCAATGACATTTCAATAGGAAACCCAGACCAAAAGCCTGGAATGAGGCAAAGTGGGCCCTATAAAACTGCAACTTAATATATTCTCCATAAACTTTCATCAAAAGAGGAAGTTGAAAACTGGATGAAAATTATCCAGTATTGTTGAGTCCAGGAATGGTTTCTTGAACATGAGTATATATCGTTGTATCTTTAAGTAAAAACAGACTACCCTCTCTATTGTGGATAAATTAACCACTGCCTAGACTCAATCACACACTACCTCCTCAGGCAGCCTAAACCTACCATGAAAGATACAGATCTAATGTACAATTCCAAGAGCTCTGTCCACTTCTTCAGGACTAGAGGTATCATTTCTACACCAAAACATAATGTGCCTCAATTAACCTCGTAGAATCTGCATTTCCTGAGTTCAACTCCAAGTTTATCCATCAGATGATTTGAATACTCCTCAGAAGAGCCTTACAGATTGTTCTGTAGGTTTTCCCCCAAAATTTGTTAAAATCTTTTGTGAAAGATTTTAAAGGTTTCTGCATCTCTTGGCATGCAGTAATCCTCTGGAATGGTAGCAACAGCTTCCAAGCCCCTAGTTTAGGCAATGACTCCAATTTATGGCCTCCCAACTAGCCTTGTAGCTAAGATGTTGCATATGAAACACTGAGAGTGGAGCCTTTCCTTGGCCTGGGTTGCAGTGGGCATGGGGCAGGCAGATAAGACTGAGGGCAAGCAGGAACTCAGGGAGGGCTAAGTGTTGCATGGGGAGGGGAAGTCCTGCTTAGGGGCCCACAGTTTCTGCAACTTTTTCAAGCTGCCCTCACAATGGTTCATGTGTACTTTTGCATTAAAGATATTTATGAACAGAAATGTGTGTTTGGAAAAAAGCATAAATATAATTCATTTTTTTGTCTTGGGTAATGTATAAATAGCATCAGTACTTGCTCTGTAAATCACAATAAAAAAAAAATAGAAAGATTAGGCATGTTAAGAGACCATTTAAAGAAACTACAGCCTCCCCAAAATCTACTTCAAAGTTACAATGGCTGCATGCTCTCATGGTCACATAATCACATTTTGGGCTCTTGGCAACCATCTCACCATTTATTGATTTATTTGTTTGTTTGTTTGACTGTCTTATCTGTTTGTTTATTTGACTTGTCTGCCACCCATCTTGTCTAATGATATTATGGGATTTGCAATGTTCTGTAGTTACATGATCATGATTTTCCTCCTTGTTTCCAACATTTACTTCCAGTTTCTGGCACCCCCCCCCCATGAAAACCTATCAATAGCTGGAAAAAGGGCCATAAAATCAGTCTGGTCATGTGATGGCTCGATTTATGACAGCAACAAGTAACTGACAATCATAATTTCATGCTCAATTATGGTTGAAAATCAAAGAAGGACTACCTGTATAGGCTATTGTTTCCAACATTTATCAATTGTTCAAGGTTGATTTTAACAGAAAAATTTCCGTTAAATTAAATATTAGGTTTGATGACAGCCTTCTTTAAAATCCATGAAAGTATATGAAAAGGTTTGCTTATTTAATAGGAAAAATATCATGTATATATGTTTACAAATGCTCAGTAATATATTTGGGCAAACATGTTACAGTAAATTATGTCTATTTTGAAATAAATACACTATATCCAAATAATATTTTTTTCTAGGCAATGTATTTAGCATCTCAGCTCTGAACTATCAATTCACTGAACTATGAAGGCACTTTGGGGGTATTTCTTCCTATTTAAAGTGAAAAATTAAAACATATTCAAGATGATGAATATGACAAGAGCTATATAACTGAATTTTACTATTTATTCTCATATTTATTTCTAATAAGATGGCCCAGAGATGAGGATGTAGTGAAGAAGAAAAAACAGTTACATATCAGTGATTTTGTGAGCCTGGGTTTGTGTGCATGTTGGGAGCTGGTGAACATGATTCAATGTGACAAGAGGAACATGATCTAGCTAAACCATTTCTCAGGGCACTTTGTAAGAAGGATCAGCTGCATTATTCCTTTAATAGCCATGTCTAATGCAATAGGCCAGTGCTTTTTGTCCCAAGTCAAGGTATCAGCTGCAGGTCAGAAGGTAACATTCTGTTTACAAGATTATTTCCTAAAGCACTTATCTTGCCTTCGGTGTGAAAAGTTGACTTTTCTGTTTGTAAGGGGGCCAAAAGAATTGAAGGAATGGGAAAAATTAGCTACACTGAGCTGGAGCTGAATAGAATTAAGTGGGAGGTCTGAGAAAGGCCCGCTGTGGTGCTCAGCGGGATACCTTATTAGCCACGTCATCACAGTTCATTCAGGCAAACAGTAACAGTGTCACCAACATTCCCACACAAAGACAAAGTTCTTTACACAGTCTATAAACATGCTTCCCTTGGCCGATTCATCCTGGTTTGACACCACTGAAAGGATGGTGCTTCACGCACTTTCTCTCCCTCCCTCTCTCTTTTCTGAACAAGAAAACAAAATCTCAACCATGGTCCAACAAGATGAATAAAGGAAACAAGGAAGAACATTTTAATATTTCTAGGGAAGAAGTAATTTAGATGACAAAATATTTTTATATATAAAAAGTTTTTGGGTGCTTTCAAAAATTAATGTTAGCCATAATCTTATTTATTTTTGTGTATTTATCAACACAAGCGTGTATGTGCCTTGAATGCTAATGAAAGGAGACCATTTGACCCCACAATGAAAGAAATTACTAAGAGCACAGGACAAATTAATAAGAGCAAAATGAAATGTAAAGTTTGAACAGTGTTAAGACAGAGTGCTATGTTCAGCAGTGGCTTGGACAGATTTTGAAAAATCTCTTCAAAACAGAGTTAAATGCATATTTTAAGTATTTTGAAGATCACTTTTTTGCTTTTTAACTACGTATGCAGAATTTAGTAAAGCAGCTTACTAAGTTTATTAAGGTAGTTGATATAAAACAAACTTGAGGTCTGTATGGTTGTCAGTGCAGTATGGTTTGACGATATAGAATATATTTTATTTTTTAAAAAGAAAACAATAAAAATAACCTTAAAAGGCTAAATACTGTTGCAACCAAGCATCAGCATAAACTGACTGCAATGATAAGGTGTTCATTTTTGTGTGGAAGGACTTGGTCTGCTCAAAAGAATCCCTCTTTGAGGAAGATGGTCTAGAAATGCAACATATAAATAAATTTTTTAAAAAAGATACTCTAAACATCAAATAAACTCTATAAATACGAATATCCTAAAAACAATGTTGTTGCATGCAAGAACTGCCATATCATATCATATATCTATATAAGGCTATTTAGAAGTAATTTTACTAAACAAACAGTAGAGGTATTTTCATTTGTGTACAATGTTGAATGTCCTCTGGCCAAGAAAGGGGCCCAGAGAAGTTTTGAAACAAGGTCATAGAAAGGTGACTCTATAGAAGATTTCACATCTTTTATTTCATTTACACACAGTTGTTCATTGAAGCATATTGGCTATAAAGGACAGCTGACAAATAATTAAAGGAGTAATAGAATATTAGATTAGACTTTTCAATGGTTATATGAATTGCTTGAGAAGTTCCACCATTTTTTAAAGTTTTAGGTACTACAAAGCTGTACTGCTATGATGGAACTACTATGACACTTGTTCCTTCTAGCCCAAGCTTTTCTTTGCTTGCTCAAAGGCAAAGGAAGTTTTCATATTTTATGTCAGACTGCTCTGAAGCAAAAGGAATCTGTAAAATCAGTATGGTATGTAGTCTAACCACTCAAATCAGAAAAAAAGCACTGAAATCTCAGCACACTCATGCTGATTTTTTAAAGTTGTATTACAAAATATGAATTTTATTTTATTTGACTCCAGTGGACTAGAGTTGGTCTCTTGTGTGAACTCAAACACCACTTTGGATATTGGTTACTAAAAACTGGGGGGGAAACTCCATAATCATAGACACATAAATATTAATATAAAATCTTCCTTCACTTATCAGTACAGGGGTTAACAACAGAGGAGAATGAATTAGCATTAGCTCCTAAATTAATAGTTAAAATAAAAGCTGCTGATATTACAAGCAGTCTTCATTAAGTGACCATAATTGGGACTGGCAACTATGTTGTTAAATGAAACAATCACTAAGAGGGAAATCCTGTGCTTTCTTTTTTAAGAGTAAGTCATGACAATGTGTATTGTCTGAAATAGTAATCATGTAACCAAGGGTTGCTGCAGTGGTCATAAATGTGGGCATTAGTCATAAGGCTATATTTTTTGGCACCATCATAATTTCAATCACTAATCAAGTCAGTTGCTAAGTGAAGACTATCTATATAAAAGCATTAATGTGGTCAAATTTATAAAACAGTAATGTTAGACTATTCATTTACCAACAAATGAATTTGTCTTGTTGCTTAGCACACTATGCACTCCATAACTTATCTTGGGACAGTTTTTAAACATTTTTTTTTTGCTTTATTCCCCCACCCCCCAAATTTATACAGCCACCATCGAAACAAATGGTTCTGGGTTGTGGGCAATCATAAAATCAATTAAAATCAAATTACACACATAATACAAGGAAAATTAAATATATTCAACAGACAAGAAAATTATAATCTGTAAATTATATACTATGCCAATAAATCCAGGAAATGGGAGCCTTTGGGAAAAAATGAAATAGTGTCAGTGTAGAGTAACAAAAAAAGATCTAAAGTAAGTGTTTTCACCAGCATGTTGTAATGCTGACATTAAAAAGCTGAACTTTATCATATTTTTGAACCTTTTTGCTTTTCGATATAATAGCCAAACCTATTAATAATATAAAAACATTTCAAAATGTCAGGCAGCAAACAACAAGATAAAAGGTGTTGTCAAGAGTCTTAGGTAATCATCTTATTACTTAGGGCATTTGCCAGGATCATTTAACTAATATGTGAGTTCACTTTTAATTTCATTATCGAGTCCCATGAACAACACCAAAATAGCAATATTTTTTAAATCAATTATCACGTCAGCAGATATTAACATGGCAAGAAAGACCACATCAATAATATATATTTAATTTAAGGAAAGGATTACAAGAGCTATGAAAATCAATTTTTAGAGCTGGAAAAATGGCTCTGTTTAGTTAGAATGGTTTTCCCCTCTATTGACAAAACCATGATCTTATCTGACATTGACATTTAAACTAATGCAATGTTAGGTACACATAGTGATATAAGTACTTGTCAATTCTGCTACAATAAAGCACGACTACTATTGTAATGGGCAAAGCTGTTATAAATGTGAATTGTTTCCTAGTAATAGAATTCTTATAGTACAGCACCCTGGCTTCAGATCAAAATCTACAGTTCATAGGCATGTAAGAAGCATTAGATTTAAAAAAGAACAGACAAGCAATTATATTCAGTAACTGGACAGGCCAGATATGCAATATTTGGATTGTATAGTTTTTTATTAATCATAATTATAATAATGTGCAATGTGGTAAAATCAATGCTGAATCTCCAGTTCATAGTAAACTAAAAAAAAAAACTCAAATAATCTTTAATTTTATAAACTATGCAAAATGGTTTTCTAATTTAAAGACATAATTCAGTTAGGTGGAAAGTGAAGCAAATGACCTTGGACTGGTCATCAGAGGTGGTATTTAGCCAGCTCTGACAGGTTCTGGAGAACCGGTAGCAGAAATTTTGAGTAGTTCGGAGGACCGGTAAATACCACCTCTGACTGGCCCCACCCCCATCTATTCATTGCTGATCAGCTGGGTCTTCTTTTGGTGCCCTGCACAGGAGTAGAAAGCAGGTTAGTGGGGTGGGGAGGGAATGTGGATTTTACAGTATCCTTCCCCTGCCACGTCCAAGCCACGCCACACTCACCAAGCCATGCCGTGCCCACAAAGCCACACCCACAGAACTGGTAGTAAAAATTTTTGAATACCATCACTGCTGGTCCTTCCATCTCAGCCTTAGGAAGTAGGCAATGGCAAACTAACTCTGAACACTGCAGGAAAACATTGCTAGGAGTCAAAAATAACTCAAAGGAATTATTTTTATATTTTCTAGTTTCTATATTTTAAGAAACATTGTAAACATTTGACATGTCAGTATTACATGCATTTGCAATTTACGTGTATACAAATTTGTACCTAGTTTGGGAAAAGCTGCAGAAGACAGTATTTTCCACACAAGGGATGTCAGGAATTAGAGGGAGTCTGGGATAATCAATCTCCCCACACAGCACAGATGTAAATGTAACCATACTCACATACAATTTTAGTATAAGATCACTCCTTTTTTCCATAAAGAAAAGAGTTGATACAGCAATATCTATCTATCTATCTATCTATCTATCTATCTATCTATCTATCTATCTATCTATCTATTTTAACGTTCACAATAGTTGCAGATTCAGTTGGTTTAAAATTAAAACATAGTTATTTTTTATAATCCCTGTCAAAAGCAACAGTGTCCTATTATTGGAAAAATATATTTTTTAAATAACAACAGTAAACTAGTATTTACAAATATGCCAAGTGCTCAGATTTTTTCCAGTGACCTGGATCATTCACACGAGGTTTGCCTCTGCCTAGAAACAAAGTGGCTTTTTTTTCAGCTCATTTACTTGCTAGTTCTGGGAAAAGCCCAAAAAGAAACCTTTAGAGTAGAGGGGTCTTTGAGAAGATTTGACAGTTGACTGATGAGCATCTATAAAATGACAAAGCATTGCTCTGTGCAGGCTGTGCATCACATTGCCTCACCCTGGGAAAACTAATTGCTTTGAATTGTTAATAGTAACATTATTTTTCTGGCAATCATTTCTTTTGAATACTCAAAATGAGCATGAAACAGCTCCTTTGACTAAACATAAAAGTTAAATGTCCCAATGTTGATCAAATTAACTTCAGCTATGTGACAATGGACTATATTTGTGAGAAAATAATGAGGATCACAAAAAGGGGCTTTATGGCAAGATTTCACAGTTGTAATGTAAAAAAAATGTTTTTGTTCAACTAGGCCAAATTATGTTTTGAAGAGACAACAGAAGATCTATGTCAGGTTTGAGGGGATGGGAGTTAAAGAGAATATCAGGGTAAATTTTGATTTTAGAATTGGCATATCAAGCACAGCTGTGTGTGATTACTCCTCTTCCATACTATTACTGTCATTACTGTCCATACTATTACTGTATGGTAATACTATTACCTACTATTTTCATTGAAGACCTGCTTATTCAATTCCTTATATTTAACATTTCTTGTGTTTTGTTCCTCTCTATGAAGATGATCTGCGTAGTAAGCAGTACTTGCATAGTAAGCAACTAATTAGAGAATAGTTGTTCTATTTCAAAAGGCACAAGATTTATCAATTAAATATTTATTAGGAACTTAAATACAAGTTTTGTAAGACAAAGATTTTCATAGGAAACTACTGGCCTCAAAGCAATTCTTGTTATAAGTTACTACAATGACTCTAAATGTGACAAAAGTTCATAAGGTTACTCTTAAAAAATCTGCATGCCACTAATGAAAAGCCAAGAAAACAATTTCAAACAATGTTAATGAAAATCAAAGCATGCTATAGATTTGGTTCATTTTTCTTGTGATAATTTTTATTCTTTTCAATACTGTTTTACTTAACTACAATATTCCAGGACTATATTTTATTTTTGGATATATATATTTTAAATATTTAAACTCATTTTCAAAAAATAAGAACCCTCAATTTTCTTTTCTTCGAAATAATTAAGACAAACCACAGTCTATGATGCTCAGTTCAATCTTGCATAAGCAGACATAATTAATTGGGATTCACACTTGCATCCAGCTTATGGAACTGTTTTACTTACTCCCACAAATCAAATGTGAAAAGATGTTTCAGTTTCATTCAGTGAAGGTTTAGCTCATTAAATTCTTTTCCTTTTTAGCTTTGTTCCTGAAACTTGAACTGCATTTGCTCTTAAATGCTCTTTAGCAGTTTAAAGACTATAGAGGAAAAGACTTATCAGCTCCTGGTTTTAACAGCACTAAATCTGCATCATTAGAGGATGCAGATAAGGGGATTTCAAGGCCCAGCTTGAAATTTCTTTCTTCTGTCTTTATCTGATACTGCATAACTCCTGTAGCTCAGCTGGAAATGTAGATCTATGAATCCTTAAAGGGAGATTAAAAGGCAAGAAAAGAACTACTTTCTTTCCTATAGATGCTCTTACTTTCCCCTTTTCTACTGTCTGAAGGAGTGATGACAGACAATAGTCCAAGATGGTTCCCAAAACCGTCTGAATGGGGGCACTGTTGGTGGTAGCATTCATTCAAAGTGAGCTTCAGTGTATTGTCCTCCCTCATCAGCAGATCAGAATAGAGTTTGCTGGTGGCTGCCAAAAGGTTAGCAGCCCTGATGAAAGGGGTTTCCCATTATTCACTGCTCTTACAGAAGTCCCTTTTGTGCCGAGAAGCCCACCGTTTCACTACGGAGGTCCGGATCTGCGGCTGGCTGCTTTCTCAAAATGAGCAATCTATGTGAATGCAAACCCTCTGTGATAGTGCCACCTAAAACTGAAGATTTTCTTTTCTGAAAGGCAGGAGAGTCGAGTCTGGTTTTGGCAATGTCACATCGTAATGATATACTGCCATGACATATTTGACCTACAATTAGTGCTATTGCAACTGAGCAGTTTCCTTACTTTCGCCAAGATGTTTGTGGAAGCATTCCAAAGCCTGACAACATTAAAAGAAAACAAACAGCAAATCACAGTAATATACAAATGTTTCCTTGGAACACTATCATAATCAAAAGAGATGGAAATAAATTCCAAATCAAAAATTAATTCGTTCCCCTTGAAGTTTATGCACATAACTGCATGCTATTTTATAGAGTGGGATAATGGGTCAATTATTTTCGTTAGACCACCTACTATCTGCTAGTTGCTAGGATCAGCTGCAAAGAATGCTGGCCCAGGTAGAGCTTAATCTTATCCACCAAAGGATATCCACAAGAAAAGTAGACTCACAATCATGTTACCCAGATTAGTTATGCCCGAATTCTAAAAGGGACACCAAATATTTTTCTCGGTACATTGGCTCACCTTGGCATACTACAGAGACCAGGGGCCCACACAGATAATAAGAATGAAGTCAAAATAGTTTTATCTTAGAATAATTAAAATAAAGCAAGAATCAAAACAAAAACTTTACAATACTCCATTTTTAAGATGGGGAGTTTGGGGAAAAGAAAATTCATGAATTTCGAATAACCGGGTAGTTGAAGCATACCAATTAATACATTATACAAGAATCCTTTGCCAGGTGAGGAGTAACCAAATCAAATGACAGTCCAATATTCTAACATCCACATTTCTTTTTCCCAAATGTTCTTCATTCTGAATATACAACAGTAGGCATGAGAAAGTATGAAAAGTTGGTTAGAAATAAAATATTAAATTTGTATTTAGCATTATGTTACCCAAAAAGTGAGGATTAGAATACAGTATTGGACATTTTTATCCTATATTATTTTGTAAGCTCTTAAATATTGTCCAACTATGTACAATGAACAAATTTACCCTATCATTAATACCTTTAGAAAGTAAAAAAATCCAAATTCATTTTTACTGTATAAAATGGGAATATTCAAGGACAGAATGGTAGTGTTATTAAACTATGGAACAAAAATGTTGAATCTATTAGAATTGAAGCCTACTATGTTTTAATATTATTATGTTATATTATTTCAAAAAAAAAACCTTGCACAAGATGAATTCCTTTTCTGGTAACTGCATGGACAAGTTCATATAATTCATTGTATCAACATGGAACTGATTCACCATTCTTTCTTCCAAGACATTTCTTTGATTTTTCAATTTATCTTCCAACTTTGGTATTTCCTGGTGATACCCAAGTATTACAGTAACAATGTTTACTTCTATTTAGCTTATTTGAGTTTGGCTAAAGTTTGTTAATGAAACTCAAATACTTTGGCCACCTAATAAGAAGGAAGGATTCACTGGAGAAGAGCATAATGCTGTGAAAGATTGAGGGCAAAAGAAGAAGGGGATGACAGAGAATGAGGAGGCTGGATAGAGTCACTGACTCTAAATGGACTCCGGAGGATAGTAGAGGACCGGAAGGCCTGGAGGAATGTTGTCCATTGGGTTGCGATGGATTGGACACGACTTCACGACTAACAACAACAACAACAAAGGGTTCATTGGGGAGCTTTCTGATTGTAAACATATCTGAATTTTACAATCATCAAAACCCTGATGAGTTCTATAAAAATAAAAGGATATCCATATAAACTGGGGTTTATGAATATTACAATTCCAACTCATTTGGAGGGCACGATCTGGAGAAAGCTGCTGAACTTGTAATTAGAACATGCCTTTTATACCTGGCACATCCCTCATTTACTTTCAAAACATACTTGCAAGATTTCATAAGTCTAGTACAGGGATGTCAAACTCAAGGCCCATGGGCTGGATCCGGCCCGCGGACTGATTAGATCTGGCCCACAGAGCTGCCCTTGGAAAAAGCTAAGGACTGGCCTGTGGTGCCTCAGCCTGGCCTGACCAACCGGATTCTGATCATGGCAGCCATCCAGGCCAGAACACGGTCAGCCTTAGATCCACGGAGCTGCCCTAGACCCAGCGAAGGGCTGCCCCCTCCTTTCCCCATGGGCACGCACAGAGGAGGTGGTGAGTGCATGCGAGGCTTGGCATCCTCAGGGACCATCTTACCCCGCAGGCTGACTGCGTTCAGAGTACTTCCCTTTCTGGCAGGACATGCAGGGGTGAGGCCAAGGTGACAAGGCAATTTGTCACTGGCTCCAGGGGGCCACGTAGGTTGGATCTAAGGCTGACCATGTGCTGGCCTGAATGGCTGCTCTTCCTCCTCCTCTCCTTCTCCAAGTTCTTTCCAAGTTCTGGCACGTGCGTGCATGTGTGTAAGTTTTTAATTACTAGATCTTTGAACAGTGGGTGCTAGGGATTCATGGCTAGCAATGAGCACAGGCTGGTTGCTGCTGGAATTTGGCAAAGAAAAGGGAAGAATGCCTGAATATGATTTTATTTTTCTGGGGAGTCGGGGAAGAAAGCCATGCAGGCCTCTCAAGGAGGGCGGGGGGCACAGAGATTGGAAATATGCAGAGAATGGGGAAGCTCCCATTCATTTGCGGTTCATGGGGGGAAGCAAATGAACAGGGAATTTTGTTTTTTTCCTGGTTCTTCTTTTACAGCTTCTTCTGGGCCTCTGACAACTTTTAATGTCCTTTGTCCCAAGTTCATTCATGGGGGGGCTGGGGGAGAAAATTGACATCAGGGAAGAGAAAGGAAATCTCAGTGGAAGGGGGTATCTGTATACCAGTACATTTGGGGAGAAAATTGGAATACGCAACTGGGGGAGAGGAATCAGCGGCTAATGAAATGCAAAGCGGTATTTTTTTAAAAAAAGAAAGTGCCCGGGAGAGCAGGTTCTAAGATTTCAGATTCTTCAACTGTGAAGTGATGATTTCTCCCCCTTACTTCTTCCTCATCCCTTCCCACGCACAAAGACTTTCTTTCCAAAGAACCGAGGAGTTTGCTCGGCTCCTGGAGAAGCTGAAACTCGCTTGTTGTTGAAAAGTTTCTAACTCCAAGTTCAGGTCAGCTCCAGACTGTTGCTATGGATGGGTATGAATCGAGTGCTGAATTTTATTTTATTTTATTTTTTTTTAAATGTTCGGCTTGCCTTTTTTGAGTTTTATGGACACTTTGTTTGGCTGTCTGTTTCTTGTTAAAGCTGGTAGGAAATATAGGCTCAAGATTTTGGAGCAGAAGAATGTGGTTTTAAGTCGCTCAGAAATCGAACGGCAGGGAGAGACGCCCAAGTCCAAAGCAGTGGCACTTCGACCCTTAAATGCAGTGGGCGCTCCGGTTGATTCTACTGGGATTCCTTCCCATGCAGAGCAGTTTTGTGATAGGAAAATTAAGAGGTTTTGTTCCTGCTCCCCCCCCCCGCCCACTCCCAACTTCTATTTAACACGCTCTCCCTTCGTCTGCGCTCCTCCTTTCAGCTGCCTTTTCCAAGAACAGAGCATTTCTTTGCAAAATGCTTAATTTTTCTTGGCTGGCTGGAGGTGGAGTTGATCATTCTGCCGAGGTTTTGGTAATTGCACCTCCTCACACACCCCTCCCCTTAAGATAGGAAAGAGGCGAGTTTTCTCATTGCCAGTGTCAGCCTCCTTTTGTTGGGGTGATTCTTGTTAACACTTCCCGTGCAACGTTCTTCCGGTTCTTGTTCAAGATAATTGCAAGCAGCAGCTTTTTGATCAGTCCTCCCACCCAGACTGAGCCTCAGTCTTTGCTTTCTCACTTGCTCTGCATAGTTTTCTAATTCTCCAGCTATTTACAAGTGAAGCAGTAGCTTTGCACAGCTGATTTGATCCACGGGAAAGAATAAAAGTTTATTTGTTTCTGCAGTAACATCCAAATTTAAAAGCTTACTCTCCCTTTCACCATTCACTTAAATAAGGAATGGATAAAACTTATCATGATTCTTTCTTCCCCCCCCTCCCTCATTTAATTCTTTTCTTCCTTCCCTGCTTTAAATTCCTTCCTTCCTTCCCTGATTCTAATTCCTGTGTCCTTCCTTCCTCCACACTCAGGAAGGGGTGAAGGGAGAGGCAGAAATTGGCAGCGCCCAAAGCCTGGCATTCTGGATGAAAGTGAAGTGCTCAGAATACAGTCAGCTTGCAGGGCAAGACGATTCTCAGAAATGCCAGGCTCTGCACGCTCACCATATCCTGTGCACATGCCCAGTGCTGCCAATCTCTCCCCTTCCCCTCATCCCTTCCTGAGTATAGAGAAAAGAAGGAAGAAAGGAAGGAGATTATAAGAGAAAGTGGGAGTCTGAGGGAAATCCTGCTTTAGCACTTGGCCACTAGCAGCCCAGCTTCCTTTTGCCATCCCTTTGTCCCCTCCTCCTAATCTCTCTTGGTGGTTTCCCATCCTATCCCTGAGGATGCCATGGTTACAAACCCAGGTCTCCTCACAAGGAGAGGGAGTGGGCCTCCCTCTGATCCATACACTTTGCCCTCCCGCACACACAATGAACAACCTGGCCAAGGAGAGCAAGCACATCAGCAGTGGGAATTGGCCACACCTACCCCAGCCACGCTCATCCTGCCCCCCAGCCACGTCCCCCCAAGGTCAACCACAACCCTTATGCGACCCTCAATGAAATTGAGTTTGATACCCCTGGTCTAATATCATATTTGGAAATTACATATTTTACAAAAGGCACAAGCTTTTTATACCTTTTAAAAATTTGCACTTTTAAATAAAACATGTTAATTATAAAAAGTGTTATTAGACTCCTGATTTTTATTACATGGACTAACACAGCTTTCACAATGTCAGAAAAAAAAAGCAGAACATTCCAGTAATTTATTTTTATAAAGGACTGGATCAGTACATTGACCATAATTTTCAACATTAAACTTTTTTTCTTTTTAAAATGCTTTTTGTTAATTTATGCTTTGAGCTCTTCAGGGATATGGACATTTTTTTTAAAAAAAGTCTCAATAACCACCACCACTACAATAACTTTTCATATTGGAAATATAACATAGATATAATACAAGGAGCCAATAAAGTCTATTACTTACCTGTCAAGTACATAACCAAGGGCCTTATGCCTTATTCCTGAGTAAACAGATGGGCTTGTTTCCCAAGCAACTAAATTGGAAGCATCATGGAAAAGATGAATGTTTACCAAGTCAAAGGCACTGTGACAAAAGGAAAAAAAAGATTATCTCAGAATACAAATAAGAATGTAAAAAATGTGAAATGCACAATGACAATCTTTAAAATATCAATATACTACATATATTGTAAAAGCAGTAAATAAAATAAAACAGCATGGCACAGTAAAAATAGCCAAATACAAACCAGAACAAATCAGTGTTTAAGGATTCACAAAGCAGAACCTAGGACCTTAGAAGATAATTCCCAAAAAAGTACACAGAAAAGACCCTGTTGTACTCATCATTCAGTTCTTACTTGTGAATTTGAAAGCAAAATTTAGAAACTGGTTTTAAAGTTCATCAGGTTTGTGCAAGGGCTGATCCATGGCATGGCAAGCCAGAAATTGGGCTGCACAAACAAGTGAGGCCCCATCTGTGGGATTTAGGCAACATGCAAAATCATGCCTCCTCCAGCTCATGGAAAAACCTTTCCTCATGGAATCAGTCTCTGATGCCCAAAAGGTTGGGAGCTGTTGTTCTATAGACTTGAATCTAGATCAACTTTAAATTCCCTCTCTCCCTAAACTGTAAAGATTAAGCTTCTACTTGTCTTCTTGCCCCCAAATACCCTTTTGATAGGATTATCATATAGCTGTTCATTTAATATATATTTCATATTACAACTTCTTAAATGTGATCAAATATTAAATTCCACCTAGGCATAAATCAAAGAAGGATTTATTCATCTATTGAGAAAGAATAATTTTTTTTGAGGATTTCTAGTGAAAATACATGGCAAACTAGATGTCCCTGAAGGAGGGGGCAGCTTTGCAACTTAGATCAATAGCCAGGCAGTGAAATCTGTCTGACAAAATCTCTTTTGAAAAAGGAGAGATTTTTTAACTTGGAATATAAATGGAGGCAATTTCCCCCACACCAAGAAAAAAAGTATTCTATTACCTAAAATAACTAAAACAGCATATAATTTACCTTCAGGAAATACTTATTGGGAATAAAGTTGTAAAATATTTAATTTGCAAAAATTACAAGAAGAATTTATTTTAGTAGGATCAAACAAAACCAATGACCAATAGGTTGATACACATCAACCCCTGACTGAAACCACAATTAATGACCAGGATGGTAGAGATAGCGATATATAGGAGTAGAAACAGAATTAGATGGATAAAAAACTTGTACGAACTTTAAAAATTGGACACTAGAGGGAAGCAGAAAGAACTAAAGTTTACAATTAAAAGAATATATTTTTATTAAAGTTTACAATTAAAAGAATATATTTTTATTAAATTTTTTCACCCTAGTCCCTTTCTTTTCTCTCTGCAATTTTAATTTTTTTTAAATTTTCTTAATTTATATATTACAATTATACGAGAAGAACATTTTTTACTTACTAATACAGAATGGAGCAAAATACTTTTAACACTGGAAGTCTTGAAGGATATTTGTGAATAATGGACCAGAAATTTATTTTAAAACATGTCTGCCATTGTAGATAAACTGTTTAAAAGATTGTATGGTGGAAGAACAAGTTTTATTGGACAAGACTTAGTGATTTAAAAATGACAGGGTATAGGAATGATATAAGAGAGACTATTTGGTCTAGTAGTTAAGACATGAGGCTAGGAAGTGGAAACCATGAATTCAAGTCCCGCCTTAGCCATGAAAGCCAGTTGGGTGACTTTGGGCCAGTCATTCTTTCTCAGCCCAACCTACCTCACAGAGCTGTTGTGGGGAAAACAAGAGGAGGAAGGTATGTTGGATATATTCGCTGCCTTGAGTTACTTGTAAAAATAATAAAGGTGGGATACAAACAAATAAAATATGGAAAAAGATGCTACAATGGACCTAAAAGGAACTGACTAATATCATAATAATGAAAAGGAATATACAAATAACAACCTAAGAGAATGATCTGAACAACTTTCTTATATTGGATTTATAAAAGAATCTTATCAAAGTTTTGAAGAATTTTGAGAAGCAACAAAGAAAAAATGAAAAGAAATCAAGATCTAGAATATTATTTAAAGGGAATAAATATCATATTAAAAAGAAAAGAATATAAAGTTGGATTATTTGATAAAGTTAAAATAGGTGTATTGTTATCTCTGGTACCACTTAAGAGATTTTGCTGGCCAGGACTGCATGATGAAGCTTTAAAGATTTATTTATAGACAAGGGATGGGATATGGGAAGAAGACATCAGTTGTTGTATTTTAAGAGAAGGTGATAAGTTACTAAAATTAATTATGCTTGTGATGAAGGAGGAAGGAATTTCTTTATAAATTTCCTTTAGTTTTTTTTTACTATATTCCATTATTATTTCCAAAAATATTCTATTTTTTCTTTTCTCTTTCTTTTCCCCCATTACTGCACTATTTTGTTCTATTTTTTTTAAAGTTTATATTTTATGAGGCATACAGTAATTGTAATCCTTAATAAAATTTCAATAAAAAGTAAAAGCCAAAAATGATTTTCCTTGGTTATTATTTTTTAAATGTAGCTAAATATCAGTTGCAGGGAACTGGTATTAATGTAAGATAACTTAGAAACATGGCAGGGGACTTAATTATTGTCTACATATTTTCTCTTTAAGATAATATAGTATCTTGGGGGTCTAATTCAAATGCCAACTATATACTTTTGCTTCAACTTTTCCCAGAAAGTAAATGTTTCCAATATCTTAAAAATTAAGAAAATAAAATACTAGTTTATATCTAGAAAATAATGTGACAATATTTAAGGCCTAATGTTTTTCATGTGACTACTAGCCTGAATAAATTAACCATGTCATAATAGTATAGTCTAACATAAAATATGATAACATGAAGTAATAAAGTGTTAGATACAAAAAAGTCAAAATGAGATCAAGTCAATTAAAAAATTATTTCAGAATTTGAATAATGGAAAGAGAGGTGGCATATTATAATGGTTAAGGCAGGCTAGAAATCAGAAAAATGTAAATTCCAACCCCACCTTAAGCACATAGCCAACTGATTGCTTTGGGAATTCACCTACCAGCAATAATTTGCCCCTAATCTCATTGCAAACAGAACAGTGCAGAACACAGAGAATAATGTCTTCTTCTTGGTTGGCACCACAGAGACAGAGATGCTTTCAATAAACTTTCTCTTCAAGATATGCCACTAAGTCTGTAAGCAAACGTGTAGTTTTAGGCCTAATTCTAATATTTTCTCTATTCTAAGAGTTAAGTTCCTTTTGATAGGCAACAAAGGTTTTATATATGCCTAAAAATGCCTAAAGATTGGTTCAGTATTTAGATGGAATATGCACCAGCTGTTCCAAACCTTATGTCTTCCTTAATAACTAGGCGTTCACGCAAAACTTGATGCTCAATTCTCCTTCATATTACGTACCAGTCAGTAATACACCATCTTGTTCGTATGAATCCTTTTCTGGACCACTTGCACTAAAAAGTAATAAAGCACAGCAGCAATATATTAAAATATAGAAAACAGTAAGAAATGAATCTTCTGGTAAGTTTTACAAAAATTGTGTTAAATATTTTCATGGAGAACGCTATAGAAAACATGAGTCTTAATAATACAATAATGCCAGGATTATAAGCAGTCTCTGGAGAAGGTTCTAATGCTGGGACAGGAAGAAGGAAAGAGGAGAGGACAACCAGCAGGAAGATGAATGGATTCACTTACAGGAATGATGATTGCATTGTTGGAAGAACTGAAGAATAAATAGATCATCAAAGAGAAAGTCTATCACTAAAAGTTGGTCACTAAAAGTTGATAAGAATGTGATGATACATAGTTAATCTAATGATATGGTCTTCAAATTTTTCCCTGTTTCACCTCCCTCCACTTTCCCATATCCCCATATATCAGAATCACAGCCTGGAAAATAAAAGTATACAAAACTTAGCCTTTATCCAAATGGAAAGGAATATATTCAACATTATGTTCCATTAGGAACATAATAATATATTAACTTGCCAAAAGTTTTCATTTACAGAGATAAAGGGTTAAATAGCTACTGATGAATTGTAAATATTTCCAGTAAAGTCATTTTTCCCAGGCAGATATATTTCTTGCCTCAGAGCCTATCTGAATAAGAATGTAGGAGTATAAACATGTCTTTCCTTATAATTTTTCCTAAATTATAAAATAGTATAGGTATTTGGAAAATAGAAATTGGCCAAGCCAATCACTTTCCATAGAGCTGAAGTAGCAAAGATTCCATATATCAAAATGAGCAATTTTCCATCCCATGAACAAATCAACTTATTACAAGCTATGCTTGAGTGGCATAGAGTAAAGATCTCCAAGTTTATGAAAAGCAGTTATGAATTTATTGGAATAACCTCGTAACAAAAATGCCAATTGTAGCAAGTTTTATTTTTTATTGGCTTCAACCTAACTAAAATGACAATATGTTAAAACATATATAAAACAATTAATAACTAAGGCCTATATCTAGAACAATGCTATCTGAATTCTGTTTTCACAGTGAAGTCTGACTGCTTCTTCCTTCCAGGTAGATTCTCATACCCTTGTAAACCATTTTCTAGACCAGTGATGGCTCACCTTTTTGGGCTCCTGTGCTAAAAATTGTGCGTGTGCTTGTACGCTCATGCTCGTGTGCCAGCACTCAGAAGGCAATGTGCGCCCCCACCCTCTACACATGCACACGCACTCCCATCCCACTCCCACCCCCGCCACCCCCCTACCTACACTGTGCCTCACAGCTGATTTTCAGCCTGTTTGAGGCCTTTTTCGGCCTCCCAAAGGCTTGAGAAAGACTTCTTCAGGTTTCTACAAACTTTGTAGGCTGAAATCTAGCCCCGTTTTGTCACTTTCCATTTTTTTCAGAAAAAAACCCGGAAGGCCAAAAATCAGCTGTGAGGCGTGCGCATGCCCAGTGAACTAAGTTTGCCTGCAGCTCGTGTGCCAGCACAAATGGCTCTGCGTGCTACCTGTGGCACGTGTGTCATAGGTTTGCCATCATAGTGCTAGACTATCAAGATGTCTGGTAGCATAGTTGTTAGCCCTGGGTTCTCCAGAGGGAATGCTTCTTTAGAAAGGTTTGAAAATAATATTTTGTTGATGATTAAAAACCTGTATAGTTCTAAATGTACATTTGCAGCAATATAAGACAGCCTGCATTTGTGATAAAAGTTTTGAGGATGAATTGTCTTCTTTCTTTTGCTGTTACTAGTTATGGTCATTTTATAATCTTTAGCTACTCTGACTTGCACTACGCTAAAAGTACATTAAAAATGGACCAGCTAAATATATGATATGTTTGTTTTCAAGACAAAGTTCTTTCTTTTTTATTGTCAGTCAGCATTTTAATGTGCATCTCCAAGAATGGGTCTGCTCTCTAATGAATTATCAAGCATAGCTGAAGTCCAAGAACCTGGGTTGGCTATATTTCGTGTATCAACATAGTGTTTTCCAGTTCTATTCATTGAAAGCAGGGACAGTTTTAGAATTTTCCATCCCTTTGATCACTCTCAGTCCAGAGTGGTCCCATGTGTCATAATACTGGATGGCGCAAAAAACCCCATGAATGCCTGTACATGCCTCTTTATGCTTTTCAAACATCTTTGACTAATGATCTTTTACAATGTTGCTATTAATGTGAGTGAATAAACCGAGAGCTTCTATTATTTTTTTAAAAAGCAAAATAGATCACAAAATTATTTAGATGTAAACTGAGTCATACCTACATAACATTTAATTAATATAGCATTAATGTTGAATTCTTTTCACTAGGAAGCCTTTGCCTTACTTGATATTTTTACAAATATTAAAAATGAAATACAATGTTGCTGTTCTTGTCTCCAGTGCCAACAACAGGAAATGAGGATGTAACTGATTCTCTGTTTCAATTTTGAAGTGGATTATACCTAACATTAATTCTGCATGTCATCTAACTGATTAAATTAGAGTAGAAATGCTAGTCTTTTAAAAAGCCAAATATGAAGAAGAATATCAAGAATATCAAGAAGCAATAATTATCTTTGCCCCTTTCTCAAAGACAGGTTAACTTTTTTTTAGAAGGTCAAATCCCAGCAAACCATTAGTTCAAAATGATATTAATATGGAGTATTTTCAGCAGCACTGAAAATAAGTTGCAAGCAACTAATCAACAGCAGGTAAATTTGTGTCCACAGAAGGAACCCCATCCTACATGACCACTGTAGAAGACAGAAGTAGCCTTAATTTGGCAGTTCCTACAGAACTTAGTTACAGAACACATGATTAGTCAGAAGCAGAAACAATACTAACTGACCAAATTTTAATTTGCTCTAGAGAGGCATTTCTCTATTTATGCCATATTGCTTTGAATTCTATTGGCTGCCCTGAAAAAAATATGATATAGTTTTTAAGGTGGTTCTATTAAAATGATAATGAATAATCTGCAAAAATAGCAAAGCAAAATGAGTTCAAATTAATTTTAAAAAATTACAGTTTTGACATGTAAAACTAAAAACCTCACTCTGAAGACTTAGAATATATAACCTAAACTAAATATTTGGTTTATAACTTTCATAAAATTCAGCCAGTTCATGGACAAATATTAACAAATTATAGGAGACGATCTAAAACATTGCAGCTAATTCTGTCTTAAAACATTTTGCTGGCCTTGGCATTTTTTAAAAGCAAGATATATTCTACTGTACCATGTTATGGATGCATATATACAATAATTTTTCAGAGAAGGCTGAAATTTCACAAAATTGCTAAATCTGGAGACTCAGCATTCTGACACCAAAAATATTGTAACATTTCTTAAATCTTTCTTACAATGAAAATCTCATGTAATCTTGAGAGATTTTTGACATTTTAGAAGTATTTCTTTGAGAACAAATGTGTCTACGGTAGAAGCAGAAATATCTAGATTCTAATCTCCCCTCAGCCATGGAAGTTTACAGGATTATTACAGGCCCAACCTTTCTCACAGAACTGTTGTGAGGAGAAATAGTTATGTATGCTGCTTGGGAGCTTCTGAAGGAAAGTGGGGGGCTTGGAGCTTTTGAAGGGTGGGGATGGAAGTCTTTGATATGAGAAATTATATGACCACTCCAGGTGCTCACTGTTGATCTCTGTACTATGTTTTCCCTTTCTGGATATGGTACTCATTTACTATTTTATTTTCAAGGACAAAAAAACTCTTTGGGGGACAGAAAGGCAGGCAACGGAGTCTAATAGGAAAAGAAGCTTTTGATTCAGGCATAGAATGAAAGCTAACAAGAGAGTCCCAATTTAAATTAATACTTGAAATTAGATAATTCCTTCCTTACTCAAAAAATACCTCTAGCAAACACATCAAAACAGTCCTCACACATTACTATCACTAGACACTTCCTAATAGTGATTTTCCTCAGGAAAACAGAGCCTTCTTGCAAGTAAGCATTAAATATCAAAATACTGAAAGATTATCCGTTACCATCAATAATGTGCTATCTAGATTTTAGAATATGGCTTCTTTTCTGCCACAAGAAATGAGTTCAGCATCCTTCACCTTATACAATATTAAGTCACTCTCCAGTTTTCCTGTTAATAAGATTCCTTTAGTCAGGAGACAGATTGTGAATATAGGCAGTTTCATCTACTAAAAGACAACATAAATCATCATTGAGAAAGAAGAGACTGCAGTAAGGTTATCACCATACAGCCTTTACCATGAAAGGTTTGCATTAAAGCATTAGTGAAATTAATTCATCTTTCACAAGAGCTTTGAGCAGTATCCGTGATCTATGATAACAACCAATTTCTCACTATGGAAGGGAGGAAAATTACTCAATCCTGATAGACTACACAAATCTGCTTTCTTAAAAATGACCTAACATTATCTGGAGTGTTACTCCCAGAGGCATCATTTGAGACTCATGCACAGCCAAGAAAAGCAATAAATCAGCAGAGAAAGTTTTGTTACTTTTACATGCAGTGGACTGTAATTATTTTGAATTGCATTATGGCTCAATCATTGTAATTAATTTTAGATCACTCTTAAGCAGCACTAATAAAAAGAAATCTGTTTTAAACTAAGGGCAATGCACCCCCTAAAAGAACATAAATGGTACATTAAAAGATGGTGCCAACAGTGTAGTAATGCAAAGTTGAAAATCATTTTGCTTTCAGGTAAGAATGTAAAATGGGCAGTTTGCATAAATGTTTTAGTGTAACAGTCTTATACACAATGAAATTTAGTCCCTATTGAAAGCTGTATTGATTAGCCACAAATATGTTTATTGATTTCTTATGTATATATTTGTATTTGCATTAATCTAAATAAAGTGTTTGATAATGAAAAAAACAAACATTGCACCTGGATCGAAAAGCCAAATCAGTCACCATCATGCCAAATATCCTTCCCAATTGATTAACCATATTTGGCTGGCTTGGCTGAATTGTAATTCAGTGACACATATTATTATAGCTAGATTAGGTTATTGTAATATGTTTTGAAGTGACAGAATCAGAAATACCTGGGTTCAGAATGTGTTAGCCAAAAGGTCTGAGCATATGACATAATTGCTTATTTTGAAATAGTTTTAAAGTTTAAAATTCTGTTTAAAATGATGGTTTGACCTTCAAAGATTCTAGACATTTTGAAAATAGGTTATTTGGAATTCATACTCAATATGACCTGGCCAAGTTTTCAAAACAACTCCAGTACCTTTGCATTTTGACTCAGTGATAACACCCAGAGTTGCTCTGTGAGGAAGATGGGTGATTTCTAATAGAAAGATATAAGATATATAATAGATAAAATATATAAAATAAGAAATTCTTCCTGAAGAGGCTCAAAAGGCTTTTAGTAAACAAAAGAAAAGGAAAATAGTTGATAAGATTATAGTTTAGTTTAGATCAGGATTCAAAAATGATTCCAATTAAATGAATAAAGCAATCACATCCACACGCTTCATTTTCAAATATTACTATTTTGTCTATATTTACCTCAGGGAAATAATCCTGTGGGAACTTTTCTTTTTCCAGCATAGGTGTACTTTCTAATGTATCTGAATAGATCTCTTTCCCCGTAACTTTTTTGTATTTCTTAGCTGGGAAGAAATAAGATAATTTAGAATATTAGTTTTAATATGCCCAGTATGAGGAAAACAAATATAGTAATTTAAGAAACAGGTAAGTAATAAACATCCAAGGAAACAAATTAAGATGCCTCCATAAAAATTCAGTTGAAATGTGTTCTTAAAAAGTAATCAAAATGAAATAATTCTTTTTTTTGCATTTCATGTTGATATAGTGATAAATGTTGGTATATTTATAACGTATTTCTACAATACTACAAAGAAGATGCACTAATTCCTCAATGGATAATATTCTGTTCCTTTTTGCTAGACTAATATTCTCATTAATCTATCTGCTGTTTTCATTTAAACCCATCATGCAGGAATGTCCATAGAATTAGTGGATACAAATGAGGATTTAAATGTCTTCTTTAATATGGAAGTGTGCATGTATAAACTCTCACATTCTACAGAAACTCCATATTTCAAACTGTCAGACTTCACAAGATGCTCACTATCCTTGAAAACTTGTGTATTATATTTTTGAAAGAATTAACTTAGTGACACTACTTCTCTAGGTGCTGTCCTTTGTACTCTCCAAGTTTAGCTACCAGTGTATAAAATTTTGGCCATCACACTCTGATGGCTGATCTGTTGGCATAAGGTGAGAATGAATAAGGAAGAATTGGTGATGAGGAACCTAAACTAAAAGGTATCTTAAAATGCATGATTCCAGCAAAAAGATGTTTTACAGTTTTGAAAAATGAAATATATTCAACCATTTATATTCAGAGCTCATTCTTTGCAAAAGGCCAAAGTATGCTATGAAGGCATGAGATACATTAACAGTGAAATTATTATTTAAATAGGTCAAACTAGTTTAAGTTACAGGCAAGAATGGCAGAATTGACTGATTTAATTTGCATGATTTGTAGGCTATCCATTTTGTGGATCTCTGGATGATACACAATAGTAAAATAGCAAAAGCTCAGATCCTATCATTACAATCATAAAAAATATTCATAAAGTCATAAAAATCACAAACACTATAATTACAAAAAACGCAAATAAAATTCAGTGCTGATCTCTGAAAGCCAAATTTGTACAAAAGATCTATCCATTAATCTCAAGAACTCCATATTTCATAAAATTAGTGGGACCTAACTAAATCTTATTAGGTTGTACTAACATGCTTTAACTTTCAAAGTTAAGCAGAAAAATCTTGCACTGCTCCTGAAAATTTCCCGAGTAACATACAGGGTAAAATAGACCCTTGGTGAGTGAGGACAAGAAGAAAGGATTTAACTCAAAAGATATTGTTGTCAAATGATGGTTGAAATTGGTGACAGAAGAAACAAAAAATAAAAAAAAAATCCAGAATGAAGCTAAACTTGAATGTATTTATCATATGAGTCCAAAATACTTTATTAAAAATAATCTGTATTATTGATTAACAACCATTAAATTGTTACATTTGAAAAAAAATGAATAGACAGATTAATCTCTCATTAAGAGGCACCCATATCATACCTGCAATTTATTTTATTTCAGAAACAAAATATATTTTGATGTGTTACTTGATTATCATTAAAAAAAAGGTAAATGGGAGGCTATATAACAGTTATGCTTTGAATGCAACATTTATAGAACTACTATTCTTTAATAACCCCAAAACAAGAAGGGTATCATTTCGCATAAGAACAAGAATAATGAAACTGAACAATTGTGAAAATTATTTCACCTACAGTTTTAATGAGGTAATGTGGTACAAAGGTATAGAATGAATGTGACTTGTTACAACAAGCTAAAAGAAATTTAAGATATTTTTATACTGAAATTAGAGCAGTCATTTATCAAATCCCAAATAGTTTTTGAACAATCAAAGTTGTTCCAAATATTGGAAAAAGCATTATTTAAGCTGTTATACTAATATACCAAAGATGTTATTATTCAGTGTACAAGTAAAGAAAAATGAAATGCAAGTTTTGTTAACATTTATCTCTTTGATTTCAAGAGCTGGTGTGCTGTCACAGTCAGAATTGGATAGCAGCAAGTACCAGGGAGATGTCATTCAGCCTTGAAACACATTGGCAACACACTTACAGCCTGTAAGCTTTAATGTCTAAATGATACCAGGAAAAAGCTTCTATTGCCTACTCCCGGATCTATTTGATGCAGATATCAAAGATGAAATGCACAAATTTCTGCATGACAAATGAGTAATAGTTCTTCCAAGCATGATCTTCTTTGGTTAATTTTATATCAACTTCATAAGAATACAATTATTGAAGAAAGCAAAAAAAGTAAAGGTGTCCCTGCAGATTTTACTCTGCTAATCATTGCAGACTATAGGGGGCAGTGTTCATTTTTGTTTCAAGGACATTGAGCCAGTGCTATCTGACATTTCTGACAGTCATGTGGCCAGCATAACACCATGGAATCCTGTTACCTTCCCACTTGCATTTGTATGCTTTCGAAATGCTAGGTTGATAGGAGCTGGGGCTTCACCCTATTGAGTGATGTTCGGATCTTGAACCTGGGCTGCTGGCTTTGCAGCAGACAAGTCCAGTGTCTTAATTCCTGAGCCATTGCATCGCCATTAAAGAAGGAGAAACCATGAATACTACTTGGATGAAGGAGAAACCATGAATACTACTTGGATGTTTTCGGAAAGACGACATGATAAATTAGAATGAAAAAATAATGTGACCAAGTGCAAATGTTTCCGCCAGAATTCTTCATTCTATGTTAGATAGCAATAGCAATAGCAGTAGCACCTAGACTTACATACTGCCACAAAGTCCTTTACAGCATTCTCTGGGTGATTTACAATAGCAATAGCACTTAGACTTATATACCACTTCACAGTGCTTTACAGTCCTCTCTAAGCAGATTACAGAGTCAGCATATTGCCACCAACAATCTGAGACCTCATTTTACCGACCTCAGAAGGATGGAAGGCTGAGTCAACCTTCAGTCCGTCAGGATTGAACTTCAGACTGTGGCCAGAGTTAGCCTGCAAGACTGCATTCTAAGCAGGGAGCCACCAGGGCTCTAGATCAAATGTACAGTTAATTGTCCTTTAATAATATTGTCACTGCCACTTCTAATCCTTTTTCTGGTGACTAAGGTAAGTCAGTGAACATTAAGCAGCAGTCATAAAAAGAAATGTGTCTAAGGGCAATACAGCCCCTAAAAGAACATAAATCATCCAATAAACTTCCATGGCTGATAACTAACATAAATTTTCAATGCTGTATCATATTGGCCTACGAAATGATCTGAACACTCCAAATATCCTGAGCAGAACACTGATTGGCGAAAGTAAACAAGTGGCAGACTGTTGTGCCAAATCCCAGAGATGACATATTAAAACCCAACTGAGTCCAATCCTTGATTTGCTTATCCTTAGTGGACAGAATCTTGGTCAGGTAAAGCTATAACTTTCGAGCTTATGAGATAAATCCTGAGAGATTCTAGGATATGGTTATCCTGAACCTCTTCCCTACCTCCCCCTTCCAGTTCAGCTCTACACAACTCTTAATCCAACTCAGTGTTGCCAAAACTCTGTCCCTTAGTTCCTGCAGGGGCACATTTCATCACACAAACTCACATTTGCTGTAAAAGCTCTTAAAACTCTAAGGAGACTGTTTCTTCTAACGTGAAAAATGAATAATATAACCCTCCAAATATTTTTAGTCAAGAGCATCACTCAAGTCAATGGAAATCACTTCTCTATTGAATATGTATAGTATTGAAACACTGTTTGTGTTCCTTACCTTTAAAGTCAAATTGGTAAATATTTTTCAAGGATTCATGTAGAAAGTAAAAGCTGCCCAGTGCCTGTGAAAAACAAAAATAAAATCAGCAAAGCACACAAATAAATAAAATCCATACACCAATAAAGGATTAGAATAAATCAACACTTTCTTGAAGTATAGTGAATTGAAGGGGCTTTCAGAAGATGGTATGGTAAACTGAAGTTGGGTTGTTGTGAGAAAGCAGAGCTGATGACTGTGGCAAAGACCAGGCATCTGGTGAATATACCAATTGTTTCGAACCTCTCCAGATAAGGAGAGAACAGGAGACTATCCATATGTGCTCTGGATGATTTCTCCTTGCAAGGATCAAGGACATTCATTTTCTTTTAATTTTAGCACAAGGAGTTGATGGCATTAGCAAGCGCAGAGGAGACTTTTAAGGGACGCTGAGTTCAAAAATCTCACTTTCTAATCACTTTTAGAAATGGCTTATTAACCATTTTAACAAGTCTGAAAAGCCTTTATCAGGTGAGTTTTATCTCCAACTCTGAAGAAAAAAAATTAATTACTGTATAACCTTAAAGAATTTGAAATAAACAAAAAGCTAAATATGATTTTGATCTAAGAAAGTTATAACTGGGTTAAGGGTCCACAAAAATTTGGAATAGGTGTGCCTTAACTTCAACTGGTTGTTCATAAGTCAAGATCTACTTGTACATGTAATAAATTTGAAATCTGAAGAGACTTTTCTATATATATTTCTTTTATTATATTCTCCTTTTTATTTTCTTTTTCTTGCAGTTCTTATTATTTCTTTTCATTCTTTTTTCTTTCTTTTAGTTTTGTTAGGTTTTACTATTGTAGTCAAAGTTCCTAATAAAATTGTGTATGAGTGTGGTATGTTTCAAGAATAGATCAAATTTTATAGCAATTAGTGTCTAGTACATATTATATTTCAAAATCTATTTCTTAATATAAACATGTATCTGCTTAAGGTTTGGGGCACCTTAAATGCTGAGCCTTAGCAAACTTGTATAGTTGCAGAATACAAAAGCATGAATACACGATTTTTTAATGTAAATGTGAGATAGGGTTAAATAGATTTATGTCTACAAGAATATGTCCTTCCAGGATATTGCTATTTACAGAATTATTATGATTCTTAAAATGATGCATGTATCTTTGAGATATTACCAGATGTTAGCTCTCATTTTTTATTAATTGCAAATAAAAATTATATTAGATTTCCTTATTTTTACTTTATTTATTTCTTTTTAAAAAACTCCCTTATCTTTCCTTCCAAAAAATAGCTGTTCTTGGAGTTCTGTTTTTAGGAATGACTGCTAATTGCTTATACTTTTCTCCTGAGTGAATAAATGCTTAATAACAATATAACACAATAAAACAATAATAGTTACCAAAGAAAGCTGCCTGATTCATAAGAAAGTGTACTCATTAATTAAAAATGTGTGACAGTGTTTTCTGTTGGATGAACTGATATGTCAAGAAGACGAGCAGGTGCTGATGTTTGTGTTTTTGACAAATCAGCAAATGTTCCATCCTGAGATATGCAATTTCTCATACATAATGCAGCAATCAGTCAGCCACAACTTAGCTTTGCCAGAAGGGTGCCCCTGTCTTTTCATTATTGAGTTGTTTTTTAGTTGAAGAGTCAGAAAATAAACGATTCCTTTAATTAAAAGTATAATCTGTTTTTCTGTTATCACCTATACCCTGTGAAAAAACTTGAGATGTGCGCCTAACATATTTACAGATACAGTTTTTACATTCCCATCCCTCACCTTCGAGTAATTTATAAATCATAAATAGGTTCAATGTTCAGTTTCTAGCTCTACTTTGTCAATTGAAGACATTTTTAATCTACTGAAAAATACAAAAGTCGCCTTTCTTTGTGTGCAAAATCACCCAAGAATTTTTCTTGAAACTGAAATCAGCCGTTTTAAAAATACACAGAGCAGGATCATTAATACATAAGGTCTGTTTTTAAGACTGCTTCTGCATTTGGGAATTCATTGCCAAATGCATAATGGTAGAGCTGATTCTAGCTGGAGACTTGCTGATCTTCAATGAAGTATACACTAAAATCACTTTATTGCCTAAGCTCCCTCATCCCAGCACATACATACATACATACATACATACATACATACATACATACATACATACAACATATTTTCTTCTCATTTGATGCTTCCTGAAGCAAGTTGCTTTTCCCAATGCACGGGAAAGCCTAATCTGCTTCTACTTAATAAAATACTGAGTTAAAAAAAATAAAAATAAACCGAGGTAGATAAACTATTTCCCTCTGTTTGTGAACAGTTCTTATTTTTTAACCAGGAAAAACAACTGTTAGATAGACTGAACAATTAATATAGATTTAAATGCCTGTTTATATAAAAATACCTCAGGTGAACACAAAAAGATTGTAAAGTGGGAAATAAATTGTAAAGTGTAAGTTTTGAGTATTAAAGGTGCCAGATTACCAGCCTCTTCTTTTTAAATTAGATAATCTTTTAATAAGAAAACTGTCTGAATTTTTTTGAAGAATTACTAAGAGTGGTGTTAATATCCCCAATTGTCATGCTTCTGTTGCCACACTGTAACAGCTATCCCAATATAATTGCTTGTGGTATTGAGTCAAATTTGATTCCAGGTGACCTTTAAGATAAATGCATACATTTTTGATTTTTGGTATTAAGTGGCCTTTCAAGAACATTCTACTTCCTAGCTTCTTTGAACTAATACAACCACCGCTGTCTTCTGCTTCTTGTATTTCCTTGGTCTAGTCCAGGGCTGTCAAACTCCCGGTCTGCATGCCAGATGTGTCACGCCCACTTCTGGTTTAGTGAATGGGGAGAAAGTCACAATACATCATGTGACGCCACCATGATGATGTGAGTTTGACATCCTTGGTCTAGTCAAATATAATCATCTCTTTATATCACATACTTAAGTGTTGTGACTCGGAGGTTTGAGCCTGCTCAGTTAGAAGACACAGACTTGAGCAATGAGGAAGAGGAGGATTTGGCCTTGAGGTTTGAGCCTGCTTTGCTGGAGGACATAGACTTGAGCCATGAGGAAGAGGAGGATTTGGCTCTGAGGTTTGAGCCTGCTTTGCTGGAGGACTTGGAATTGCCTTCCTCCCCAGGACCTTCCTCCCTGGTTGTGCCTCAGGTGTCAGCAGATAATCAGGAGAACGTAGTGGAGCCTCTGGCTGAGGATCAAACTGAGGAATGTTGGTTTGATGCGGGGCAAAGACGCGGGCATAGGCGTGAGATGCAACATAGAAGGAAAGGACAAATCAGGGACTGAGATGAGAGACTGACACGGCCCTCAGGGAATAAAAGTGGGTGTGTTAGATCTGGATTCTCGTTCGGGACAATTTGTTAATTTGGGATAGAAGCTTCGACAAATTCTGTGTGTGGCGTTTGCCTGTGATTTATGTTCTTGCTTTATTATCGGACTTGGCAGGCAGCTTGTGGGAGACTGCCAAGGACTTCTCCAGCCAAAGGAATTTAACCCTGTCGTTTCTGGTCTTGTCTGCTTGTTTATATTCCTTTGGAAACTTGGACTCTCACCTCGTGGGCACAGGTGAGACATAACACTTAAGTATACAAGATTCTGCTTGCTGATATTATCTCACAGAAATTGTCAGCTTATTCTTGATCAGGAGTGATTCTTCTAATGATCGCTGATACTTGGGGCAACCATCTCCAAAAATGTTATTTGAGGGTATCTATTTTCTTCCTTTTAATTTTTACTATTCAGAATTCCTCACAATCCAAAACACAAAATCATGATGATTAATTACATCATAATAGAAATAAAAATCAAGATCCTTTCAGTCAAAATGCACCCTCATTGCAAGGAATTATGATATATCAGAAATGCTAAGGAAAAGGTAAGGTAGAAAGAGTTATGGTTGTCAGATGTTTTCACAGGCTGCTGATGCCAGGGAATTCATTTTCAAATTAGGGATTTTACATGAAACATTGGCTCTCCTGAGATTAGGTTAATTGAGCCTTGGAGGATTTTAGAATTTAAAGTTATCTGTGAATGGGTGGTTACTTCCATTAAAATGAAGCAGGCAACTATACTGTACATGCATTACATGAGGATTGATTACAGGGACAAATATACAGAAGAACACAAAGTATTTAAGAAAGAATACATTATATACTAGATGTTTTTGTAAACCATTCTGGGTTGATTATCATTTATCAGAAACAATATCTAGAATATTTTGGTTGTTCCAAGTTTTAGATGAAGCAACATCACAAAATCCAAATAAATTTGGATTTATTTTACACAATTAGTCAGGCACAGCTAATGTGCAAGAAATCCTTCCTTACTCTTTCTTCTCAAGAGATTCCACTAGAGCACACCATAACAATTCCTTCAATGTTTCAAAGGTTTTTCCTTCTTTCTCTGCAGCTTCATTGATATCCCAGAATGGCATATCTCACTGGCTCAGTGGCTATCTGATCTTTTCAAATCATTTCTTTCCCTCCCACCACTCAGCTGCAACTACGGCTGATGTACTGGCCTATGTTACTGTGACTGACTCAGTAGCAAGGAATAGTTCCTTCAAATATGAACTCTCTAATTTTGAGGCTAAAGAGGAGAACTAGGCAGACTCTCAAACCTGGGGTTTCAGAGTCAGCAACTGTCAGCTGCCTAAGAATGACTTAAATCCAGCACTTAGAACTGCCAATTTAGAGAACAAATTGTTTGATCCTGAATTTGGGAGATTGCCAGTCCCTGAAATACCCCTTAGCTAAGGAGGGCTGAACAATGAAGATCAGCAAGTTTCCTTAAGAAAAAAAAAAAGGATACAAATTCCTCTAATCAAGCAAGGTTTCAAACTTTAAGAACAACCACCCCCAGAAGATCCCATCTATTTTTGTTTTCCTGGCCTCTCATTTTTGATTTCAATATTCCTAGCTTCTTACAATGCAAACAGATCCTGCCTTACCATGCCTGGAGTGGATACTGCAGATTGCAACAGTTCAAAGTCTATAGAACAAGATCTACTCACAGCTACGAGTCCAGGCAAACAATACTTTCGCTAATTTCTCTATAGCTATAGCATTATTTGTTAATCGATGAACAAACTTACAAAACTTGTGAAGATGGTGTCTCCTACTTGTTGCAGCTCAGGTGAAGTCAGATCTCAAGGTGACATATCCCACAGGCTCACTCATCTTATTTTTGCACTGCCCTTCCTTCCCTCAGAGATCATTGTTGATGTCCTTGGCTTTTCCCTATTCCATCCAAGATAACCTAGCTGATTTAATGCCTAAGGCTGGATTATAACTATGGTCTCCTGGTTTTTAGATTGGTATTTTAATTGCTATGTCAAACTGGCTGTCTTGTCTACATACTCACAATAAAATTAATATATACATCTCATGAACAAGTGGGATATTTCTATGCCAAATATATATGTCAAATAAAATGCCTATGTTGTGATGTACACATATTGTACATCAATTGACAAACCACTGAGAAGCAATAAAATGCTTTGTAAATGCAAAGCACCTTTGTCAGATATACTACTATCATTCAATTTATTGTTCTATTCAACTCAAAATCCACTTTCAATCAATAGTCTTATTCAATGAAATATGAGAAATGAAAAAATATATACAAATCCCAATTAATAATTTTTATATTGCTAAATAAAAAATTACTCTCTTAAAAATAGATATATAAACTGTAATGTATATCTAATTGTTATTAGATACTGTTAAGTATGGCATTTTACTTGTGCAAACTTAACTACTACAAAGAAGTATTTAAAATAAAATGTTTAAATAATTATCACACAGAATAAACATACACCCCTTTAATCACTGAATGTATTAGAGCTAATAATGTAATTATGAAAAATGCTTTAAATATATGTAAAATAAATGGCCAATGACAACTTGGAAAATGCAATTCATGAAGTCATAAAATCCATAATTAGCTCTAATGAATATTTAAAGTCAAAGTTCAACCTAACTTTTTCAATGATAAATCCACTGCATCAATATAACTCAAGCAATACATTTATCACTGCAAATGACAGCAACTGAATATTAATTAGAATAACTCTCTGCTGACAGCAAGTCCTTATCTCTTGCTAGTCCTTTTGACTGTAGTGCATGTCACCAGTATGTTTGTCACGTCTGATATTATTGATTATCTGCCTGTATGGCCAAAAACAATTAAAAAGATTTCTTTTTTAAATATTTATAAACCTGACTGTCGAGAGCACTTATTTTTCTATTAGAAAAATATAGTGAATTAGCTGCCATATTTCAGTTCAAAGAGCAGCAGCAAATAAGGAGTTGCTATCACTCTAGACAGCATGACATTTTTATATAAAAGCACTCTTCATTGTAAGCACTCTTTTGTTGTTTAATTTTTAAAAAATAGTTCATTGTGCTCTCTTGTACTGAAATGTAATTTATTGCTATTGGACATAACCTATTTAAAAAAACATAGACTGAATCTTTTGTATTCTTAACGGCCTAATGCAGATGTAAATAAAACAAATTTAGTTTTCGCTTATACCTAGAGCTATATGAAGACATATTTCAATTCAACCAGTTCTGGTCAAATGGTCTTACATAAATGGTAGTTATTTTTGAAATATAGACTATAAGACCATCTCCTATCAACTGATCAATATGATATTGAAGTAAGTCCAAGTACTAGAGATCAAGATCAGATAAAAGATTTAAAATAAAGTCAAAAAAGCAATTATGGTTTTTAATAATCTTATGTTATTAATTAAAGTGTCTTTGGTTCTCTGAATAGTAGTGAATGTCTATTCTAAATGGAAAAGCTGGGTATACAAATCAACTCATTAAAAAATAATCTATCACTTTTATCTGCAGACAAATTAGTTGTCCATCAATTTATCATGCTTTGCATTAGCTTTATCAGACAAAGTACATAGTATTAAAATGCTGTTGCTTTTTGTTTTCACCTCAGGCCTTGTCTATCTAACATGCAGACTTCTGGGAAGTTAACAAAAAGAATATAATTATTTGTATTATTAACTCTTTAATAACATATTTTATTTATTTATTATTTGTAAAATTTATTGGCCACCTATCTTACCTCAGGGTAACTCTGGGTGGCTTATAGTCCTAAAATCATCAATGTGATCCCAAGGCCTGGCATTGAACTAAATTATTGTCAACATATAAGTTCTAAGCAATGTAAAAGCTAAATCTGTCATACAGATATTAAGGCAACAATGAGGACCAGGATAGGAGACCAAAGTCCATTTAACTTTACTGTTGTCTTTTGGAAATACAGAATTCATTACAAGTTTTCTGAAGTTGCTGTTTTCTAAGTATCTATGCCTTCCAGAAACTGCAAATTTTAAGAGATCAATATAAATTCCACTCTCCACACAAATCATGACTTAAGCTCCTGAGCCTGGCAACTGCAACAAGGCAATCAGTTAGCTGGTTTCTCACTGGTCTCCTTCTATTCCACAAAATGTATTTTTTAGAAACGTGTACTTTAAAATTGGGAAACAGAATTATTTATGTCTGATGATTTGTGCCATCCTTGTCGACTGCATTTTTACACAATTGCATATGTGTTTTTTTACATCTGAGCAAGTAATCGAAAAAGTTATTATCAATATTGTAGTGCATTCTTATTTATTCTTCTGAGCACATTTAATATCAAAATATGGTGTCAATGATTTTAACCGATAATGTAGAAATACAAATCAAATCATAAGTTAGCCATGCACTTTGATTCTGTTCCCACAGTATACAAACAACAGGATTTTTCACTAATTGAAATGATAAGAGTTTATAGAGAAGAGTTATCTCATTCAATACCTCTCTTTGCAAAATAGAATTGAAAGCCTGATTACCTTTAAAAGAAATGTAAGAGCCTGACATACTGTCAGGTAGTTGTGGGTTGACATTTATGCCACGTACAGCATAATCTTGTACATTTTACGCAGAAGCAAGTCTGAATAAGTTCAATGAGGCTTTCTCTTAAATAAATGAGTTTCCATAGAATTAAAATCTTGCTGTTTATTTTGTCCACGTGTAACATATTTTGCCAGTTTTTAAAAAATTAAATTGACTTTTAATTGAAGTAGCCAAGATGTTAATAGCTTAGAGGTCTATTCTATAAATGATTCTGCTGAGGATAAAAAAAAATCTAGATTTTGAAGCAAGTTTTCAAAAAGCTTAAGCAGTTCTATAACTCTTCCCCATTAAAGAAATTGAAATGTTGCTTCACTTTCTAATTATATTTCATAAAAATGAAAACAATTAAGATAGATATCTCAAAAGTTTTTTTTTTAAACTGATCCTTTGGCTTTGGTCCAAGATATAATAAAAATAGATGTCATAACAAACATAAAAAAATGGATGGCTTCTGGTTAATTTCTGAATTTAAAAACAAATGTTTATTTATTCCTAATACATAATTTAATGTCATACTTTTTTAAAAAATACCTGGGGTGAAGAGGTGAAAGTCTGTTCTGCCATTTGCTATAGAACAGACTTTTAACAGGTATGAAATACCATAACCTTTAATATTCTTCCATTAAACTGTGCCTGAAGCTAAACCACACCTCTTTTGCTTCCTTGTCTTTAAACACTAATTAAACTGCAGCTCAGCTTTGGATCAATTTAATATTTCATAGATCTCTTCTTCTCTAATAGACTCAGTGAGAGAAAATTCAATCTGTTGGAAAGCATTATTGCCCATTTAGTTTAGTATCATTCTGATCAGCTGTCAATCCGAAGGGTAGCATGTGGCAAAGATGGGTATTTAGCATGTCAGAGTCATTGGATGTTGTTCTGTATTTCTAGATATTTGGTAAACTGCCTTGGAATAAGGGGTGATTGATTTACAAAGTAACAAATTTCAAATTTCATATTCTAAGACTAAACACAAAATAATTGGACAGAGCTATTCCCTTGCCTGACCCAGTACAATCAAGCTTGTTTCAAGGTTGACTGCCTGCATGAGAAATATGTGCATTATTTCATTTTGTCTCCGATCCAATGTTCAATGTTAGAAGTTAATTAAATTGCTTGTCCATTGTATTCATCCTCTTACAAAGTTAATGATATTCTGTCCTGAATTAAGGAGAATTTTATAAAGCTTGCACTATGGAACCTGGCATGCTGTACATGGAGGAGCTGAACTCTGTCATAGCTTTGGGTTGCAATTCTTCTAATTAGGAAATAAAATGAATGTTTCTGTGTCTGCCAAAGCAGACGACAATTCATTCCGGCAGTGAGGCAAAAAGGTTTGACAATAGCAACTTAATTATATCTTGTGTTTGACTACAATAAATTCTTCAGAATTAATAAACTTGTTAAAGTTTTTAGATCACCATAGGAAAGACAAACAGGAGTATAACAAGACAGTTTTTTAAGAGAGCACAAAGATTTGTACCCAAAATGGAATTATTTCAAGGACTTAAGCCCTAAAGGTTTTGCAAATTATCAAAATGCTCTCTCTAAGTCAGTTGTTAAGTGAATCACTGCAGTTATTAAGTTAGTAACACAGTTGTTAATTGACTCTGGACTTCCCCAAATGACTTTGCAAATCAGAAGATTGTACAAGGTGATCATATGCAACGGTCATAAATAAGAACTAATTGTCAAGCATCCTAATTTTGATCTTGTCATCCTGGGGGCACTGTAAATATTTTAAGCGTGAAAACAACCATAAGTAACTTTGTCAGTGTTATTGTAATTTCAAATGTCCACTAAATGAATGGTTGTTAAGTCAAGGTCTACCTGTGTTTCAAAAACACTCTCACAACATAGACTTATGATATGATTTGAAAATTGATCTAAGAAATTAATGAGTTAAAATTGCTGTGATTATTGTGTCAGCACCAAGATGGAATCATACTATTGAACTGATTTTTAATAATTTTAACATTAATATAATAAACTACTATGAAAATGTTTTTGGCATGACATCTTGAAACCTTCTTTCTTCCTAAGAACTATGAATAACTTATTGAATTGTTGTTCAATTCGTTTCTCAGCTATACTATGAGATACATTACCCTGAAAAATAGTGACTGATTTGAGGTTAACCAGTAACCTTAGGGTTTGAGTAGCTACTTACATTCTTGAGTAGAGGACTTAAATTCTTAATTTCCTAAACTAACTACTGCACTATATAATAGGCTTCTTTGATTCTCTTCATGTGTCTGTATAATCCAAAACAACTAAGTTGGCAAATGTCAAACTGGACTACTAGAATTCACTGGCTATTTATGCATTTTGATGTTTGTAAGGACTAGTACCCAACAGCATGCAGACAGTTGATGTATATAGATCATTACTTTTATAGCAATTGCATAGTCATCAAGATGAAGTAAATAAGCTATACAGGTTCATGTAGCCTCAATGACTGATGGTCCTTGGAGACAAATTTACTTGTAGTTCAGCTTTCTGATTAAATTGATGGTCATTTATTACACAATTTTGGAAATGCTGGCTGCATTTGAGTTCTGTCCTTCCTCTCCCACTCATATTATTGAACATTGGGCTCTTTCTGTCTCCAGCCCAGTTGTCTGTTGTTGAGGCAGCTGTGAATATTGATGCATCACCATTTGTGTCACAATTACTTTGCAAGTTTGAAACTGATGGATGATCTACACTGAAGCTCTCCCTACAGTACTCATTATGCTGAACCAGAACTTCTACAGCAACACAATATTTTAAAATATTTTGCTGCTTATTTGCTGCTTATTTTGTATAGTGAGGAGATAAAGAATGATCAGAAAATTTTGGTTACTATTTTCCCATTGCAGAAAAAAATTGTATGTGAGTAATTACATTAAACCTCCTCCAAAATAACATCCTACTGCCTAAGTACTAATTTACTAAATGTAGGCAATATATTTACATATGTAAGGATTTAGAAACATATCTTCCCACCAGCTGTCAATCATCTTTGTTTCAGTTGCAGATCAATGTAAGAAATTCCAGGACTTAGAAATTAAGATGTAGAATAATACATTAATAACAAAAATTATAGAGATTGCTACAGAAAACTGTGTAAGGGGTAGCTTTTAGAATTCTATCTACTATTTATATTAAAACTAAAAAGAATAAGATATGGCAAAACAATATAAATATGAAACAGAAGCATAAAGTAAATAAATAAAATATATTAAAATACCATATCAAATAATCTAGGCTGCAGAACCACTTTCATAGATTTTATGCCATAACAACTTCACTAGCATCATAAGCAGACTTATGATTAAATTACAGTAATTAGAATTTAAAGTATAAAATAAGAGATTATGGATTAGGTAATAAGGATTACCTAAAAACTTTAAAAATCTAATTATAGATTTATTATTGATATTAAGACTATAGAGACTCTGATAGGGCAAATTAATGTAGATGATAAAACATTGGAAACATGAACACAACAAAGCATAGAAAGTAAAGGTCAGATCAACAATCAGATCAACAATCCAATATTATAAGCAGTAACAAAGGTATATATCATTAGCATTAAACTGTAAAAGATTCAGTTAACCTAATGTATCTAAGATCAATACTATCAATATACTGAAAATAAAACCGAAACGTTTTAGCTACTGAGCATAATTTTAATTTTCAAAAGCCTAGAAAAAAACTGCTGTACAAGTGCTGATTTATCTCTGCTTATATTTTAGTGAAAATGACAAGCAATATGCTTGCAGTTAAAAGTACATTTTGAAACAAGGTTGTATTTTATAAACGATCACTTGGATAAACATCCCACTAATAAAAATTAATTTAGCAAAGTGCTTCCAATCAGACTTTCAATTATGAAAAATGAAACTATATTATGCATTGCATAAATACAAATCAATAATATCTCATGTTCATTAGATCATGAAGTAAATTTGCATCATCATTAAAAGTGCATTAATATTTTCTTTTTAATCTTTTCTGAACATTTAGCTCGCACTTTGTGTTATTATTCCATTTACTCAGAAACACATCCAATATTTCATGCATACTAGTCAATCTAAGATGCATTTGAAAAGAGGAAAAACCTTTATTGCTGTTATAGAATTCAGCAAATTTAAACTCTCTAAATCAATAGGCAAAATGACCTATCTCATGTTGTGGGTATCGAAGTATTTAACATAGCACCAAAACCATTAACAGTACTACTTGACTTACTCATAATACAGTTTCACCATGATTGAAGACTAATCAGTGCTAATAAATAAAAACCAAAGCCAAATCTGATACACATTATTAAATTATTAGCTCCATGAATGAAATTAAAAACAATATCTTAATATGAAGTATTTTAACATAAATCTGAATTATTACTATTTCTTCAACAGGTGTAATTTCACACATACAGATTCTTTGCTGTATGCTAAACTATCAGGTATGTTTCAAATTTTAGAAAGTTGAACTGGCATAATATACTGAGTTCTGAATCCTGAGACAGTCCATAGATTCAAGACACCAAAATTCACATATAATTAGTAGAAGAAACATAATTACAGATAAGTAACCAATCTACATAAGGACTTACTCCAATGATTAGCAGTAGAGTTCCTGGAAGTAGGACAGAAAAATAGAGAACATTGTTACACCAAGCCACATCTTTTATTGACTATAGTCCTGTAGGAAGGTATGATCTCAAGGAGTGATGGGCTAATGATGCCATCATCCTATGTGAAAGCTCTCTAACAGGAGCCAGACATAGACTATGTGTCAATTCACAACACCGTTAATGCTCCTTACGATGCACATGGGAAAGCACTTGTGTGACACCAGGTACTTTGAGAGATGTTGTTAGCATATAAAAATCTTGAGGGGCACTCTGAAATAATGAAATATTTCAGAATAGGGACCAATTAACATCATATGAGTGCAGTGCCATAGGAATCCATAGTAAGTCATGATGGTGCCAACATGTATATCATAATTTCATTGCACAAATTACATAATGTAATGGGTGTATATACATGATGGAAGTGAACAATTCATGTCACTTACATCATTTGGCTCCCTCCTGACCCTTGGACCAAAACTCGTATCTAGTGTGTGATCCAGCAAGGATGCAGAATTCAAACTGCATACAATCCACCATAAAGCTCAGATGATAAAATTATAGTATGAAAGTGGACCTTTCAGTCTACATATGCAAACTAGAGATTCTGCAGACTTGAGGGAATCATATAGGCTAATGACATTATTCAAGACCATGTTATAAGAAGGTAAATAAATGTTGCATGGCCATAGAACAAAGGGTATCATATTTGGGGGGAACAGAAAAATTCAGCATATAAAAAAACAGTCTCAACATCAAGGGTAAAACAACCACAACCACAACCCCTGAATAGTCTTCTTTTGAATCGGGCTATATATCTCATACACTAAGTTTGTTTTTGTGGACCAAGATAAAATACCTCATCGAATCATAAGGTTGGAAAGGGCCTTGGAGGTCCAACTCTGCTGAAGATAGAGTCAATTACAGGGTTAGATCTCATTCAGGTAGTAAACTTCCATCAGTAAACGGTTGATGAAAACTGTGAGATATATCTGTGATAACTATCTGACAATACAATACAGTAAATATAAGAGAAGCAAATCAGACCTTGAAATGAGCAGGGTGTTAACACTCAAGAGTGAAATAAGTCGTGTATTCTGTTGCATTGCTTTTATTGTATAGAGAAGCTGTACCCTGAAGCCCATTGGGAAGTACAGTAATCAGGTATCTCTGGAGGAAAATACCAGTTAAAGAATGGTACCAATCTGTCTAAGGAAAGTGTGATGGGACAGATTGAGACCTAGCTAATTTCACTGTAAGCTTTTGGGAGGTTTGAAAACCTTTGATTTTTTTTGAGACATTTATTAAGATGTCTCAACCAAAGTTTTTTGGCCAGTGGCATTTTCTCATTGGTAGGACCTTCAACAACCCTTCATTCTGTGGATTCCTATGACTAGCTGCTTGTAAACCTTGCTCAATCCCATAACTAGGAACTTGGAGTCAGACCAATTTGTAGTGTGATCTTGCTCTTCTTCTGACTCAGCAGAAGAGCACTTGAACTTTTGATAGAGCCTGTCTCTAGTTTACTTCCCAGCTATTTGTTGTTACCTAAGACACAAGTTCTCAAATATTGTGGTGCCATGACCCTTAAAATAATAAATAAATTTGTCTGATACAACCCATGAATAAAAAAATGAGAGCGAGAAAAGGACAAGAGAGAGAACATAAGTTCATTCTTAAGTCACCACTATACATATTGTTCATAAAGTACCATACAAAAATCCTTTTCTCTCCCCAACTCCCTTTATATTGTACATTTTCAACTGTAATCTGTTCGGGACTGGGACTTGGCCTTTGATACTCTGCAAAGATCAAGCACAAAAACAGTACTATAAATAAACCACAGTCAAGACAATAAAGAGCAAATAATCTGGAGAAGCAAAAGGTGATGATTCATTCCCATGCCAGGATGCCCTTCTTTTCAACCTTATTGTTTTCCCTGTTCAATCTAATTGTGCATGGGAACTCTGAAGGCCCAGTGGAGCTTGTTTTGCTACCCTAACTCCTAACATTCTTTGCTGCACTAAATACGACACTTGATGATCAAAGCGATACTGTATGTTTCAGCACCCAGCCTCTAAATGTCAACTATTGGCCAGCATTGCCTCAGATTGACCTGTGAAAAAGGTCTCAAACTTAGTTTCCATATTATTGAGGGAAAAAAAACCCCAAACATGGAGAATTAAATCAAATTCTAGCTACACAATTCAATCTTATTCTTTGCCAAGAAAATTATCAATACTTACTTTTAGGGTATCTGTATACATAATTCTTTATACTGCTGCCAATTTCACTTGTGACTATATATCAGGTGTGTCAAACTCAAGGGCCTTGGACCAGATCCGGCCGATGGGGTTCTTAGATCTGGCTTGTGGGGCTGCCCTGGAAACAGTGAAGGACTGGCCCACAGTGTCTCTGCTAGCAAAAACGGAGCTCAGGAGGGTGTGCGTGGCCCTCCCAGGCCCCACTTTTGACTGGATGGCCTCCTACAGCCCTCTGCCAGAGAAAATTGAGGTAATTGGCTATTGCTTTAATATTTTATGTTTAATAGTGGCTTTTGCCCATCTACAATTTTCTATTACTCAGTTCAACTGGATGAATCAGGATTTCATATTATGAAAGGGTTTTTCCCCCCTATATTGTTAATAATGACCATGTGGACTGGTATTATCACACCTCTCAAGAGCACTCAGTTGGAGAAAAGTAATAAAGAACTCAATTAGTCATATATTTATAAATATTGAACAAAATAGGTGAAGTATCATGTAATCTGCATGCCAATCACAACCCAGCTGACTGTGTACCTATTGGATGAAAATAGAGCCATAAAGTCACCTCAAAAACCATATTCTTAATCTAGGATGATATTGAGTTTATATGCCAAAGAACAGGTGGTATTCTCCTTCCTCAGAATTTTCATGAAAGCAGAATCTTGGAGTAGGACACTGTTATCACATTCCTAAAGTTTATATACATTATCCATTTGTCAGGAACACATTACTCTGAATGCACATCCAGAAATTGGATCCAGGAGGCAAATAATAAGTGATAATTAACAGTGATTCTGGGTGATTTTTACAAATTGTTAGAAACACTTAAAATCAAATACCAATACAAGAAAATATAAAATATATATTTGAGTAATACCAGTTTGTTGTCCCCACTTCCTCATCTGTGAATGGCTGCGCACCTGTAATGAAGAATCTTTGTTCACATTTTCGTTCGATTGGTTGCAGCTGGAGGATCTTGAATAACAATCACTTAAGTTTTAAAACAACCTTGGCCCTGTTTGTCAATCCTTTCCTTCCAGCCCTCTAAAATAAAACTGCTTTCCAGCTATTCCTTCAATAAAGACAACATTATGTATCATTACAGATAAACAAACGAAGCATTGACAATAACTTGGGTCACAGTAGCTTAAAAACGAACAGATAGAATCTACAGAGACTGAATTTATCAGAAACTGAATCGATGAGATTTTAGTTTAAAGTACACATACGAATAGGGGAAGTAAATTAGCTTAAAACCAAGATTTGTTCCTGGCTTTGAAATATTATATATTTAAGTACAATAAGCCATGAACCCAAGTTTGGATTTAACACTAAATGCATTCTTCGTTGATGTTTTCTCAGTTTGCATTCACAAATAAAATAATGAAGCACATACCACAAGCACACTACTTAGGTCACATTGTGATTTAAGAAATCTGAATTTTATACTTGTTAAAATTTTATAGCAATACAGTAATACCAGAAAGGGGGGGAGGGGAAGGCACAATGACATTTCATACACTGAATGACATAGAAGATCATGAATGGCAGCTAACCGAGAACATATGATTACAGATGCTATTTAATTTTATTTTTGACTAGTTTAGTTAAACGACTTATGCACCATTCATTTGATGAGACAAAATGGATTAAATCACATCAAATAATATAATCATATAATTATAATTAATACAAATTAATTTAGCCCTCTAGACTTGCACTTAATTTTGAAATTCAAGAATAATAATATTAGATTTCTGAAAGACAGTATTAAATTGAATGTGTATACTAATATAATTTATATAGATTTCCCAGAAAAAAATTAACAAAAAAATTAGTTTCTAAAACTTGCATACTTGTGAAAGAAATATTTTATAAAATTAAGGAAAAAAGGAAGTTAAAACATATGTCCAAAATGATCCAGCAAAATAGTAAAGGCTTTTAATAAGTCTGTACATGGAAATGAAACATTTAACAAATCAGAAAGGAAGGATGCCGCTCAGTTTAATTTAGTTATTTGAGCCTGACATAAGAGATTAATCAAGTGGACAAAACTATTAATCAAAAACAATGACTATAATAAATCTTCTGTTATATTGCAAATGAGAAAAGAAACAATCCTAGAGGATTGTTCTAATACATTTAACTAACACAACCTGACCGGATGCTTTGTCTTTTTGTGACAAATAGAAATTATTGTTATATTTATATATTTACATGTGCACACAGATATGCTAGAGAAAATATGCTGCTTCTTTATCAAGGAAAATATTTGACATTCACATTAAAGTTGCTGATTTACTTCATACAAAAAAATAGCTACATTTATTAGCCATAAGTAACACATTAAGAAATTCAATAGACAACATTTCTTGCTATTTACAAATAAAGTACAGAAATCCTTTTATTTCCACAACGATTCTGATTTTTTTTGCAAGGATTATTCATTTTCATTGAATTCTATGGTAAACATTAAAATCACTAAGGATCACTATTATCATTTTTTCCAAAATGATTTTGGACTTGCAGTTCCAAATGCTACGCAGAAATTATTTGAAACTAGTGATACTTAAAATGGCCAACCATTTAAAGTGCAACAATCTAGATTATATGACTAAATTTTTGACAAGGGTGGAGAACTCATAGCCATCCAGATGTTTTGAAACTCCAACTTCCAGTATCCTTCACCATTAGTCCTGCTTCCGGAAATGAAGGTAGCTATAGCAGGATGTTTGGGAAGGGGGTGGGGAGAAGGCAGTATCAAAATGACAGATGCAGTCAGGCAATTGAAGCCCTGCCTTTCGTTATGCAGGTTATATGCATATAAAAAGTGGGTGGGGCTTTGACCCAGAATCATTCCTGGCATCTTAATATTTTTACCCCCCCCCCCGCCCACTTAAGACTCCCATGAATCTTTAGCAATATCTAAAGATTGTAGGCTACAGAATTTTGACTATGGCCCTTAGGCCTATTACATAGAAGTTTCACTGTTGGTGAATACTGTAAAATAGTGTAGGTAGGTAACTACTATAAAAATAAATGTTGACTCTTAAATACTTGTTTACAGGAAGGGCAATGCATAGGGATGGTTCCTGAAAATTCAGTTAAATTTGCAATGTCATTCTGTCAGCAAATTTGTGAGGTTCTCAATTCACAAGCAAAGCATGAGAATGGCACTTGAAGAAAAAGCAAAGGGTGTAGACTTCTGGGGGAGATAATGGCAAACTGTAGATGGCTCCATCAAAAGCAGAAATGTTGACTTATAAAATGAAAACTGGCAAATAGATCCGTCTTCATAATTCCTCTCTGGACAAGGATAGTATTTGAGATTGTTCACAGATGTTTCAGTCAGTTGCTCCTTATGAGGAGACCACAATACAGCTATTTCTAGTGATTTAGAGCTCTGTGAGAAAAGAGAATAGCCCTTTTGTTCAGACTTTGGCTAGTACCTTTGAAAAGACAAACTTCCTTTTCTTAAAAAAAGGACTTTTTTTAAAAAAAAATCTGGAATATAGAGCAAAAGTCTGGATACTAAAGGGAACTAGAAAGAACTAAATATTATAATTAAAGGAGAACAACACTCTAACTCAACTTACTAATATAGAATGTAGCAAATTTTCTTAACACTGGAATTCTGAAGAATATTTTTGAGCAATGGACCCAGAAGTTAATTTTAAAAGTATCTGCCTCTATAGATGTTTAAAAGATGCTATGGAAGAGGATCAAATATTACCTGTCATGACTGAGACTGATAAATCCACTTTCAAATGACAGGCTATAAGAATGACATGGAAAAAGATGTTACACTGGACATATAAAAGAGACCAGCTGATCACTTAATAATTAAATCACAAACCAAAATAGTGACCTGGATAATTTTCTTATAATTCTACATTGTAATTGGATTTACAAAAGAGGCTTGTTAAAGCTCTGAAGAATTTTGTGATCAAAGAAAAAAATGAAAAGAAATCAAGTTATTGGTCCTTATTTGAAGGGACCAAATATTAAGATTGTTAGAAGTAAAAGGAAGAAAGTAAAAAGGAAGGTTTTTTTTAAATCAAGGTTAAACAGATACGTTGATATTTTTGGTAATTTTAATGAATTTTTGCTGACATCAAGAAATAAATTATGAGGTTTTATGGATTTGTTCATAGATAAAAGATATAGAAGAAGATATTATTCATTGTATTTTAAGAGAAGGTGATCAGTTAATAAAATTATTGATATTTAGGATGAAGGGGGATATCACTTTATATACTGTGTGTGTATAAACACACACACACTGTGTATCTTTTTTCTTTACTTTATTCTTATCATTTCTTTCTATTCTACTGTCTTTCTATTTTTCTCTTCTGCACCTATTCTTTCTTTTTCTTTTAGTTTTAGTTATATTAATTTCTATTGTTGTAAATTGTGGATTTTAGTAAAAATATGTGCTATTAAAAAAGAAAAAGCAAATGTCTGAAGTAATATGAGCAATAAACTTTCAGTAAAATAAAAGAATTAAGCAAGTGATTAGCTGAATCATCTTATTACGCATTACAACAGGATTAGCTACAACACTTTCTGTCAGATTAACATGTACAAATGTACAAATACAGCACAGGCTTGATCTTTATGGTGGCAAAATGACTTTAATGTTCATAACTGTTTAGGCATTTTTCTAAATTATTTAGGAACACTGTAAATTCAGCAGGTTGGACGTACATTAAATCATATTTAACACTATGCAGAAACAAGAATGATAATATTTTAACAAGTTACACCAGAGAGATTTCATTCGGCCTGATATTAAATGCTCTTAGCAAAAGGTCATAACTCTTAAATTTGCTAGATAAATAAATGTTGGTGAATTGGATGAATCACTGGAGAATTGGTTCATGGCAGCGAATGAATAACCTGCAAATGCTTCCCAAACCCCATTATTTCCCGTTTTCCAGTAGGCCAAAGATTCATGTCCCCGCATACTGCCAGTTCATTACGGAAAAATATCATTCCTCTTCTGGCACACTCTAGATGGCCCTCTCAGCCCCTTGAGGACCCTTTAATGTTTAATTCCCATCATCTGCTCCAGTGAACAGCTTAATCTCTGCTTGTATGATCAATACTATATCAGTGTAAATTAAAATGACAATTTTAAAGTAATTAAGCCTGTTAATGCTCGATTCAAATGTCATTATTTGCACAAGGGATTGAGGAGAAATTACATCGTGTCCAGGGTGACAGGAAAATGTTTGAGTGTTCTCGAGCCTGTTGCCACTCTGCCACTGGAGGCTTTAGCAAAGCAGATTAACTTCTAGCTTCTACTGCCAGGATACCTATCCAATTTCAAAAGAGAATAACGCAATTTGATAAATTTAATTCCAACTACAAACTCAATTATTGTGATAATGGATGAAAACTGGGAGGAGACACTAAACAAGACCCATATAAAAATACACTTAACTTCAGAATAAGATACAACAGTAATTCTTTTATTTGATTTGTTCTTTTCCTTTTGAAAACCCTTTAAATAATTGTGATTGTTGGCAAAATAACCAACATTTATTAAATAGCATCCATTCATGGCTCAAACAGCCTGCCATTTGAAATAAATTGGCAACAGTAAATATGTTCACTGTCCTTTACTGGGTAGCAACATTTATTAAACTAGTAGCATTATACTACTAAATTATTAAATCTCATAAATAGATTTTTAAAGCTCAACTAAGTTCAGATGAAATCTCAATTTCTTCTGCATACTTGTCTTTCTAGACTACAGGTAGACTATATACATTTCTTATTTCAAGGTTGAGTTAAATCATAAAAAACTCTTTACACATTATGTTTGTGGTCAGTGTATATCTCAAACCTGAGTCTAGTTTAAAAGTCACAACTACAGTAGAAAAACTCCAAACATTTCCATGTCATAGAAATATTATTTCCCAGAGACATATTTTTGCTGAATAAATGTTTAAATGCCGGAAGTCAAATTAAGTCAATAAAATAAGAAATACAAATATAAGTAACTGTAAACTTATGCTTGTGTACCTAGGTATCTTTAAAAGCCTGATTTCTGAACCTAACATTTCAATAAGCAATGAGGTATTTATTTTATTTTCCTTTCTAGTTATTTCTTCTTTCCTGAAATCCTATATAGTTTTCTATTAAGAGTATATGTTTATGATTTATGTATGTGTAAACACACTTTATACTCTCCAGTATCTTGTAGAGGCATTGGTGGAAAGATGATGGATAAAGATTTTGAACAATGTTAATACTACCATTTAATAAAATCATTAATTTATATATATGAGAAGAATTCTCAGGCAGACACTGCCATTTGTCACAAGCCAACAGTGTAAAATTGTATATTCCAAAATCTTGTAGGCCAAGTGTTGGCAATTGTATCCCCCCTTGGTCAAATCTGTGCTGGCGCAAATCTCAGCTCAGAGTTGGCAGTTACATGAAAAATGAAAAATACCAAGTCCTCAGTGTACAGAATCTATTAATTTGAGAGAAAGGCAGGAAGAAAATGATAGGTTTTGAATCATTATGTGTCTAAGTGGCACTTATCCTCCCCTTACTTTGATTCTTATTTGCAGTAAAAATTCTTATCTAGCCAAATTGTTTTTTGTAAAGTGTCTAGGAAATGTGTCCTGGTCAGAAGAGAATTGTATCCATCTAGTAACAATACTATTCAGTTACCTGGCTCTTCTGACCAGGACACATTTCCGAGAGTAGGATTCAGCATATAATAATATTTCAAAGCCTTGCAGATTATATTGTTACTAATTATTAATTAGTTTCCTATGCAAGGCTTTGAAATCTTAAATATCAGTTTAGTAAACAGAATCTTTGATTTGTGAAGAAGTATTTCTACCAATCAATATATTGTCATTTCTACCAGAGAAAAGTTGTTGTGATCTCTCTCTATATATGTATCTATATTTATATACTAATTTGTTAAAAATGTATTCTGTTTAACTCCTGAAATGTTTTTCACATTAAAATTTAATAAACATTTGCAACCAATATTAATCTAATTACAAATAATCATCTTTTTTATAATGAAATAAATGAGTGAATACGGGAGGGGTATCCACAATAATTAAAAATTATTGATTTGGTTTACCTGTGGATGGGGTTAGCCATAAGAATATATAAAAATACTTTTTAAAGTACCCACATTTCCCATATATATTAGTGCATAAATGTATTCTTTACTGCTGGATCACTAGCTTGCCCAAATTTCCTTGTCTCTCCTTGCAATTAATTCTACTTACTTTTATGAAACTGTGTGGTGCATGTTTTCTAAATAAATAAAATGTCAAAAGTTCTGTTGATATGGCTATATGGAGTTTCCAGCTTTTCTTGCTATTTACTGGTTGTGCTGCTGGCTGAAGATATGAGGAATTAAACTGTAGTTCAGCAGCACATGCAAAGCCACAAGATCCCTGCTTTTAATTTAGTTAATATTAAAACAAATCAAAAAGACAGTTTTCACATGTTGCAACTTGCCAAATGTCTTACAAATCAGCTTCAAGCTAGAATAGGATCATCATGACTAAAATTATCCAAGCCCTGGAATAAGGTCAACTACACCATGTTCCACTGCTTAATTTCCTTGTCTCCTTTTTTGTTACAGTTATGGAAGAGCAATATTGACCAGAAATCCATTTTCTTAGAAAACAAGAATGAACAAATTAGCAAATGGCATCAACAGCAAGAGCTGAAAACCAAAGCACAACCAATTTTACTGTAAAACAAGAAATAATTATTATTGTGACTAATCAGGTAGTTAAAAATAACTTTCATATGACACCAAGGTTGAAATCTAGCTCCCTGTTGCTTTGAGTTAGATCAAGTTTTCTGTTAAAATATACAGTATTCAACCAAGCAGGAAATGCAAGTTTCAAAGAATGAAATATCAAGAGGAAGGGGACCAGGCAACAAGTTGAAAATTAATGTTTAAAGAATAAAGGGAAGAAATGCTTTCCTAAGGAAGCTTGGTTCAAATTCAAAATGCATTACTTTACATACTATGCTGCTATGGCTTTCTAACAGAAATGCTAACAAATCTTAAATAAATGCATTTGTTCTGGTTATATACCAATGCATTTTTCACAGAATATTTGCTTCTACTGACCAGAGTTATGACAAGCATTTAGTCATTCTTGTCTGTTTTCTGATATATGAAGTAGCTCACACACAGCTTACTCAGGCCTTTCACCAAAGTGTCACATATTTTTTACTATTTGTGAAATGGCTTGTGACAAGTGATTGACAAAACCAAAACATTTCAAATCTGTCACTCCCTACTTAAAAAAAAGTGTTACTCTAATTCAATGCATTGACAAAAGCATGATTCTGCTGTTATTTACTTTTTGCTTCTCCTGGTTAGCTGGCTTTTGTTTTTTTAGAGAAATAGGGAAAAGAAAAGAAGAATGTAATTAAAAAAACAGAGAAAGAAAGAAAAAAAATGCAAAAAGTCTAAGTTTTCTTGTCTCTCTCATGACCCCAGCTGTAGCTGAACATCAGCACATTAACACACAGAAGAAAACCACTCACTTTGCACGTTGCCATTCTCTGATACAGAAATGCTCCATCCAATCTACTGTCACCCTAAGCATCTATAAGTAATTCTAACATGGATTGGGATACTCTGGGTTGTAATTCATATTTATCACTTAAACTGATTTAAGATTATATTTGCTATCAGGGCGACATAGACAAAAAATGTTCAGATGTTTTTAATAAGTTGGCCAATTCACAACAGAGTGAGACAAAATGATATGTGCATTGTCATCATCATGGTAATATAACCATTACATAATCTGTAAGAATGAAGACATTCTTACATGTCTTTCTTTGTCCCAAGGATACAACACAGATGCCCATGTGGTTAAGATCACTGTTGGAAAAGGACACCTAGTAATTTTTATGATAGCATATTGTTCTTATCTGGTTGTTATACATTCATTCTTTTCTTATATTGTAAACTAAGATGTGTCTTTAGAGAGGCTAGCAATTTATAAGTCCAGTAAATAACAATAAATATTCCACCATGATTTTTAAAACAACACAACTATTATGATTTTACTACAAGCACAATTTATTAATGTAACATTTGCAGTGTTAAGAAAGGTGCAGCTGTGCTGCAAAAATGTAAACACTGAGTCTTGTTATTCAGTACATGCCATAATGACATCACATCTATCACAATGCAAATGTGCGAATGATGTGTCATGACACATATGACATCACACCTTTCTCCCAGATATTCTATAAAAAATTGATAACTTGATAGTGATTAGTTTGGGAGATATTGGGAAGAAAAGGGAGCATCTTCATTATTTTTGCTGAGTTAAACAGGTATTGTGTCCCAAGGAGATAGAAACATATGGTATTTAAAGACACAGTTCTCAGCAGTATAAGTTCAGCAAAGAGCTGGATGATCACAGTGTAAGTTAGGCAACTTCTGTAATCTGCAGGATGATAAAATGATACAATTTATCCAAATTATATCATTTTCATCTATTGTGTGGTGACGTAAGTGACATATGTAACATCCCCTACTTCCTCTTGAGTAAGTTGAGATCAGCCTTACACTAAGCTCATGGCATAATTCTAAGTATATTCCTGGGCATGTTAATTGTAAATACAGGTAGTCCTTGACTTATAGCAGTTCATTTAGTGACCATTCAAAGTTACAATGGCACTGAAAAAAGTGTCTCATGACCATTTTTCACACTTACAACTATTGCAGTATCCCCTTGGTTGTGTGATTAAAATTCAGGTGCTTGGCAATTGTCTCATATTTATGACAATTGCAGTATCCTGAGGTTATGTGATCACTTTTTGTGACCTTTTGACAAGCAAAGTCAATGGGGAAGCCAGGTTCACTTAACAACTGCAGTGATTCACTTAACAACTGTGTCCAGAAAGGTCATGAAATGGGGCAAAACTCCCTTAACAAATGTCTCAGCAACAAAAATTTTGGGCTCAATTATGGTCAAAAGCATCAAGACAAATTCCTTGTGGGTCCAATCACATTTGGCCAATAAAGAATTCTATTCTGTTGGGTCTAACTATTAGTTGATGAACTGAGCTTTTCAATAAGGTTCAAAAGATGGAAAAACAACTGACATAAACAGCAAAAAAGCTAGCTGTATGCTTTGCTGGTCAAAAAGACAATAAATTGCAACCTGCTTTTTTTCAGGAAGTGAAAAAGAAAGAATGATACACTTTATTTAAGTAGAACATAATGTATACATACTTCTGGTACAGTTTTTTTAATGGAATAATCTCTATAGCATCTTGGACTTCAGAAACTTATGGTACCAAGCAATTTATGATGTAATCACTATGAAGTTAGCCTTCATCTAACGATAGTTCTTAACTGATCATTATACAGGGCTATGCAATATAATTCTGCCTCATCATTTCAGTGCAGGTTAGTCTCCTTTAGCAAACTAGCTTTAATATGCTCCAGTCCCATTAAATGTTTCCTCAGTGACCTCTTATTTATGGTCACCTATTTCCTCAATAGATTACACAACATATTATTCAGCTTCAACTCTTGAGTCATAAACCATCTTGCAGTAATTCAAAAGCCAGAAAATCTGTTCAGTATAATAAGGGGTGCGGGGGTTTCATACATTAATTTTTTGAACTACTTGTAAATTACATATTTATGTTCCTAAAACACAAGAAACCGATGGGAATTGCCAAATCATTATTCCTGTGTGTATTGTATAAGAACATATTTTCTTTGCCACTATCCATTTCACTGCCAAAATGGGAAGAAAAAGTGATTCTTTAGGTTTTTCTGTAGATTAAAAGTAATGGCATTTGTATTTATTGTCTTTCTGGAATGGACATAATTAAGCCACCTTTTAAAATACTAAATAGGCTTCCAATAGAAAGCAGATAAATTCAAAGAATGCGAAAATTACAGTGGACATTAAGCGTAAAAGGGAATTCAAAATTCTGCTTAACTAGACCCAAGAGAACCTGGAATTGTATTTTCTGAACAGCAACCCCCCCCCCTCACGTTTAAAATATGCTTCATAGCAAGGAGCTTTGAAATGAAAGGGAGATTTAAAAAAAATACAGCATTTGGAGAGGATTTTATTTCTTTCTCAATTCCTAATGGGTATAATTGAATTACATTCCGTTTTTGATAGCTTGTGGAATCTTTTTCTCAGAGTCTATTTTGATGGAATCACCTGAGAGTTCTTTAATGTAGGCACTTGTTAAACAAATAACATGAGACCAACCTAATCTTTATAAACTTATCCATTATGGAAAGTGCTGCTGCCTACCTTGTTCAGCAGCTTCTTTTCCAGTACTACTGGTTCACTTGCAGTTTGTGACTGTCTATATTTGGAGAGTGGTTTTGAGGTACATAGGGGTTAACACTGATTAAGTATTGTTAGTGTATCGTTTTATCTCCTGTAGCGGATGAGGTATATGCTGCTTTGCAATTGAAGTAGCTCTATGTCTATCAAACAAATAAATAAATGGTACTCAATATAGAAGAAGGCGGCCCTATGTGGTTGACAGAATTACAATGCCACCAATCCCACATTTCAAAATGCATCAGTTACCCATAAAAAATTAATGGCATTTATTTCCATTACAAATTCTTCCAAAATTTTAAAATTTTGAATGGACACAAAATATTAAGGTAATATTTAATGTATCTGCAGAAACATGAAAATCTTTGAAAATGTAACATTAAGATATGCAGCTTAGTGCTGAAAAATAAGGAAATTCAATGCAGCTTCAGGTCCTAAGACTCCTCCCTTACAACATACTAATAGCTAGGTATAGATATCTTTTCCTAGGCACATATCTTTTCTGGATATAACATAAACAGATGGCATAACAATTTGAGGAAAGCCTGCAGAGAAGGAAAAGGAAGCAAAACAACTTGAAGATCACTGCAATAGATACTAGCAACATCATCAAATATTAGTCCTAAAAACACTGGACATTACAACTAAGTTTTTGCTTCCTGAACACTTTTGCGTGTCTTGTAGATTTTTGGCTGCTAATCATGAAAATAACATATAATTTCATCTATCACATATCGCAGAGGTCTCCAAACTTTGCAACTTGTGGACTTCAACTCCCACAATTCTCCAGCCAGCTATGCTATGCTGGTTGGAGAATTGTGGAAGTTGAAGTCCACAAGTCTTAAAGTCGCAAAGTTTGGGATCTCCTGACATATTGTTTTATATCCGTCTTCTATTTTGTGGGTGTGTAAGTGTGTCTATAATGTGTGTGTGTGTCTCTGTGTGTATAAACAAATAAAATTTTACTTAGGTTATAAGATGCTAGAATGGCATGTCTTTACTGATTCATCAGTGTTACGTCTCATGGCTGTCTTGTTATACAGTGGCAATATATACCCTTCAGTATCGGTTGGCTATGTTGCACACATGAAAGAAACATACGAAAACATGGAACTGTTGTTGAAGCACATCCGGTATACCAAGTACAATTGGAATATTTGTAGAGATCTAATGGCTCTGGTGCTTGGAATGCAACTTGGATACATATGTGAATGGGGCAGCCATGTAAGAATCACATTACATTAAAAAAAGGCCACTCTGAAATAATTTGGTTCAAAAACAGGAAAATGTGGCACATGAATCACTTGTTGATCTGACAAGGATAGAATGAATGAAGGAAGGAAGGAAGGAAGGAAGGAAGGAAGGAAGGAAGGAAGGAAGGAAGGAAGGAAGGAAGGAAGGAAGGAAGGAAGGAAGGAAAGAAGGGTAATTTTTTTGCCTCTTTTCACATAAAACTTGGATTGATGAAAAATTCTGTGAAAGCGATGAACAAGGAAAGAGAAGATTTGCATTATTTGAAACAAATGTTCCAAGAATATCTGATGACAAGTTTAAGGAAGGCATTTTTGTTGGGTCACAGATCAGATACATCATCAATGACAAGCAGTTTGAAAATGTGTTTGTGGGGCCAGGAAATGCTTGGAAAGCATTCAAAGATATTGTTGAGAATTTTCTTGCCAATTAGAGAGCAACAAACTACATTCAGCTGGTGACAAACATCTTACAACATGCAATTATGTCACTTAAGATTCATTTTCTGCATTCATATTTGGATTTCTTTCCCCAAAATCTAGATGCAATGAACGAAGAACATAGTGAGAGTTTTCACCAGGACATTGCCCCATTGAACAATGGTTATCAGGATTACTAGAATACATCAATGCTGGCTGACTATTGTTGGACATTACAGCAAGATGCATCAGATACTGAATACAAACAAAAATAAGTAGCAAAACACTTTTAGCCCTGTTGAACTCATATAGTTTGTTGGAAACATGTGATTACATTAGTCATTAAAAGGTAATTTTACATGTCTCATTCTGAATTATTTGTGTTAAGTTTGAGGGGCTCTATAATAATCACCAAAAGTTGTTCAGGAAGAAACATTTTTGGAAAAAAAAAGTTGTCCTGGGTAATTACTGCCACTTCTTGTTCTTGGGTCCACATAATTCATCCTTTAGGGTCCGGATAAGGAACCATTGATAACATACTTTCACTAAAATTATTTTGTGTGAATTTATTAGGAAAATATATGAAATGTTTTTATTTCAAGAAATATTTGCTGAGAGAAATGAACCAACAGCGTGATTGTTTACCTAGAATAAAATACTTAGGAAACCAAATTGCAGAATTCTATCCCATGCTCTATTAGGAACAGGCAACCATTTCACTCACTTTACTGCATGAATAACATTACAATAAGTGTTTTATTACTGAAAGCTTGTTCTTTCCTTGAACATTTAAATAATATAAATATATTACTGAAATAAAATGTTCTGTCCCCTCCTGTTTGCTCTGCAATACATTTATATAAGTGGATTTTTGTTGTAGTTACTGTGCTCCCATTCATTTTTAAGCTTTAGTGGTTCATCAGCAATTTATCAGTCGGGAGTGGAAAATACCTAACACCTACTTAAAATGCATGGAACTGGCAATAAAATTAACCCTGTGGCAATTGTTTTCCCACATGTTTGATAGTTCAATGTCAGCTCATCTGTTAGAGGGAAATAAAAAAGTCAAGCCTAAATGTACAAAAAATTATGATGGAAGTCTTAAATAAAGCAAGGGTAATGCAAGTTTATTGAGTCAAAAATCAATCAATCAATGAGTGAGTGGATTAGGAGCACCTCAGAAGCTCCAAAGAAATAATTTGCCCGAACACTGGGATTTAGCAGTGGAGGACCAAATTCCAACACTTTTAGGAAGTAAATAATGAAAAATCAATTCAAAAGGAAAAACAGATCAAGAACCCTGGATTCTGACACGCCGACACATTTACTGCTGAATACCATTTCTCGGCTGACCTGAAAACTTCGGAAGGTGTTTATTTACTTTCAACACCATCCAGAGATCAATATTTTTAATTTGGATCCAAGTTATTATTTTTCACATCACAGCATCAGGGAGCAGAGTAAAGTGGCTCATATTTTAGAGCTAAAAAGATCGATATGACAGCTTCACCTTCAGTGTGGGCCCCTGCAGTTGCCTAGGTGCACATCATAATGTCCCATGGGGGGTGCAGGTGCCATGGTGCAGGGAGCAGGTCATTACCCAGCCAGGGAGTGAGACAGCCTGTGATTTAGCTGATCATGAAGGGCCTAGTGCCCTTAGAAAACCAATCTTGTTTCCTCTCACTTTATCAGACCTGTCTTCTGCCCAACATAAAGGGAAGCGGGGAAGGATGGGAAAGGATAGAAAAGGAAAAAAAGAGACAATCTATTTTATAAAGCAGATGTCCTAATCATGAATGCTTTTGTTCTTTCTTTTTACTAGGCAATATCTGAAATGCTATCATTTTTTCATACATTTCCCAAAATATTAAAAAAGCAACATAGGGCGTGGGAATGGAAAATGGGAACTTCAGCAGTAAAGAACCATCACCCATTGATTCCAGCGGTTCTATCAATCGCAACAATTAAGGAGGAAGGAGGAAGAGTCAGGAACAAAGTCAGCAGATCACCTGACCTGACATCTTTGCACCAAGATGTGCTGCTTCCTTTTCATCAGAAAATTAGATGCTTTTCTGGCAGCTAAGTAACACTTATCAGAATTCAGGGAGTATAGTCAAGGACAATGTAGACATTAACAAATAAAGACTACAACAAGCACAAAGAAAAATCTTGTGGTACTGATTCATTTTGTTAATGTTCACATTTTATGTAATAAGTGCTCAGTATCTAAATACAACTGCTCACACAATATGAAATTAGAATGTTGGGGAAATGCGGCACTTAGAAACATGCTTTGATATGTTAATTCCAATCCCTCAACTTCAGTTTAAATGTCACACAAAGGAGGAGCAAAATAAATTAATTTCTGTGTTGTAATATATCATATATCAATGCATCTTTCCACCATGAAGGGATGCAGAGTTATGGCCAATAGAAAGAATTACAGCTGTGTGTTTTTGTATAATCTGCAGCAATGAATGGTATACACTAGCTTTTCAATCAGCTTGTTCCTAAAGAAAACATGTAGGTCAGTAGGGAAACTATGCTAATAATGCTCAGGTACAGAGGTGGTATTCAGCAGGTTCTGACCAGTTCTGGAGAACCAGTAACAGAAATTTTGAGTAGTTCAGAGAACCGGCGAATACCACCTCTGACTGGAGATATTACAGTATCCTTCCCCTCCCCTCCTACCAAGCCATGCCCACAGAATTGGTAGTAAAAAAAAATTGAATCCCACCACTACTCAGGTACCTTTGATTATTACAATGATAGATATATGGAGTGAATAGCCATTTTTAATGAATAGCAAAATCTTCAAATGACTACCTCCAGATGCTAACCCCCCAAAAATATGGTGGTACAAATATAACAGACCAAGGTTCCCCAATTGGATGGCTTGCAAATTAATATGCCTAAAACCCTCATCATCCTTCAATGAATTCTAGACTAAATTATCTGACAAATGGAAAATTTGTAATGCACCTGGCGATACAATTTTCTGCATGCACCAAGTTGTTTTAACATTTGGGGTCACTCAACCAGAAAAATCTAAAAATCTATGACAAAAACCTCTGTCATAGAAAACAAGGCTAGATATCTTAATTTCAAATTATGTTAAGTTTCAATTTTTTCACCAATATCAAGGGACTACTAGACATTATTTTATTACCTCCTGTTAATGCCCCATTGTCCTTTCGGCCCTCCTTTCAATGCCACAATGAAACACATGGAAGAATCTGCATAGAGACTCACTGAAATTCAACTGCCTATTTCAACTATCCTAAAATGTCTGAATTGCTAGCATTTTATTTTATTCTTCTAATACAGATTGATGTTTAAGACAGGCAGAAGGTGACAGGACATAGTCCCCCACCCCAAAACTGGATACCAACAAGAACTAGGGAAACCGGATAAAGAGACGTATAAAGACTACAAAAGCTTTCATCCTAGCCTCATTCTAGTGTTACTCCTTTTTCTTTCTTTCTTTCTTTCTTTCTTTCTTTCTTTCTTTCTTTCTTTCTTTCTTTCTTTCTTTCTTTTTTTCTTTCTTTCCTTCCTTCCTTCCTTCCTTTCTCTGGCTTGCTTGCTGAGAAATAATCCACTTATAATACATTGTTTTTTCAAGTTAAGACCATCACAAAGGAAATGTTTGTAAAATATAATGAAGTAACAAAGAACAGTTATGCAGAAGAAATAATCTATAATGGGGACAAGAGATACTGTATTAAATACTCAGTTGTTTCGTAAATCAACTTGAAGATCTCTGTTGTATAGATATTCTTTATTTTACTAAATGGAAGGTGACACCAAGTAGCATATAAGACTCTATATACATAATAATACTAATATTTATGATGGTGGTGGTGGTGGAGGATAAAAATGCCAATCTAAACATCTGGATGACTGCAACAAACCACAATAATGTCACACAGCAGTGATACATTAGAGTTGACATACAACACTTTAAAATAAAGGCAACATCACCTAAATAGAAATTTCATTTGGAAAGATGATAATTCTGAGCTGGTATCAGCAATATGAAAAATTTGAAGGAAAAAAATAAGATCAAGAAAAAGTTACAGAAAATCTAATTCTGGGGCTAAGATGATTAAAGATGTATCAGAAAAAAAATCAGCTTTTTCAAAGAAAATTGAATGATATTGAGGTAAATAAATCAAACCAGCATTTGTTCTATAAAGTACTGCTGGGAAATACTATAAACATGTTTGCCCTGCTAAACATGAAACATTAAAATTTTGAGATGAGATCTGGCATAATCCAAAAGAACATAATAAAGATGAAACATGAATAACTGAAAGTAGAAAAATCAAAATGGATGATACAATCTTAACATCAGAAATGATTAAAAAACAAGCAAAAACGTTGAAAACAACAGAATAAAAAGAGTGGTTGAAATATCTGAGGAATCTCTATAAAAGACAAATTGAAAAAGTTGAAGAATAGATGACAATTAGAATTTTTTTCGAATAAAAGAGGCAAGGATGCGGTTTCAAACAGCTACAGATCATTTACTTGTCAGCAGTGTTTAAGCTGCTAACTGATATATTAGTAACCTCAATTTCAAGTTACATATCAAAAACTAATTGTACCAATGCAAACAGAAAAATAACTGCAGAAATTTACATAAAAGAAAATGATTTATTGCTAAAACTTCAAGTGAAGACAAACCAAGTTACAAATGGTTTATATTGATTATAGAAAGATTTGATTCTCTTACACTTCAACAGCTGGATAAGAGAAATGCTTGCATTACGCCAAACATTCAGAATTTTGCAACAGAAGCTATGAAAAACAGAAAACAACTCTGAAGATAACTAGTGAAGAAAATGGAAATGTAAACATATGAGAGGATTTTTTCAATAGATTTCCATTGCTTTATATCACTGATACCCTCACTCATATACTGAATGAAACAAAATTTTGATATGAACTATTAAAACAAAGTGGAAAGATATCCCGTCTATTAGGCAAGATGTTTTAAAGCAAAGATAACAGAAAATCAAAACTGAAATGTTTAAATCTTAATCTTATAAGAATATAAGGTAATAATGGAATTTTGATTTGATAAATGTGCGTTGCTCAGCATAAGGAAAGAAAAAAGGGAACAAAATGGAAATATATAATACAAAAATGTGAATCTCATTAAAGCTTTGCCCATAGGGAAAAGCTACAAACACCAAGGAATACTTGAATGGTGTAACATGATGAAATTAAAGTTTAGTCCATTTAAAAACAAAAAAGTTAAGTTAAACAGTGGAAATACAATCAAAGCTATAAATAAATGGGCAGAATCAATAACTATATATACTACTGGTAATGTAAACTGGACTCAGTTTGAACTGTACAAATTACAACACATCATGCATTGCATCCACAAAGTGGTATTAACTAATTATTCTTAGTATGAAAAGTGAGAGGCTGTGGTTTATTTCAAACAAAATATTCAAGCAGAGAGCAAATGCTGATTGCAGTTTACAAATGAAACACCCTGAAAGTAGCAGAAAGAAAAACGTGATTATAAAAATAAATGGTTAAAAACCGTTTGGAAAATTGGAGAAATAAAATATTACATGGCCAATACATGAAAAACCTTGAAAATAAAGTGAAAAATATCAGGAATTGTCAATGGCTACAAGTTGTTACTAACAAGAAGGAAAAAGAAGGTACTAATTTTTACAGCTTAAGAATGAACATTACAAACAAAAATGATGAAATCAAAGATTTAATATGTATTAACCAACAACAACAAATGCAGATTTTTTTTAAAGAAAAGATGAAACCATGAATTACATAATTATTGGGTGCAACAAAATTTCTCAGGCTGACTATAAACAATATCACATAAAAATAGCCGCTATGACCCATTGAGATCTGTGCAAAAAAAAAAAAAAAAGATTTTCCCTGAATGTGATATAAACCCCAAACTGGAAAAGTTGAAGAAAATTATAAAATTACAATTTTATGGGATTTTTGCATTTAAACTGACCACTATCTATGATACAACACACCAGATATAATTGTAATTGAGGGGGGGGAAAAGAGTAATTATCCTGGGAAATGCTCCAAGAAAGATTTGGTTTGATGCAGTTGTTGAGGCAACAGTGAAAAACTTGGAGACGGTAAGTTCTACTTCTGCATTAGGCATGAAGCCAGCTGGGTGGCCCTGGGTAGTCAATCTCTCAGCCCTAGGAAGGACAAAATGGCAAACCACTTCTGAAAGGTTGCCAAGAAAACTACAGAATTAATCTAGGCAGATGCCAGGAGTTAACACTCATTCACAGGTGCACATATAAGTAAATGAAAACTCAGGCTAGAAGAATGAAGGAAAAAATTGAAAAAAATGTTCTCTCATTCAGAACAGACAGATTATAGAAATGACCTTTCAGTGTCTTCCCTATAGCAATTTGTGCATTAGGTACAGCAACAAACTAAATGTTTTTTTAAGAAGAACAAAATATTTTGGTTACATCAAATATGGATTTATATCCCCTCTTTTACTTTTTGGATGGAATTCAAATTCTCAAAGAATATCAAATATGTGATTCTTTTTGTTTGTTCTTTGTACAATGGTATTCCCTGATGAGTAAAATGTAATGGTAATGATGATGATGATGATGATAGTAATAATAATAATAATAATAATAATAATAATAATAATAATAATAATAATAATATTTAGTAGGGTTAGTCTTTGACTTACAATAGTTCCTTTAGTGACTGTTTGACATTACGAAGCCACTGGAAAAATGACCTGTGACTATTTTTCATACTTAACAACCATTACACCATCCCCATAGTCACATGATCAAAATTAAGACACTTTGCAACTGGTTCATATTTTTGACAGTTGCCGTGTCCTGAGGTCATTCAATCACCTTCTTCAAAGTCAATGGGAAAGCCAGATGGCAAGAAAGGTCGTAAAATGGGCAAAACTCACTTAACAAATAGCAACATAAATTTTGGGGTCAATTGTGGTCATAAATTGAAGAGTACCTATTTGCTATCATTTACTTAGTTGCCAAAGGTAATTTGATCATGAACATTTTAATTAACAATGCACATATTTTAAAACACATTGGAAGTATATTTTGTTAGGAAAGTATATTAAATCTATTTTGCACTATTTAAATAGGCTAATGCAAAGACTGAGACAACCCAGTTCACTAATTTCTATTAATCCTAAGACAAATAATAGTTTTTCATATTTCCTGTTTTTATAAAGAAGAATTTTCAAAATGCTTATATAAGACTAACAGAATAAAATCATAATACTATATAAATCTCATTATCTCCAAGCTTTGTTACTTTCAGACTTTAGAAATACGCATATCTAAAAGCCATCAGTGTATCATCTGTTTTCATGCACCATATTGGCTAAGGGATTAGACTGGAGCTCACTTGGAAAAGTGAAGTGTCAAAAGAAGACATTCACATCACCTTACAGCCTCAGCCTCCGTGCATGTGTATGCCACTTTCGGATTTAAGTGTGTAAAACTGCCATTATAAAAAGTAACAAAATCTCGGTGGATATCACAAAGAAATTCAAGGTTAACATGAAGTAGAATTACTCTCTCTTTCTGAAATTAGAAAAGTGTTCTTTTCTTTTAGACATTCAAAAAAACTATCTGAATCGATTCCTTTTATTTGCTTACATTTTAATAATAAATCAAACAGCAGAATAATTGCATTTTTAAAAAAATTGCAACTCCTTTGTTAGAAATTTGTTGGACTGACCCTTTATATTGAAAGTTGCCAAGAAAATCAATATCCAACATTACATATTGTTAATATAAAAGAACAATTAATAAGTAGAACAACTTGCCTCCAGAAGTTGTAAATGCTCCAACACTGGAAGTTTTTAAGAAGAGATTGGATAACCATTTGTGTAAAGTGGTGTAGGGTTTCGTGCCTAACCAGGGGATTGGACTAGAAGACCTCCAAGGTCCCTTCCAATCTGTTATTCTATTCTAATATACTAAGAATAAGCTTTTATATAAAACTGCCTGGAGCTTAAGAACAGCACCACGTAACTTCATTTATTTTTAATTGGCTTTTTAAAAATTATAATTTGCAATATTCAATGTAATACAAACATTCTAATCTAAAAGTACATTAGATCTATCCTTATTTAATAGTCCAAGAACAGTGATTCCTGTCTTGGAATTTAGCAGTGACAATGTAGTTGTAGACTTCCAACTGTAAAGTTCAAAGTGTAATAGATTCCTCCTATTTACGTATCTGGATCACATTTTTTTTCAAAAGGCATTTAAAAGATATAACTGTGCTTGCTCCTTGTTTTATATGACACCCCCCCCCCCGGTTTGAATGCTACCATATGCATTTCATATTTCTTCCTCCTTATGTGATTTCTATAAAACAGTACTGCAATAACCTTATTCTATGCATGCTCCAGATATGTATGACAAAAACTTTTCAAGGAAACCAGACAATTTTCTAGATAGGAACAATCTAGAGCAGGAGTGTCAAACTCAAGGCCAGTGGGCCAAATCCGGCCCAAGGGGTACTTAAATCTGACCCATGGGCTAGCCTGGAAATACCAAAGGATCCGCCTGTGTGCCTCTGCCGGCCAGAATGGCCACGGGAGTCCCTGTTTTTGGCCTCCCCAGCCTCCAGCAGCACTCTGCTGGCCAAAAACAGGCCACGCGGCAGCCTCGCGGGGCCTCCACATGGCCCATTTTAGGCCAGCAGACTGCTGCTGGAGGATGTCAAGGATGAAAACAGGGCACAGGGGACCACGCTAAAATCTGATCCAGCCTTTGAAGAAATCCAATTTAACACCCCGATCTACAGGACAGAAAGGAAACGCTTTCCTCTATTGAATGCTCATAAAAGTAGTTGGACTCCCAAGTTGATTGACAAATACCTATGTACCTATACTTATGAAATATAAATATAAAAAGAGTATATATTTTATAATGAAATCTCATATAATATTTCATTTTTAATTCAAAGATACTACTTTTCTTGGTCATTTTCAATATTAAGGATCAGTCCAACAAATGTCTAATAAAGGAGTTGCAATTTAAAAATGTAATTATGTTGATACTTGATTTATTTTTAAAATGTTTTGCAACTGTCCAATTTTATTGTATTTCTATCTTACCCAGTACATGTATGTATTGGTTAAAATGGCATGGCTCTATAAACCTAATGATTATCCTACTTTGTTTGAAATGGTCTTGGAAATAATGACAAATGTAATTTTATAAGAAGGCTAAATCCTATTACCAATTTAGACCGTAATAATATTAAGCAGACACACCCTATAATAAAGATGGAATTTTTTTCTGTTCCAAAGCTAATGTTATGGAATAGTTAGACTGATTTAGACTGACTGGTGAGATCCATGTACAAATCTCAACTCAACCATGAAGCTTGATCACTATCTTTAAGTTTAACAAATTTAACCTCCCAGGATTATTGTGAAAATAAAATTCCATGTTGCTTTGTACACCTGGGCAGAATTTAAGATTTAAATGCAGTATATAAATAATCCTTGTGTAACTCTATCCCATTTCTTTAAGCAATTCGTTCTTATCCTTGTGCAGAAACAGAATCCAGGTACCTCCTCCCCACTTGCTTTCAGTTTTCCACCCCCTTTATTACCTACATTTTGTAAGAGAGAACATTATGTAATCATGTCGTGTATATCCTATATGCCTCTCCCTAAAAGCAGGAAATGCAGAAGAGAAAGTGAAAAATACTCAATATTATAACGTCCATGTGTTTTTTTACATTGAAGGACATTTTATATAAAAACCATGATCTGCTTTCCTGTCGCTTCCACCAGCACACATTATGTTTGCCCAGTGTTCTATTATATGTACTCTAGCAGCTGATCAGGGGGAAAACGTGTCAGGAAGTTGCAAAGCTGTGATTCCAATAATTGTAAATTAAGTTCCATAGTACTCACCTAGGAGAGCCCATGGCTTGGCTCTGGAGTGAACAATCTTTCCCCCTTGCATTGTGAAGGGAGGGGGCAGGGAAAGGAAAGCTGCATAGTTTGCATGTCGGACAAATTGTTAGGAAAGAAGTCTTAGTGTGACATTTCACTCTTAATGCCTTAGCGTTGCAGTAAAACAAGACAACTGGTAAAATTATAGGAAAACAAATGCATAATTTCTTCCCCATTTAGCCATTTTTGAGGTTGCAGTATAGGAAAGTCATTAATGTTATGTCCTCCTATTGATATTCTAAGCCTTTCAGGGGATAACTAATGCTTTTCCTATACTCCTCCATGTGGCCAGTTAAATTAGACACATTATTTCTATGCTGTTGGAGAACACTGATCAATAGACACTTGGAAAGCCCTCTACATCTAAGTAAAAACATTTTCTTAGTGTCAGAGAGTGTCTAGTTTGAGTTGTACATTGCAACTATTGTTAAATTTAACAAAAGAACAAATAAGTATTTTTGGCATTTGAATACTCAAGGCAAAGAACAAATAGCTAAAAAAAAGTTAGGAATTAGTTACCTTTTGTTTTTAATAAAGTAATAAAACTTGCTGCAAAACCTCATACACATTAAATTCATAATGCAAAACAGGACTTTTTTCTGCTTGTAAATTGCAGAAAGTATTGATGCAAAGTTTTTCTTTTTTTAAAAGATTTTTCATCCATAGGCTACGTTTAATTTATGATAAATAGACACACATACACCCAAGTACAAGATCTGATCAAGACATGTTTGTGTACAAACAGAAATCTTTTTTCCAATTGGTGCTGCAACACTTCTATGTAATTAACGAAACACCCACATCTGTGATTCACCAAACTCCATGCATACTGTTACCCGATCATTCCCTTGTATTGAGCTCTAGAGCGAATTTACAGATACTGAACCTGTGTTCAATTTATTTAATTCATTCATATATGATATACAGTTGGTTATTAGGTATGATTAGTATTTTTGTTTTATGTTATTTATTACTGTGTTTTTATAATTTTTTATCTTTTTTATCTTTTACACTGACTGTTTTGTTTATTGTTGTGCACCAGCCAGTCATTTTAGGGAGATGTGAAGCTGTATAAATGTGATAAACAAACAGACTACATAATTTTATATTGCCATATTATTTGAAAACAGCTAAGATTCGTTAATATTTACAGCAGCACTTTGCAATAATACCTCAGTAGTTCCTATATCATTGTCATAACGACTAAAGGTTGTTAAGAAACACGGCTAAGAAACTTTTGTAACACTGTCTCATTTAGCCTCCATCTATAAGTTTTGCCTTCTCCTTATATATTTAAGATATAGGGTTATGCTCCAAGAAAGCTTTTGGTAATATTTCTATTTTGTTAGTACATATAGTTAGTTCCTTAAAAATACAAAACGTATCAATTTCTTGGAATTCATCTCTGGATAAAGGATAGGACTTGGGATCACCCATAAGTGCTCCAGATAGTGGCTCCCTATGAAACAACTGTAAGACATTAGTCTCCGGTGAGTTTAGAGCTCTTGGAGCCTTGGTATTGCCATCTTTGCCCAAGCTCAAGGACATGGGTTCACATTGTATTTCTTAATCACTTCTGGAAATTGCTTATTTTTGGATAATAACAATCTTCAGAATGGCAAATTTCATTACACTGTGTGAATCTCCCTCAATTTTAGGATACCAATTTATACTGTCTGAGATTTTTTTAGGACGGCTTTCAGCATACTATATCTTCCCACAACACTAGGTGTTTTATTCAGGAGTCCCCGATTGGTTCCCTCTATACCCTACAAATTCTCCTTCAATAAATTACTCTTTGGAGCTCAAGTGGCAATCTCACAGCTTTCCTTTATCTGGTGAAGCCCTGTTAGTTTGGGCATTATACCTGACTATTGATATTTTGCGTTGGTGCCAGTGCCAGTTCTGTAAAGACATGTCAAGTCCACCATGTTTTCCAGCTGAAAATTGCAAAAGATAGCTGAGAAACAACTTGAATATCATACAGTTGATGCCAAGTAGAACCAACTTGAATCTGCCCATCAGATTATTTTCTTCTCTTGAATTTTGCATACATATGCAACAGTGTTTAATTTGTTCTATTTCTGCACAGTATTATTTTAGTAACAATTTATACATAGCTCTAATAGATCATCTTGATTTTGTATAAGCATTACAAATGCTAACATATTCCTCAATATCCTTCATTCTTTTTAAATATCTTTTTTACTTTTCCAGTTATTTGCAGACACAATAACCATGGTAGATCCTTTGTTGAACAGTTTCTGTTACGTCTTTCATCTATTTTCTGGATCTGTATTTTTTAACAATCTAAATTAAGCATAAAATTTGTTTAGCATTTGTCACAGGTAGGATTAGTTTCAGTGTATTAGTACAATATAATCCCATTCAGATATATCAGATATAAATTGCACTGTATCCAATGGGGCTTAACTCTATGAAATGGTTACATCAACAAGTTACAGTATATCAACAAGTTATCAAGTTAGAATATGTTTCACAAATACTGTGTAACGTTCAACATTACTGCCTTTATGAAACAGAAATATAAATCCACAAATAAATATTATGAATTAATGCTTCTAGTGTGAAATTCTAAATAGATAATACACAATATATTAGGAAATAGGTTCATTATTTAAAATATTAGCCTATCCATTAAATTCATTTGGTACATATTACTGAAGTTTCTATTTGGAAAATTATACAAGAGAACATGTGACTTTGGACTGGGCTTTCTTATGATTTTAATATAAAAAGAGCATATAGCATGAAGTGCTGCTTTGTTTTCTGCCATCAATACTTCATTATGGTAAATGCAATAGTTCTAAAGCTCTAATATACCCAAGAGTTCATAACACTAATAGCATTCATGCTATTTATCCAACAAGTCACAGTGTTCTTATTTATGAATTAGCTGAATGTCTACTGGCACATGCATTAGCAATTTTTTTTCACATAGCACTTCATTATTTTGTAAGCAATTATGTCCCATTTTATCATTGGAGACACAGTTCTATTCCAAGAAGATAACTTTATCTAGCCTAATATTTGCCTTTCAAAAGGTTCGTTTTCTACTTCCATCACTGCTACATTACACTGAAACTTTTAAAATACCATTAGTTTGTACTTAAATTTCACAGAAATGAGGACACGATGTGTGCTCACAGATCAAGACAAGCTGTTAAACAAACTGTTTTCTCCTACTATATTTTCCTTGAAGACCACAGCAAAAATTTTGTTTTTCTTTTTATAAAACTTATTTTTTAAACAACAGCATGTAAAATCTGAATGTTTAGTTTAATAGGACTTACTTCACAGTAAATATGTATACAATGACAACCTAATTAAGTCTCTTTCTGATAGACTTTAATGCTAATCTTGTCACTAACCCCATACAGACTTAATGATTGTCCTATTTAGTGACTGTTTGAAATTGCCATGGTGCCGAAAAAAGTTAACTTTATGACCAGTTATCAAATTTATGACTATCACAGCCTCCTCATGGTCACATGATCAAGATTTGGATGCTTTGCAATTGGTGTGCGTTTATGACCATCACAGGATCCTGCAGTCATATGATTGTCATTTGGAAGCATCACAGCTGACTTCTGACAAAATCAATAGAGAAGCCGGCGGTAAAGTCACAAGTCGGAGCCCCTTGATGCCTCACTTAATGATCATGGGTGATTTGCTTAATGGAACACCGTTAGTCAAGTGTGGTCACATGATGTTTCCATTAATGATATGTTGCCTAGGAATGGGATTCCCAATCCCAGTTATAGTCATTTATATAAGGACTATCTGTAACTTGATGGCTATGTCAAAATTGCCTAAGTTTGGGCAACAATAAGGCTTCAGTCACAGAGTACAAACTAAAATGGCTGAATCCGCCTATGCCAAAATAAGACTAAGAGTATTATCATTTAGCCTGATATCTGAATCTTGCCACATGTTGTTCCTATTTTGCTTCATTCTCTCCCATTTATTCCAATGTACAGCTTAGCAAAGGAAACACCCTCCAGTTGCTTTCAACAAAGGGTTTCTACAAAGGGATCTTATTGGGAAAGCAAGTCAACTAATGCATAAATACAATCATAGGCAAATGCATTTGTTGTGATATTAATTCATAGGCTTCTGGCAGTGGTGGGATTCAAATAATTTAACAACTGGTTCTCCACCCTAATGATTTCTTCCAACAACCAGTTCACCAAACTGCACAGAAAGTTAACAACCCGTTCTCCCAAACTGGTGCAAACTGGCTGAATCCCACCACTGTTCTGGGCTTAACTTGATATCTCATGAAAAATATCAAGCCGATAGGGAAAATATTCAGAATGGTTTCTAGAATTCTTTGAAACCCTTTTCAATATTGGCTAGAAGAGCCATTAATATGCATATTTTCCCTTCAGTGTACGTTATGTGTGGCTCTGGGAAGAATGGCATGGCTACATATATTCTGGTCACATGTCCCAACTGTTTACAAAGTCTACATTACTATTAATCTTCTCATCACCCATCCCCTCCCACTTGTGACTGTATGACTGTAACTTTGTCACATGCATCCTTACTTTTTATATTGACTGTTTCCTAGTATGATTTGATTGCTTATTGTACCCTATGACTATTATTAAGTGTTGTAACTTATGATTCTTGACCCTTGACAAATCTTTTCTTTTATGTACATTGAGAGCATATGCACCAAGACAAATTCTTTGTGTGTCCAATCACACTTGGCCAATAATAATTCTATTCTATTCTATTCTATTCTATTCTATTCTATTCTATTCTATTCTATTCTATTCTATTCTATTCTATTCTATTCTATTCTATTCTATTCTATTCTATTCTATTCCATTCCATGACTGAGAGAGAGTGACCATTCTAGCAGAACACAACAGTTGGCAATATTCTAATCCGCTGCCCAATTGCCTCTTCCACAGGCATGCAATGGAGGAATTTTTACTTGCAGTTCCTATTAGAATATTTTCAGACTTAATTTTTCTTTTATTGTTCCCACATCAAATCTGATCCTACTCATTTCTGTTTTTAGAATTCTACTGCGGATAAAGTCTTCAGTCTCTTTTCACAATATCTTTCCAACATTCCCTTGAGTTGGAAAGAATAAAATGAGTAAATGTATAAGGAGATAAGTTTTCCAGACAAATACCAATTGAAATCAATTCCCCACAGAAATATTGAGCACAGAGCCAAATATGCTCCTGTGATTTATTAGAAATAAAAGAAATATGTAATCAATACTTACCCAAAGCAATCAATATAACATATATACTTACAAATAATTATGCAGTAAAATCTTTTAACTTTTACTTTGAAGAAAATAGGCAAACATTTTAATATCCAAGGATAAAGTTTATGACAAAAATGGGTTGGAATTAATATGATCAGTTTTAACCATTTTCACTAAAATCAAAGTAATAAAAAAGACTAATTTTACAGTGGCTACTTCAAAGTGGCTGTATGTACACTGATAAGCATTTTACAAGTAGAGAGTTTGTAGGCTGTACCTTTTTTCCCCAATGTGAATAAATTATTTATTTTTTGAATGACATGACTTTTTCCTACAATTTAAAAAACCATAGCCATAGCTAAAAACTGTCTCAGAGGAAGAGGAGTTTTATATATGTAATTATTACTACATATTGACAAAACATTTTTACTACATACAATAATGCACTTTTTTTTTAAAAAAAAGCTTAAGATCTATAAAAAACCCCGTTTGTTTTGAAAGCTAACCCAAAGCACTTACTTCTAAATGAGCACATATAACATTGTAGTGTTGAACTGTCCTTTTCCTATATGTGAACCATAGGTTATGTTGGAGGACGTATTATTTTATTTTATTTTAGGAATCAACTGTTCCTTGAATAGTACTGAAAATAAGTATTAAAAATTACTCCAAAGGTTACATTTGAGAATAATTAATCAATTAACAGTGTAATGTTACTAAAAGCAAATTAACTAAATATTGTTTTTTCCCATGTTTCAGGTCCAAAATCTTTGGTTGGGCTCATGGTGTTTTCTGAGCTTGGCTGTTTAATTGAATATGTTTTGTTACCAATAGTTCAATTTATGAGTTTTATATATACTGTATTCTACATATATTCTCTATAATTGAACCATAATATTCTTTCATCTTTTACTTTTCAAGCTGCATCATTGATTAAAACAACATTTGTAAGTCTGTATTATTATTTGGGGGAGGATCTATAATAAAAAGATCAAAGTATTATGTAGTTTTTGCCTTTCTTCTAAACAATTCAAACTATTTTTAAATAATCAGTGTAATACCAATCAACAAAGAAAGATCAGGAAGGGATCTTTTTCACGTTAACCATATGTGAAGTTTTGTATGCATCTTTTGAGTAGCATCTCCATTTATACCTTATTGAATAGCATCTCCATTTATACCTTATTAAATTAACACTTATTATATTTCCTCCATAAGTGTGTGCGTATTTATGTTAATCTGCATGCACATAGATTATGCAGTTACTATTGCCAGTGCTCTGTTATACGCAGAAAGATCAAAAGAACTTTGCAATTAGTTCTGCAAACACAGCAGCTTTATATGTACCTTTAACAATAAACTCTCAGCTGACATGCCGGTGCCATTGATTATTAATATGGAGGTGAAACATTTGCACTTTAAAAAAGAGGCTGTAGTTTCATAAGGTTACTTGATGATAAAGACTATGCCAAACACGATTTGTTTTAAACCTGGCTTGAAGAAAACATTGTTATTTGTTTCATACAAAATGCTAACTATAAATAGTTTACAAACCATGCCTGGTTTAGCATATCATTTCAAAATCAAACGGAAGTGGTAAATGAACACAGCCAATAAGGATTAGTAGACCATTTATTAATATCAGAAAAATTGTCAACAGGTTTCACAATGGAAAAGCTATTAAAAAGGCTTCTGTTGAAATGTCACATTTTTTTAAGCATCAGAGTTGTTTTTAAAGAATTAATGTGTTTTACTGATAAAATATATGATATCTGGAAAAAAGATAGAACATATAAGGAAAAATTGTATTTATATTTGAAATTTGTATTCAATACATTCATGGTTAATATCACTATTTTTAGCTGAAAAAAAATCAATTAAATATTTGAGGTATGTTTACGTGTGTGTGTATGTAAATTAAAATAATAATTTATAGTCACTAAAATGAAAGGAAGTAGGGGGAAAGTCACTTCCAACAATGATTTACCACATGAATTTTTGAAAACTTCAAAATCATTTTGCATGCCTAACTGATGGCAAATAGTTAAACCTCTTTTAAAATAATAAAAGGTTAGATATTCAAGTAAGAAGCTTCAAGAAAGGATAACAAAGAGAGATAATAAAGAAATTAGTGGCTTCTTCCAATCCAACATGCATAGGCCTAGAACTAGCATACTTGAAAACCAATTTGTGTGAAATAAAACCAATTCTTAGTAAAGCATATCCAACTAAGATTATGCATCCAAATGGGAAGCACTGTGGATAAAAACATAAAGCACAATTTCTATGCCCATTCAAATAAAATTTTAATCTAAACTGGCCTAATATGTTTTTGACTTAGAGATAATAGTCAATTATTCCTTGTGAGTAAGAACTAAAAAGAGAATCACCTCTATTGAAAAAGAATGGCACAGAAGAAAAATGCAACTAAACAGAACATCAACTAGATTTTCAAATTACAAAGTTTAATTACAAATTACAAATCTCAATCCCATATTTATAAATAAATATACAAAATTACTACATGTATTGATTAAATGGTTTGTATTTTTGTTTGTTCATTTTAGAAAGAGAAATATTATTTTAAACAGAAATAATAATATGGTCATCTATTAGACATTTAGTTAAGGTGATGAACAGAAAGGAGGCAGAAGACTGTCCTTTCAATTTTTCCACTCTCTATAGTAAATGGGTGCAGAAAATGAGATTTGGAGTGAAGAGAAATCTACTCAATTGCTTGATCACAGCCACCATTGGAAACCAAATGTGGCACAGGAAACCAGATCCAGTTCTATAATACACTCTTCTGAATTTCTCAAACTTTGCAAAAAGAATACTGTATTCAGCAACCAAATCCTTTAACTGATTGCTATAATTTGCACACAAGTGTGTAAAAGTAATGCCCTGGCTCCACCTTGTGGTGAAAGTGTGCTTAGCATGAGAGACTGTGGGGATACAAGGAGTCAAGAAAGTGTAGTCTTCCCCCCCCCCACCCCGACTCCCCAGAGCTAAAATGAACTAATCAAATATTTGAATTCTCCTTGTACTAAATTAAATTATATCAGTCTTCCTGAATCATTTTATTATATTTAGAAAAGTTCCTTCTGACAGATAATATGCTCATCAAGATCAAGCATGCATTTTCCAATTCTGGGAACACACTGACTTTTCTGAAAGCCATTAATAACACAGGATTTATATACAAGATAAATTCAATTTCTTTTTTCAGTTAATGGCCAATTAATTGAGGCAGGCCTGACTGAAAATATTGCTCAAATGTCATTAATCTAACAAAAATTAACTTTACAATTTTTTGCAATCAGGAGAACATGATTTTAAGGTAATGTTATTCAATACTGCAGCATAGTCCCTATCTTATTTAAAGGTCACGTTAGCTTAAAGTACTGAAATTCATCACTGTAGAGACATTTATATTGAAAGTGAAACATCTTCAGCATTCATTACATATGCATTTCTGTTAGCTCACTGTTTGTTATTTGGTTGATGTACTCTTCCCTTGTTACTTTCAGTGTTTAGGTTTTCAAATAAATTGATTCCAAAAAGTCACAATTTTGTTCATTATATACTTCTTATCTGTTACGACAATATCACAGATATTGTCGTATATAAACCAAGTACTCTCTACCACAAACCAAGTATTCATTCATTTCCTTTTTATCATGACTTATCCCTGAAAATTCAGCAAGGAATACTTGGGAAGGGTCTCCTCATTTCATCCCCAAAGCAGTAGTGGATAGACTAGGAAGTAACAGAATTGAGAGTGGCCTGAAGTTACCCAGTACTTTATGATTGAGTTGGCACTTGAACGTAGTCCAAAATCAACATCTGAATAACTACAGTATATTCTCCTATCCTGGCAACAAATAGAATGAGATCTGAGAAAAATGAAAATGGCATTAAGAAGATAAGCCATTTTTAACAAAGATTCTTAATAAGCCAGGGGACAGGTTGAATACAGAGGTGGTATTCAGCTGGTTCTGACCGGTTCTGGAAAACCAGTAGCAGAAATTTTTGCTGGTTCAGAGAACCATCAAATACCACCTCTGACTGGAGATTTTACAGTATCCTTCCCCTGCCATGTCCACCAAGCCACGCCCACAGAACCGATAGTAAAAAAATTTGAATCCCACCACTGGTTGAATACATGCAGTAGTTTATATAGTCAGGGTTTGCTGTGGATTTATGGTAAAGTATGATGGTTTCTGATTCTTAAACTGTGTCCACATGTTAACAATTTTTTAATTCGGTTTCTTTTTAATTTGCGTGACTAATAAGGAGTTTTGTGGGGTTATTTTTCTTAGCTTGTATTTGTAAGAATGTGTCTGTGAGACAGTTGCTCTATTGAGGACATATGGATGCAAATTATATAATGCAAATTATAGTAATCTATAATTAAGCAACCCACAATTCTGACCTCAAAACCATGACTTCAAAATCTTGGGGAGTAGCGGTGGTGGTGGTAACATTTCAGACAGCATCCAATTCTGGTTTAGAATTATGTACTTGTAAACTATGTACCATGTAAACTTGTACTTTATGATCATTTTATGATAATATGCATAATATATTACTAACATCTTACAATCTTGTGATGATTTTTATCTTAGAAAGCAATTAAAATAAGTAATTACTTTTTTGCAGGATTCAATCTGGGTTGGTCACCGGGACCAAAGGTTTAATCCAGAGGTGGTATTCAGCAGATTTTGACCAGTTCTAGAGAACGAGTAGCGGAAATTTTGAGTAGTTCAGAGAACCGGCAAATACCACCTCTGACTGGAGATTTTACAGTATCCTTCCCCTGCCACACCCACCAAACCACGCCCACAGAACCGGTAGTAAAAAAAATTGAATTCTACCACTGCTTAAATTTTCTAAGCTTTCAGACCTGTGCTGAAGCCCATCCTCAGATAACTTCTCTCCACAGGAAGGTGTGCTTTGGGCTACTCTATGAGTGGTATTTATATGGCGCCTGGTTGGGTATGCTTTCTTATTGGGTGTTGGCCTATTTTTTGTTATCATAGCTGAAATTTTTGTTACTATATGGATTTGTAAAGTAATCTATTTTATGTGGTGAATTATCTCCAGCCATTATCACACTGCTGCCAACAGATTTTATTAATGCCTGTTCTGTCTCTTTAAAAATGAAGCTAACATCTAGAGTGCTCTTATTAAATACATTTGTGGTTGCAAATTAAATGCACTATACTTCTGAGTTTCATTAAGTTTCCAAGAAAAGCCTTCCTCAACCCGATTCCTCTATATATGCCAATAATGCAACTCCTGGAATTTATTTGACCAAAGTTATTGGGAATTGTATCTAAAGGATAACAAAAGCCACTTTTTGTAAAGATGAGTAAGTGAAGTCATCTATAATATACAAAAAAATGTCAGGAAATGTACCGTAAAGTGTTCCTGTGACTTGAAATTTTCATCCAGATAAACCCGGGCTCTGTTGTAGTCTTTCATTGCATCACTAGATAGCAATTCTCTGGGAGGAAAAAATTGAAAAGAAAATATGCAGAGTAAATTTCTTTTGAAATATTAAGGAACTGTTTGAGAAAAATCAAAGCATATTAACAGCTCCTTACTTTTTGGGAGGTTACTAGAGAAATCGGTTACAAATGAACAATGGAAATAAATTGCTGCATTCAATTAATTGCTATTCTATTGTTTATTTGTTGAGTTCGCCTTCACAAGTCAAGCCATATATCTTTGCAGGCACCTTTCAAGTATGTTCCACTAAAAGGAATCTTAGTATAATAAAAATCAGAGGGCACTTTTTTCTTGTGCTCAGGAGAGGGCACTGTTTCTCTTTTTTCAGCAAAGGAAAAAAACACATTTCTTTTTATATTCACTTATGTGCTAAAAATATGTCTAAAAAAATTATACTCCAAGAATAAATTATTACTAAATCACATCAGACAGAAGACCTGTGGGGACTAATTTTCTTTGAAGTGGAATACAATTACTGTTCTGTAGAGGTAAAATAATCAGAAAAAAAAACAATCAAAATGGAAAGTACTATAGCATCCTCCTCCTCCTCCTCCTCCTCCTCCTCCTCTAAACAAATTGTCTAGTCCAACACATGAAAGCCACTGGTCATAGCATCAATTTCAATCGCACCAAAACCCTAGCCAATATAGAAAACCCCAGCTACAGAATTATCAGAGAAGCCATAGATTTTTAAAAAGACCTGAAAGCATGAATAGAAGAGATGACTCCACCAGACTCAATTATCTGGAAGCCTGTACCCACAAACAAAAAAAATCTCCACACCACAAGCCAAGCAAACACCTGGGCACAAACAGACCCCCCCCCCTCGATACCTCCAGCTCAAACAAACCCCAGCCAGGCACCCAGATGAAACCTAGCTTCCTAATAAATGATAGCCGTCTGTTTACCTGAAGCCAAGCCGCACTAAAAGCCTCCAATACAGGAAACACAATGTTGCCAGCCAATCGAGACAAAAAAAAGCTACAAAACAGGCGGAAGATATTAGAAACACCAATCAAGCAGAACACGGTAAACTCCAAGACCAATAAACACAGGCCAAGACTCCCAACCAATCAGGATGAAGAAAGATGAGATTCTGCCGAAACATCGCTACAACTTTAAAAGCACAACTATAATGATTTGGGAAAATACCCGAACAAAGCAATACCATACATATAAATTCCCGTGAAAACTTAAGAAAACATTAATTTCATGTCCTGTGGCTTTAAGGTGCTGGAAAAGGGAGAAAAGAAGAAAATACTTCATCCCTTTTCCAGCACCTTAAAGCCACAGGACATGAAATTAATTTTGAGGGAACCAAATTAATCTCCAATACTGAACACTTCAACAAGAGAATAATCAGGGAAGCCATCGAAATAGAGAAACAACCCCATAACATGAATAAACGGGACGATGCCTCCCGCCTACCAGACATCTGGAAACTAGCCCTTATCAACAAACGAGTCTCAGCCACGAAAACCAACACCAGACCCAAAACAATACACGACACCACCACCATTCTCCCTCACCAGACTCAAAACCAAACCCATCCCATAGACGAAAGACAACCACCGTCCAGAAACCAGACCATGGCTGCATCGCCAGCTGCCACACACCCCGACTCCCAAACCAAGCAAATGGACACACGCCATGAGCACATATCCAGGCCTTAAACTTGGAGCCAAACCAAAACCTGGAATGTCACATCACAACCACCCGCTCAGGATATCACATCCAGGAACTCAGGAGGTTACACCACAAAACCTCAGGATGTTGCAACATAGCCAACGACCCAGGGGATTACAGCACAAGACCCAGGTCATTACGACCCAGGAGATTACAGTACAAGACTCAGGTTGTTACAACACAGGAGGCTGATAGACACACAGCCAATTCCTCAGCCACACATGTTCTTAGGAAAAAGCCAATCTGCAAACATCAACTCCATCAACCAATCAAGAAATGACAACACAGCCAACCTCCCCATCAGTATATATAGGGCTCCGATCATGCTTTACTCGCACAAGCACGAAGGCGAAAGCACCAGCCTGAAGATCTAAACGTTGCCAAGATACTCTCAATCTTACACGGGAAAAGACCCAAACACGCCAAGACCTGCATACATACATACATATGACCTCTATATTCCTCTTATCATAATCTCTTATATATCTTTTGCCAATCTCTACCGAGCTACACACTTGTCTTGACAGAGTTCAAGCTGTCTTTTCTTTTAGTTAATCTTTTCTATTTCTGTTCTGTCAATGTTATTACATTTCTTCATATTTCCTTTTTACTTGTTCATAGCTGGGCTTTTTTCATTCTCCTCCTATTCTTCCAAATCTTTGTTCCATCTGAGGGAAATGTTTAAAGAACTTTTACCTCACACCAGTTCTGCTGAGGGAAGGCAATAAAATGCCTCTTTCCCCCTAGTGCAGGGGTCAGGGAACTTTTTTACCTCTTACCCCCCAAAAAATGTATAAACGCAGACGTTACCCCTCCCGGCCTCTCCCCCTCCCCGGCCACCTCAGGCTGCTGACACATAATTTGGAGGTCGAGGAGGGAGGAGGTGCCCCCGCGGCTGGGAAGAAGGCGGGATAGCTCGCTCCAGGGAATGAAATGTCACCAGGCTCCCGAGGGCTTCTGGGAATTTTCTCGGGGCCAAGGCGGCAGTTGCAGGTGCCTCTTCGCTTCCTGTGTGCCTGGCAGTGATGAGAGGCTTCAGGGAGGGAGCCGGGCTGGCTGGCTAGTTGGCAGGCAGGCAGGGCCTGGGGGCGAGGAAGCGGGAAGGGAGGATGATATTTGGGAGCCACGGTGACACAAACTGCGCGCGAGCGTGCGGTCATCGCAGCGCGGGGAAAGCGTCCCTTTTCCCAAAATGCTCTGCCCTATGCCAGAAGCTCGCCTTCCCCTAAAAAACGGGCGGCGCGGCTCTTGCAGAATCTAGCCTGGAGTCATTTCCGACCCAGGAAACAAGGGTGGGGTGGAGGGGATAAATTTGCCTCAAGGGTGTTTTAATAACTGCTGCTATGCCGATAGTTCCGCCATTGGCCAGCGCAACCTCCTCATTACCCCCAGATTTTCACTTTTACCCCATTTGGGGTAATTTACCCCTGTTCCCTGACCACTGCCCTAGTGGTTGCCTTCTTTCCAGTTGCCTCATCATGGCTTTTATTTTGTTTGCTTGTTTATTAAATTTGTTTGACACCCATCTGTTTGGCTGAGCTTTCCCTCTGCTAAATCAGCCTATTCTTCATAAGGCCTATGTCTGCAGAGTTCCCGGGAGCCATCTTGTCTTCCCTCCTGCCTAACACAGTCTGGTTGGTAGCTGGGTGGTCCTAGTGATGGGGGAGGGCATGTTTACCTACAAAAAATTAAGCTGCACTGAAAATCCGTAGAGCCTGTGCAGAGTCCAAGGGCATTCTTAGAAATAATAACATAGAGGCTGGGCTTCGCTCTATGCTTGTTCCTTTTTATTTTAGAATAATATTTTAATGTATCAAAATAATAGAGCAAAACAGGGCCTGGCAGGCACTGAAAGAGGAGTCTAGGCTGCAAAGGTCTATGGCTTCCTCTTAGTGTTAGATAAACAAACAGTAAGAATCTTATTTTCCAAAATGGTTGAAGTAATAGCGAGACAAGTCAAACAAGTAGTGCAAACAATTCTCCTTCTATAAGTAATAAAATAATGTACTCATTGTAGCGGCGAATAGAGTAGTAATTTGAAAAGGATATCAAACTATTTGCATTTATTTTCTTTTCAAAAATAATCAAAGTTGACTAAGCAAAAGTATTTATCTAGCTTTGATCTGCCTTTTTTTGTTACTTACTTAACAAACTTGTCCACATGAGACATAGATGCTTCATAGTTTTTCCCTCCAAACTCTTGACAATGTAATGCCATGAAGTGTGGCTTATGTGCATGTACAATCTGCAAAATAAAATAAATGTATGAATATCGCATCCCAAAAAGACATTAGACGAAGCCAGCTAAAAATCAACGTTCAACAAATCAAAGTTCAACAATCACAGTAATGACTCACTTCAAATAAAAAATTATCAAATCCCATTTACTGTACATGCTTTTCTAAATACTATGTTAAGGTTTCTGAGTCTTTAAAGTTTCAGAATGCATATTTTACGATATCATTTTTGTTCAGCTTTTTAAAAAAAGGAGATAAAGACAGGAAGAGACATGTAAAATATTGATCAATCAATCCTTGGGTACAGATGTATGAGTAAATAAATCTAATTTACTGCTCATTTTCATGATACTTTCTCAGTTAAACATGACACACCTGCAAAGCAAATTAGATGAAACAACCCAAAGTTTTATGGAAGTTTTATGGAACTGGAATACCTACACTTTGTATACTTGGAAGCCACTGTAACTATTCTTCTCCAACTTAAGTAGTATTTAAGTTAGCATGAACAACTTCAGAAGTTTTGACAAATAAAATACAAGAAGTGGGGATGCATCTTATGTACACATAAACCAAACTAAAATATTGTGAAATAGGCAAATAAATCAGCAGCTTTCATTCCTATGCAGATTAAGAAATTGACAACAAACTTGTCCTTGGGGCAATATTAATTTATAGTTTTCCTGTTGCTTAAGTGTCAGAAACCTATGCCTGTTGAAATTACGCTGCCCTAGTAGCTGAATTCTATTCTGCCAGAGAGAGTAATGAGTCTTCCAAGTGAGGCTTAATTTCCCCTCCCAGTGAATATCCCTGCTGATGATAAAAACAATCACCAATCTCTGTTCCTTATGCATGGTAAAGTAAGACTGGGCCAAGATAGATAGCGGCTTAGATCATACCTTTCAAGATTTCAAGCTGCTGATAGGCCACTTGTCAAAGCCAGTGACTTGTTAATTGAACTTCTTGTAACATTTTGTAGAAATATGTATCCAGGAATAAAACTGATACTAGAGACACAAAATGGATGGAGGGTGGGAGGGCATCATGCCCCACAAACTGAGATCTGCGTACAGGTAGTCCTCAACTTACAACACTTCATTTAGTGACCATTCAAAATTACAATGGAACTGAATAAAGTGAGCTATGACTATTTTTCACAATTACGACCTTTGTAGCATCCCCATGACCATGTGATCAAAATTTGGATGCTTGGCAACTGGTTCATACTTATGATCATTGTTGTGTTCCAAGGTCATGTGAACACCTTTTGTGACCTTCTGACAAGCCCTAATGGATCAAACAATTGAAAGTGGCAGCCAGGAAGTTTTGTACCTTCAGACTTGCAAGGTTCTGTTAATGTAGCCTCACAATAAAATAGATTTACCTCATCTAATCATGTTTCCTGTCTGGTTTACCAGGGAGGTCTGACATGACAACAGAATGAATCACTGTAACAAGGTCCCCCACCCCCAGATGTAGCTTCCATCTGCTGTTCTAATAATCTTCTTTTAAATATTTTATTTAAAAATTCACTGTGGAGTTATTAATGCTGGATTTGTTTGAATCCTGTTATGATGCATGTTTTATTGTTTTGCTGTAAAGCACCATGAATCAACAAATTGAACTCAGTGATAAGCAACTTAAATAAAAAATATACATTAATCAATGGGAATTATCCTTATGTATATTTAAAATAATTCCATAAAAGGCCAAAGTAACATAGTCTCAGTATAGTTAAGATTATTAGTATGCATGTGTGTGTGTGTGTGTGTGTGTGTGAGAGAGAGAGAGAGAGGGGATGGGAAAGAGATGGAGGGAGGGACGGGGGGGGGGGGAGATAGAGGCAGGGGAGAGAGGAAGGGAGGGACGGAGAGAAAGAGAGAAGACATATGTGGGTATGTGGAGAGACAAGAGACAGAAAGAATACTTATAAATTATGGAGGTACACAACAGATGCAGAATTAAACCAAAATAGCAATTGAGAGTAAAGTGGAGACAGCACACACGCAGATAGAAGGCTAACTGTATTCGCTCCAAATATAATTTTAAAAGAAGAAGTAGGAAATATACAAGGCTAAATTATACGACTGAGAACACCTTGGCTCTTCTACCACCACATAAAAGGGGGTGGGGTGAAGAGTAAGATTACTGGTTTTGGTCATCTAAAATTATCTGTCTGAATGAAGAATGAAGTGGGACAAAATGGAATTCTTCTAGTTTTTAAAACTCAAGTGGGAGAGCCACAAAACTGCTAACCACACAAGTTAGCTTCTCATTTTTGGCCCAGTATGTAATAATGGAAAAGGTGGAGCTGTAAGATTATTTCTAGGAAACAGAAGTATCAGAGACAGCCATTGATCCCCCAATCACCTCACAACTGGATTACAGTGATGAGCTCAGCACTGGGTTCTCCTTGAAGACCAATTGGCAAATACAGCTGGTCCAGAAGGCAGCAATGCAGGCACTGATGGGGGCAACCTGTTATGCACATGTGACTGATGTTTTGTGACCTGAACTGGTTCCCAGTTGGCTTCTGCTGCAATTTAAGGGTCTGGTAGAGACTTTCATATCATAAGAGGGCCTGGCTAGCTGAAGGATCACTTATCACCTATTGTCTCTGCCTATGCACTTCAGTCCAGTAGAGTGAGTGAACTACAGATCCTATCAATTAAAGAATACCATCTTGCAGACCTAGGGAGCACTTCTGCTCTACTGCAATTCCAGCCTTTTGGAATGATCTCATCCCTGTAATTTTGTGTGGCTATCATCTTTATGTTCTTCAGGAAACTACTGAAGACCTGGTTGTTCTCCAGTGGTGGGTTTCCAAATGGTTTCCTACCAGTTCTATGCGCACGCATGGAGGACTCAAGGGGACTCTGTCAACGCTGGTAAGCTGAGCTGCTTTTTAGCACAGCTGAGGTATGCAAATCAGCTGAGCTAAAAAAAACAAGGGAATATAGTAATGGCGGGGCGGGTGGGTGGGACCAACCAGAGGTGGTATTTGCCGGTTCTCCAAACTGGTCAAAATTTCTGCTACCGGTCTGAACCGGCTGAATACCACCTCTGTCATTCTCCCAGGCCTTGGAAACAGGATGAGTGTGGAAGGCCCTTTTTATTTTGCTATATTTTAATCTGATTTATTTTGGACTTTTTGTATTTTGCTATTCTGCTTGGTTGCATTTCTTTTAATATGTTGGACATAACTATCCAGTCATTCAGGAGTTGGGCAATCTATAAATAAATTAGCTAACTTAAACAAGGGGACATTAGGTTCAGATCTGACTTTTTTCTGAGTTTATGTATTATTCTGTTTTTTCATAATAGTGTGTCACTTGAATGAACTTTTAAAAATCCCTTTATTTTGTTGTTTTGTAGAAATGGTGAATCCTCTGGATTCCAGCTATAAACTGCAAAGCAATAAGCAAACATATCCAAAGAAATCAACATTCTGAGCACAAACATCCACAGGCTATCCCTCAGTTATATGGGAAGTTCCTTATAGGCCTTTTGCTGGCAAATCATATGACCAAAAGAAAAACTGTAATTAAATTGATATTTTGAGAAAGTTAAATATCTAGTTCTTTTTTTAAAAAAAAATATTTATAAAGTGAGCTGTTTTTTAAATATAGAATGTTCTTATGTGCTATTTTTCAATTTCCACTTTTCTGTAACCATAAATCTGCTTCTTCTTCCAACTGTGTTTCTCTGGAAGGCCTCTTTTGGATATAGATATATAAAAAACTGGGGAAACACAGTAGCTACCATATAAGAAATGAAAGCACTACATTCAGTCTGAAAATGTAATAATAGTGCCATCTACTAAAATACTCTATACTCTAACTTATAAATGCAAAGTATAAAGTGCTGGTTGCAGCCAGACACGTTTCAATTTATATCTGCATGAACTGCATGGTTTCTATCTAATGTTCAACTATTTTTATAATATAGGTAATCTTCAACTTACAACCATTCATTTATGAAATGTTTGAAGTTACAATGGCACTGAAAATAGCTATTTATGACTGGTCCTGACATCTAGGACCATCAATCCTCACGGTCACATGATCAAAATTTTGAGTGCTTGGCAACTGACATATAATTACCATGGTTGCAGCATCCTAGTTGTCATGTTATCACTATTTGCGACTTTCCCAACTGGCTTCCAACGAGCAAATTCAACGTGGGAAGCCAAATTTACTTAATGACCGCATGGTTCACTTAACTGAAGTGATTTACTTAACAATCATGGCAAAAAAAAGTTATAAAATCGGGCCTGACTCACTTAACAATGGAAATTCTGATTCCAATTGTGATCGTAAGTTGGGGACTACCTGTAGAGGAGAATAGGCTTATGCCGATCATTCTCTGGACTGAGTTCTGAGCTCCATTGGGCTAAAGCAGTGGTTCCCAAACTTTTTCAGTCCATCGCCCCCTTGGTACTACAAACTCATCCTCAATGCCCCCCACTCAGGGGAGGGATTCAAATGTCTGTGGGCATGGCCTAATTTGAGGGTGTGGCTTGCTGGTCACATGACTGGGTAGGCATGGTTTGCTGGTCACGTGACAGGTGGTGTGGCTTGCTGGTCACGTGACTGGGTGAGTGTGGTTTGGTGACTGGCAAACCAAATGCAAATGGTCCTCACTTAATGGCCGGTTGCTTAGCAAGTGTTCTAATTTATGACTGGCCTCCCCAGAATTACTTGACCTGTTTTTGGAGTTTTGACAGCCATGCACACACATATACACATATTCCCTTCCAACCCTGCTGGAGCTGGTCATTGGACTAGAATCAGCAAAGCATCTCTGATTAGATTCTAGTAGTGAATCAAATCTAATCAGAGATGCTTTGCCAATTCTTATTGATTTGTTTTATTTGTATTTCTTTATTTTATGTTGCTGAATTGCATTGACATGTGTGTCCCTTCTTGTGCACGGCCCAGAAGCTTTTGTGATTCTTTGCAGCAAAAATTACCAACCTCTGGCTTTGCTCTACTTTTCAAATGTGCCAGCACTGCCGCGTTCTAGGTGCCGGCCCCGCAGGTCCACCCCATTGAGCCCGCTGCACTGGAGGGACCTGCCCAAGCAAGTCCAAGTGGAGCAGTGCACCAAATCAATGGGGTGAGCCTGGAAGAGGGAAAGAGAGAGAGAGAAAAGAGAGAAGGAAAAGAAAGAGAAAAGGGAAAGAAAGAAAAAGGGACAAAGAAGGGGGGGCATGGAGGGTTGGAGGGGGGAGAAGGAGAGGGAGAGAGCGAGAGAAAGCGCTGATGCATCAGATTGAAATGAGGCCTAGTTTAGAGGCCCTTTTCCACATTGAAACATCTTTGCCAGCATCTTTGCCAGCATATTGAAACTTCTTTGGCTTCTATTAATTAAGGGTTTTTGTGGATGAAACATGGCCAAAACTATCAGGAAGCTCTCACATTTTGTTGAGGCTTTAAACAGGATCCATTGGACCAGATCTCCACCCTAAAAAATTACTTTTCCCCAATGTATTACAGGGCCAATTCTGAAGAAGGCAAAACCAAAATGTACTGGTAAATTACACAGACAACACACACGCACATACTCCCTTCTAACCCTGCTGGAGCAGGTGACTGGACTAGAATAGATATCTCATTATCTTTCTCCTCCCTCCTTATTTCTTTTTCTTTCTGTCCCTTCCTTCCATCCTCCCTTTCTTTGTCCCTTTTTCTTTCTTTCCCTTCTCTCTCTCTCTCTGTCTCCTCTCTCTTTCCCTCTCTCAGGCTCATCCTTCATGCACAGCTCCATTCAGACTTGCTTGGGCAGGTGCCTCCGGTGCAAGGGGCTCAATGGGGTGGAACACAGCAGCGGGAGGATGTTTGAAAAGGAGAGCAAAGCCATCGGGGCGCCACCCCACCGCCCTGAACATGGCAGTGGGATATTTGAAAAGGGGAGCAAAGCGACTCTGGCTTTTCTCTCCTTTCCCAACACTGCATTCGTGGGTGGAGCTCCTTGCACCAGAGCATGCAAGCCAATGGAATGATCCTGCGGGGCCTTGCCTCGAACGCGGCGGTGGCGGCATTTTTTCTCACTCGTGAATTGTGCCCTGCCTGCTCACATCCAGCGCCCCCCTGCCGCCTCTTAGCGCCCCCCTGCCACCCCCCTTGCCTCTCAGCGCCCCCCTAAGGCATCCCACCACCCCCCAGGGGCAGTACCGCCCACTTTGGGAACCACTGAACTAGGGTGTGGAGCAGCTGCTTTAAGACTTGGTGCAAACATTCCCAGCCTTTTCAGAGACGTTCTGGCATGTTTGTTGTGGTTGTGTCTTTGTATATCCAGAAGGCACTCTGCCAGGGTAGTTGACAAAATGAAGCCGGTCTGTGAGCAAATCATCTCAGTTAAATCAATTGATGCTCAGCCTAACAAGGATACCTCACGGATAAAAAGTATGGGAAAATAAACTCATTCTTCACCTCAGGGTGTTTGCAAGATGAATGATATAAAAAGGTAGTACTTAACGCAAACAATGAATAATGCAAATAGTGTAATAGATAACTTAAATATTGGCACAAGCTGACCAGGAATAACCTACATCCACTAAATTAAAATAAGAAAACACAAGAACATGGCATCCATAAGGTTATAAGGCTTAAATATGCGTATAGCATGGTATAAGTCTGCTATAAAATGTCCATTAGCTCGACAAGTTTGAAACTTTGATTAGGGCAGTCTTGCCATGATGAAGGTAGGTCTCTAACTTGGGTAGAGTTCATTTCATACTGTTAATTTACTTCCAAACTTTCTAGAACAGCATCTACCTAAATCTGGTTATTACTGACAATAGGAAGGGAACCATTGGATAAACACATTAGCAACCAGTCATGTAATGATGGCTTAAAATCATCAGGTGTTTTATGGCCTGTAAAGCACATTCAACCATTGTAAATGTTCCACGTATATATGAATGTAACTGCATTTTGGGTACTTGGCAACCAGCTCAAATGTTGCAGTGTCTGGTCCTAATTTGTGATTCTGTTCCAGAAGAAAATGTCCAAAAAGCCTATTAAATATGGTGGGTTTGCTTAACAGCCATATGATTCAATTAACAACCATGGTGATTTGCTCTACAACCACAATAAAAACAGATATAAAATTGAGTCAGGCCATGTGGTGACCTGCTTAACGACTGCCCAACTTCACAACCAAAATTGTGGTCATTAAGCGAGGCTTACCTGTAATCCATGCTGATTCAATTATTATATGGGTCTCTGAAAATGAGAAAGATCCTTTTTTTTTCTCAAAAGACTGATCATATAACTCTAACAGTATAGTCATCAAGTTTTTTTCCCATATTTTTACAGTATTCTACAGCAGCTCTGAGCTTTTTTGAATTTCATAAATCAAATATTTCCTGCAATAAATCAATGTGACTAAATCATTTGAATGAGTTTGAGAAATCCTTGGAAACTTTATTGTTTTAAAAACAATCTGTTCAACAAACATCTCCACAAATATCTCCACTATAGTGAATTCTACGCAGCTTATTAAAATATAATAATGTTGGAAACTAAAAACATACAAACAAAATGAAAAAAGGTATACCTGGCTAAAAACAACAATTGAAACAAACCACAATAGCCACTTGTCCCCCCAAACCCATTAATTCCAGACCTGAGACCAAAGGCAGGGTTTAGGGGCTTTTTGGAACCCCAAGAGAGAGGGAGCATTATCACTTGTCTGAAATGATAAAGGGTTTCCTGCCTGAGATGGGGGTTGGACTAGAAGACCTCCCAGATCCCTTTCAACTCTGTTATTCTGTTATTCTAATTTGGGAGGGGAAAATAGTGTTTCAGAGGGTGAAGCCCTCAACAAATTTGGTTCTCTATCAGATTACTATGGATCAAGACAATGCAAAGTAATCAAACATTGCACCATGATGAATTAAAAAAATATTCCTAAATTATATTTAATTATTTTCATGCCAACAAAATAAAATCCTTTGTATAAATATTAAGAATGTTCCAGCTTTATGGTTTAGTTTTCTTAGAAACTTGTTCCAATTTAGTCCCATACTAAATTAAAATCCCCTGTCTGCATTATATGGTCTTCCTGTAAACAGAAAGCTTAGCAAAACCTCTATGTAAAATAATTAGTTTATCTGTGATTGGCCCATAAAAATCAATTACAGTGTTCTGACTCTCACTATTTAACTAAAATGATATAATAACATCCAAGGTTTGAAGTGTATTGTTCAGTTATAAAATGAGAAGCCTTAATTAATGTAAAACTCCTGTAACCAATTTTGAGTTGCCACAATTACAAATCTTGCTAATCCCATTTTTTTGCATGGAAATATTTTTCATCAGAAACAAAACTTTCAACTTTCAGCATACTCAGTTTATAAAAAAGTGCCTTCTCTTGAATATACATCTCAATCATCTAACACTCCATGATGCACAACCAATCAAACAGAAAAATTAAACTGTTATAAACTATGTATAGAGAAAACTTAACATGACTCTTGATTAAGGTCAAACAAAATAAAAAAATCTATCAGAGCAATTGAAACTTACTCTTAAAATAAAAATGAAAAGATATGCAGTAAAAGTTAAAAATGAAAAATGAACATATAAAAACCCCTAGTCACGAAAAAGAGAAATTAAGGGAAAAATGGAAAAAGAAAAGGCAATGCTTTAAGAAAAAAAAGCTGAAAAGGAAAACAGAAAGAAAAAAAGGAAGAAAATCCCTATTTCTGAAAGGACTCCTGATGAGACATATCTAAATTGCAGACTTAACCACTCTATCCCTCTAACCTAAAAACATTTCCAACTGCAAAATTAAATCTAAAATATATGATCTACTACAAACCTAAATGTAAAAGAAAAAAAAATCCTTTCGACATTTACATAATTATGAGGATTGCCTTTGTAGGCCCAACTTCAGTTCATGTTTTTCATTTTCATATGTGCGTGTGTGTGTCCCTCAACTTACAATAGTCCATTTAGTGACCATTCAAAGTTACAACTGTACTAAAAAAGCGATTTATGATTATTTTTCACACCTATGACCACTGTAATATCCCCATGATCACATGATCAAAATTCAGATGCTTGGCAACTGACTTATTTATGACAGTTGCAGTGTCGCAGGGTCATGGGGTCCCCTTTTGCGATTTTCTGTCAATGGGGAATCCAGATTCATTTAACAACCATGTTACTAATTTAATAACTGCAGTGATTCACTTAACAACTGTGGCAAAAAAAGATCGTAAATTGGGGCAAAACTCACTTAACTAATTTCTCACAATGTAAATTTTGGGCTCAACTGTTTGGGCTTCAAAAGTTGAAGACTACCTGTAATCATAGCATGTTCATTTCAAAAATTGCAGGGCAGAAAAAAATAAGTCTTTATTTCTATCTATAACTAAATATTATTTAATTTACCACGGTTTGTACTATCTTGGAAGGCAATTCAGGAAAGAACTTTAATTTCCCCACAAGTTCCAAAGAGATTGCTTGTCTGGAAAGTTTACAATATTTTTAACATATGGGACTTCAAGAAATTTCACTACTGCTGGATTCAGTCTACGTCAAGATTGGAACCTTGATGGAACATTATGTGTTGTATTTCATTTCAACACAATCTTTCACATTAAATAGCTCCCTAAAACATTTCCACACCGAAGCAAGGGATTTACAGGATTGTAAAAAACAAAGCAAGAAAGCTCCCTAAAACATTTACCCTTCAGAGCCACTAGAGGATGCTCATTCTTTATGTATGGAAAGTTCAAAACTAGTTTTTTTTTCCTGCAGCTGTTATCTTGAATCTGTGCCAGTTTCTCTTGACATACTGGCAGCCCCTTTAAAATTAAGTCTTTTTTCTTTTCATTTTTTCAGGAGATATGTGCATTCTTTTCCTAAAAGTCTTTAGTTTTCCTCTACACAAAGTTCAACTTTAACTAACTTTTTAAAAATATTATGAGCCTTCTACTTATGGAGTGTACATGAACCAAAATTAGTTCCATTCTCTTGACTTGATTTCATATTGCAATCAAGAATTGCACAACACACACCTCCGATGTTATATACAATTAGGCTAACAACGAAATCCACTGTATTTTCTATTGTAGCTGGGTTCTTAGAAACAGAAATGTATGGTCCTTTGCTGCAGCTGTTATGGATTTTTCCATTTCCAGTTGAGATGGTGCCATTGTACCAGGAAATGAATGGGGAAAAGCAAGAGAAGGGAAATAAGCAGTCCAATTATAGTTTTCAACAGCTTAAGAAGGGAGACATCACCAAAGTGATGCTCAATTCTTCTCCACCTTGGCTGGAGCTCCTAAGTTCATTAATTTTTTATTAAGATATTTTGCTTTCTATTTAACATAAAAAGGGTCTGTTAGACGTCATCAGGTAGAATTTAATTCATGGTGACCGCAGAGAGAAAAGCTTACCATCTCAACCTGTGTCCAGAAATAACCTCTTCCAAGGACATCACAGTAATCTCTTTGATTTCATTTTACGCATCGTCTTCCCCTTCTTCTATTTCCTTTAACTTCGCCAAGCATAATAATTTCTTTGACTACATCATCCACTGGCATCATATGCCCGAAGTATGTGAGAATTTCCACAAGGGTGATATCAGCTTTTATATGTAGTTCATGACCAAATGATTATTTTTTTTTGCACTCTTTTGGTACTTTTAGAAAAATATCTACTTCCATAAGATCTCCTTGACCTTTCTAAGTATTGCACTGGCATACAGTACCTGTGGAAAAACCACTGTATTTATTCTGAATTTTGTTGTCACTAAAACATCTATCACTCTTGCCCACAAATCTTAAAGTTGCCAAGGTTGGAGACCCCTGCCCTAAATTATAAATGTATTACCCATGCAAGCTAACATTGTATTTTTGGCATTTAACGTTAACTGGATTCTCCATTTTCTGTTTTACTCCCATAATGAACTTTTCTTCTTTAGCTAAGTAGTCTACACATATTTCAAAGAGTAAGTGCTCAAGCTGATTCTGATTCTAGCTGTCATTTCTTCTATCCTGCCTTTCTTATAATCTATACATTGTATATCAGGACAATATTTATACTTGTTTCACTTGCTTCCCACTATGAGCTACATTATTTCTCTATTATTTTCTTACAGTATGTTCTTGTTCATTCTATAGATTCCCAAAAGAACAATCAACTCCTAATATAGCACATCTCCTCTGGACTCCCAAACTTGGGAATGGCCACCAGATAGCAGTAAAGAGACTAAATATTTTTTCTCCTCTTACCGTCTCCACTATACATCTTATGGCAATATCTGATTTTATATCGATCTGGCTTTCTGAAACCTGTATGGATTTCTCTGTCCATAAGAACTTAAATAACACTTGCTTTTGTGAGAAGTTAATCCAATGGTAATCTGCATATTCTCTTGCCTCTTCTTTTAAATATAAGGAAATGCACTGATTTTACAATCTCTAGCAGTTTTGTTCCATGCTTGTTGACATATAATCATTATCACTTAAACTACCTCTTCTCCTGAACCTTTAAGCAGGCCAAAGGTATCAGATCAGCATCCAATGCTTTTTCTATTTGACAGCTGGTCTATTTGTTTGTGCACCTCACTTCCACATAGAGTTAGTTGAGGAATATACAGGTATATTCTGCTGTTCTATCATCCAATTTGCAAAAAATGTCAGTCATTCCATTCTTCATTCCATTTTTCGTCAACTATATCTGCCTCTTTCAGCTATGTTTGATTGCTGTTTTGTATTCTTTATTCCTTGTACCTTATCTGGCTTTTAAAAGTTTAGAGAATTGCTAAAGAATTGTATAATGGTCATTGATATTTTGGCAGCCCGATATGCCTACCATTCCTACTTTTGACCTAATTACTTTGATTATCTTTAAAAGGATTCCCCTTTTTCCTTGTCTCATCATATTTCTGCTTGAGTTATAATTCATTTTCCTTTCTTGCTTGACACCGAAAGTCTGCATTTCATTGTTGCATGTCCTTCTTGCTGACCAAAGCTTTCATCTTCCATCTTTCCTCAGCTCTTGTGAAAGCTTGTTCTGAAACCCATTTAATTTGCCCCTTTGCTCTTCTTCTCTTAAATATTTTTTCCACTTCAGTTTTCCCAGACGTGTTTATAATTATTTTCTCTGCATTTGATGTTGAGTTCCTTTTCAATGGCCAGTTGGCTTCTTTCACAGCTGCAAAGCTCCCCCTCATCTCACTCCCCTGGCACATGCACTTAGTCTCTTTCCTCTTCTGAACCTCACCAAATGTGACCCTCCTAGGAGCACCTGCTGGTGCCAATTTTGGGGTCGCCCTCCAGGAAGGACAGAAAATGGGATCCAAATAATAATCTTTATATAAAGCTATGGAAATGGATTCATCACTCGGTTCCTAAAATATTATAATCAGTACCAGGACAATATTTTCGCTACGCCAAGTCATAAAAATGTATAACATTTGAATTGATGTAATTAATATGCTTACCCAATATGAATGTTGAATGTTATTATGGCCAACCTGGTTGTGTTTATTTTTTCTGAGTCGGTTTACTTATTTATAGGAATCACACATTTTTCAGCCAACAAACTAACCTTTATGTGCTTAAAATAACTTTTTCTATCATTAATCCCTGAAGCAAAAAAATATCCAGAGGTCCGGTTAAGCAGACTAGTACTATAAACCAGATTTAAAGGATATGATGTAACCCTAAAATCAGTTCCAAAAGTTATTATATGTATACAAAATGGTTAATTAAATAAACACTCAAAAGAGGAAAGCTCTCACTAATGACATAATCACTACTCTTCCTTTAAAAAACAAAACTGTTGATGTTCCATATTGTTTTTTTCCTGTACCGTCTAGCTAATGTACTAAAAGCAAGGATCCAACACATATTTTGCTATCCAGTTCATGCTGGATAGAGGGGACTGAAAACAAGGTAGGTCATTATAAAATACTGCATGGAATAAAAGCTTTTAATGTACAAAACATGGAACGGTAGTTTCATTAGCAAATAACACAAAGCATTAATGCTGAGACTATTTCTTTATTCATACAGCTGAACCTCTGTAGCAAAAGTCAGCATCCTTTTAAAGCACATCACAACTTCGCAATGTACAATGGGACAGGGGCTAAAATAAAAAATACATTTAAAGTGACCAAAAGTCTACATTCTCTATCAGTATATTGATAGGGGACTTCACTTGGCAGTTACGTGTAGAGGTTAGAGAGAAATAGTGAGAAACATATTCTAGGGGACCCACAATTCAGGAGCCTCTCCCATACCATAATGATTGGAACTAGCCCCAGAAGACAATGGAGAACCACTGCAAAATAATGCCCCTGTTCCAACCAGTAAACCTGGCTGAGAATAATACCAAAGACAATAGCACTGAAAGCCACTGAGGAATTAGATAGGATGGGGACACTACCCTATTCCATGTTTACCAGAAACGCAATCGGTGCTGCCTTGATTCTACAACCCAGCCTAAAACTTAAATGAAAAGGGTCTAGATTAGGGATTCTTAACCTGGATCTACAGATATATTTCAGGCTGTCTGTAAATGTGGATGGGAAAGAATATAACTTTATTCTCATTAATCTCTTAACTGAATTATAGTTTTCATTTAATAGTGAATGTAGACCACAAAAAGGTAATTTATGATCTCTAGATTCTAAAAATATTAACTTTTGCAGGTCTCACTATAATTGAATATTATAAAGAGTATTGTGTTGCTAATGATTTAATGGATTAATAAAGATGCCCATCTATTATTTTTTAAATATTTCTATAACTGAATTTGAGCATAATGGGTCCCCTTTGTAATACAATCTATACTTTTTCTACTTTATGCATTTAAATTCATTTTTCTGAGAAGGGGTTCATAGGTTTTAGCAAACTCTCTAAGGAATCCGAGACACCAAAAGTTTAAGGATGTCTGTCTAGATCATGCTGCCTAGAGAATTCTAGGAGTTGAAGTCCACAAATCTTAAAGTTGCCAAGATTGGATACACCTCTGGTCAACATTACCCAATCCAATTGGACCCAGTGATGATGCTTAAAGAGAGCGCGAACCAATGTTTCTTTCAAAGAAGAAAGAACCATACCCTCCCTTAAAAAAAAAATTCACTACCACATGGATCAACCACAGGAGGTCCTGACCAGATAGATGGGACATGGAGCACCTCACAGCCCCAAGGACCTTGTCCACTTCCAAAGACACTCTTCGGAGATAATTAAGCAGTATAATGTCTCAGTCACCTCCATGGGACTTCACAGCCAAAACCGAGTAACTTCATCCAATAAAAGTCTAGGAAAAAAATCTTTTAAAGAGCTAATCCACTTAGAAAAGAGGAAGCATCCTGAATTGCATTTATTATTGTTGTCTTTTTAGGCTGCCCAGACTCTGTTGCTGAGAAGCTAATAAATTCAAATCTGTTAATAAATAATAAATAACTTGGCTGCAGATACAATGAGTGGAAAAATAAGCGTGTTTTGCCGCTCTTATCACTGTGAGTAGTTAATAAAATATTGTACCTGTACTCAGGTGAGCTCACAATTATCTTCCTCCAGTGGTTTTCCAGGTGTCACTGATGGTATTTTATTTTCCAGATATTTGTGGAGATTCTCAACCATCCAGTCATGGTTGTCCCAAGGGTGTTTTTTTCCAAAATATAACTGAACTTTCTTTTTTTTCTTTGAAAATGTTTCACTTCTCATCCAAGAGCTTCTGCAGTTCTGAATACTAGAACAATTCAGCAATGGCCCTCAACCTCCCCCGCCTTTATAATTGCTCAAAGGTAAATTCCAAACTTTTGGAGTATAATTCAGTATCAAATTAACATCTTTACCATTTAGAAATTTCCACATAAATCTATGTATACTGAAATGTTTTTCTAAAAAGGTATCAACAACTGACAAGACAGATCACAAATTTCAGTGATTCCTCAATTTTTATTTTCTATCTCCAACCAAGGAAATGACATCCTTAAATAACATTCTTTGGGGAGTCTAGTAGTTATAAAATGCATTTTTAGATGAATCAGTTTTGCCTGTCAATTCCAGTGTAACATTTTAAAGGACCATTGAAGTGGCATTAGTGATTATTCCAATTGTTTATTAAATTCCAAATCTAACAACAAATAAATTCAATCACTGTTTTATTGAGCTTCTGCAGATCCTGTAATAATAAAAATACCTTCAGCTCAAATCTATTCATGCAAATGAGAAAGAAAATCAACTGTTCTCTCTCACACATACACATATACAGCACGCACACACAACAAAAATCGTAGTGCTTCTTAAGAGCAAGTACTGAAAATTGTCTTGAATGAGCAGAAGCTGAAAATCATGGTGAAGATTTTGCAATAGAGTAATCAAACTGCCTATGAATCTTACAGAGCTCCAGCATTTTTATTTTTATTTTAACTGACATTTCAAATAAACCGTACAGTACAATAGATATTTATCAGCTCAATTTTTGAACACAGCTGATGCCATGGGATCAGAGAGGTCCCGAATGTCTTTAAAAATAGCAGAACCCTCTCGAATATTATTTCACTTCTGTGCTTTCTATCCAGATCACAAAACAAGGATGCTGAGGATGGCATTAATGCCAACGTAAACCAATTGCCTTATGCAATTAGTTTTCACAAGAAAACTGCATCACAATTTTTATCTCCCCTTTTTTTGTCCTCCTAGCATTCTCTTCACCCATCCCTTTTCTTTTCTTTTCTTTTTCTCTTTCCTTTAACTCAGTTGCCTGCCAACCTTTTGGGCACCAGGGACCGGCTCCATGGAAAGAAGTTTTTCCATGGACAGGAGGGGACGTGGTTTGGTGTGCTGCCTGCAACCCTTGGGTGAGGCTTTGCTTGTTTGCACGGCCCGGTTTCTGGCATGCTGCCGCAGCCTGGAGCCGATCCACAGACCAGGGGTTGGGGACCCCTGCTTTAACTTTTAAACAGTCAGATTTTTTTTAATTCCAGCACTGAGTGGGTTTGGATTTAATGACCTGTAAGAGAGGATATAACAAAAAATCTTTTTTTGCGGTAGTACTCCTTCCGTAGATAACATAGATTGGACCTTGGAGGACAGAACAAAGAGCCACTACCAAGGCAATGATGAGCTAAGTTTGACTTAAGCCCGTTCCAAGAAACTAACTTGAGAAAATACATCAGACAAGCCACAATTCACACCAAGATAAAGAGGAGGAGGGGGAAGCCCATTCAGACTTGCCCATTCTGTTATTACAGGTAGTCCTCAACTTACAACAGTTCACTGATTGACCGTTCAAAGTTACAATGGCAATGAAAACACGGACTTATGACCCTTTTTTACACTTACAACCATTGCAGCATCCCCATGGTCACATGATCAGAATTCAGATGTTTGGCAACTGGTTCATATTTATGACAGATGCAGTGTCCCGGGGTCATGTGATCATCTTTTGAGAAATTCCCACAAGCAAAGCCAACGGGGAAGCCAGATTAATTTAACAACTGGTTTATTAACTTAACAATTGTGGCAACAAAGATTGCAATATGGGGCAAAATTCTCTTTTAACTGTTTCACTTAGGAATAATAATTTTGGGCACAATTGGGGTAAGTCGAGGAGTACCTGTATAGCTGATCTAATGGAATTAGTTCTAGACCTATATGGCATTTTTATTCTTTTCTTCCCTAAAACCCATTAAAGGACAAGGTACCCCCGAACAAATGGCAAACCCTGAAAGCAAAATCCAATTTACAGTTGCTTTGCTGTAATATTGATAGAAAGGGAATACAGACTGTACATAAAAAGAGAGAGGTTTACAGTTCTCTGTCAGAACTAATACCTAAGCAAGTAATTGATTGCCTTAATGCTACTTTCTGCAAGAGAAACATAAAATAGCTTAAATATGTTTAAACATTCAAAGATTTTACCTTGCAAGATTGCAAGGAGAAAAAGATTAAGCAGATTTATTTGAAATCTGGATGAGGGTGATAGAGGAGTGTGCAGCTATTTAATTAAGGCTCTGGACTTAATGCTCTTACCAGGAGACGGGAGTGGCTTTAGACAGCCTTCTGTATTATTTCAGTTTGGATGCATATATAATTTTTCTTTTCATTCTCTGCTACATTCCTGATATAATTAGAGAAAAACAAACAAACAAAAAACTCACAATATTCTGAGCATTTGCAATTTCCTCTTTTTAACTCACTTAAATCATGGTGGTTACGATAGATAGATAGATAGATAGATAGATAGATAGATAGATAGATAGATAGATAGATAGATAGATAGATAGAATTTGTGTTTGCATAGCAAATGGTTTTGCTATGCAGGTGCTCTTGTACCTGCTCTGGTGGGTTTGATTTGTATAAGAAGCTGTTCTTTCAGTGACCATGTGGGGCACCAGAGTTGCTCCAAACCTAGCTACCTGCACATACTGGTTTGCTTTCAAATGTTGTTCTCATCTACTCAGAAAGAAATTGGCAAAGGACATCTTTTTCCTCCTCCTACACCCCAGCTCTTCCCCGTATCCACATCAGAAGAGGCAAGTTCGTATGAAGAAGGAAACAGTTCCTGTACATGGATTGGCCCTCCCTGGATTTGAATGCCCGTAGCTTAGCATATTTGGCTGACCTAAACTCCCTGTAAATAGTTTAGAGAAAAGAATGGAACGGAAGTATAATGCAACTGTGTTTTTGAATCTTTGAAGTGCCAAGTTAGCTTATTGCTTTAAAAATAGCAATTAAGCACAGCTTAAGATATCATTCTGATTGAGTTCTCTAAAAGCTTAACATCTATTCAGAAAACAGGGCTGTGTGAGCAAAGTATGCATTTCTTGCTGCTATAGCACAGGATACCACAAGTTTCCATGATGTCACAGGCATTGTCACACACACGGCTTGGCTGCAGTCCCAAGCGTGATAAATTCTGAGTTCTTCTGTCCTTCCCTTCTGCACACTGCCCGTGATTCAACAGTAACTTTATGCTCTAGTTTTTCCATTAGAATTGAAGTAGTACCCATGTGTGAATTTTGTAGCACAAAAAAGCAAACTAATCAGAATACAGGGACTCTAAAAGAAATTCTACTGATCTGTTTGATTACAGCAAAGACCAATATTTATGTTTACGGCTGTAAACCCCTTGTGTACTTTTTGCATAAAAATAGAAGAAAATGAATCTATGGTGCTGATGATTAAGATAGATTAGATTATAGAAAGAAGAGAGTTATAAGAATCACAAGAAGAGAGTAACTTTAGAGAAACAGGAAAATACAATTGTACTTTTAACTGCTCTCAAGAAACTGGAAGCCATTGTTAACTTTTTTCCTATTTTTCTTCGCCCTATTTTTTTTTCTTTTTGTACTTATTTCTATTTCTTCCTTTTTCTTTTTAGTTTGTACAGGCAGTCCTCAATTAATGGCCACGATTGGGCTTGGCAACTTGGTCATTAAGCAGTGGTTGCTAAGTGTATTTATGATCTTCAGCTTTCATTTGTCTTATAGACCTGCAAAAGTTATCAATGCAAGGATTGGAAGCAAAGGTACTTATTCATCACCATTATACCTGAAAATGATCACTAAATGATGCAGTCGCTAAGGAAGGACACCTGGAATTAATTTTTACTTTTGTTTTTCAAACCGTTAATAAAATGTAATTCAGTGTCATATTATAAATGTTTCTTTCATCTTGGGTTTGGCACTTTGGAGTAAAGGAAGATTTTAAAAGATTTAAATTTCACAGTGCTCTTTATTGCAGGCTGTTTTCAGATTAGATAAATTGGTGTTATGAGGATTTCCAGATGGAAGAATAAGTCTATTATTTTAAAAAAATGAAATTATTTAGTATTTAGCAAAGAACAGAGTTCTTTCCTGCTCACTTAATTGACCTTCGATCTCTAACATAAACTCAAAGCCTTCAAGTGCAGCAAACCAAGACTCACATAAGAAATGAGGAATTTTGGTAAGAGAGAAGGGAAGAAGAAAAGAGGTTGTATATCAACTTTCATCATTTTTGGCAATTAACTCAGGTTCAGTGTTGGCTGTTAGCTCCAATCTAAAAATTCAATTAGATTAGGATCTTGTGGATTGGGTTTTCATTGAGAGGAATGGAGTACTAATGTTTTTCCATTCCATCCTGGAAAGCAGGGTAGAAATTCCTAGAGGGAGAAAAATACTGAATACTGAGCTCCAGTTGTAGCTTTGAATCCCCCAAAACTGCACAACTGCACTATATAATGAGCATTGCAATGTCTATCCGTAATTTCTTTTTTGTGTGTGTGTATTTCTTCTTGTTGTGACATATCTGTCATCGGATGTTGGCAATCATGTTGGCAATCCAAGTACACACAGATTAAATAGAAAGTAAATCCCACTACAGCCTATGAAAGCCTAGTTTGGTGCTGGCTGAGAAATCAGGAGATTATGAGTTCTAGTCTCCCTTAGGGGTGAAAGCCAGTTGGGTGACATTGGGACAGTTACTGTCCCAATGTCACCCAGCCAATGCAACCTATCTCATAAGATCACTGTGGGGAAAATAGGAAGGAGGAATACTAAGTATGTTCGCCCCTTTGAGCTATACATTTAAAAAGCAGGGTTATAATGGCTTTTTAGCATGCCCAAGCCTCAAGCCTAGGGACAGTTAAAAATGCCTACCACAAATACTGAGTCAGGGAAAAAAAAGGAAACCTTCAATCTTGCTCTATCTAGGGACTTAATGTTAGCAATCAAAACAAATATCGTATAACACCAACAGCTACACACTATGTGATTCTAAAGCCTATCCTATATCTGATGGTATATGTTCCAAGTGAAATAACATCCACAGGGAAAACTGCCAGCCAGCTTTTTCCATAACATGGATAATCTGCAGAACCTCCCTGTTATTCTCTTCTTTATACAGTGATTAAGTCTACCACTCTTGACCTTATGATAACATGCAGAGCAACCGTTGTTTTATTATGTCTTCCATTCACTTCAATTTTATCTTTTCCTTGTTGCCTTCTTCTATTTCTATATTTTATCTCAGTATTTCCTCTCTGTAATTAACTTCAACCTTATGACTGCTTTTTCTCTCCTACTGAACCAATGTCCATCTCCTTCTTCCAATCAAAACAGCTAATATGGTGTAGTTCCACTTAAAGCATACAGATATGGCCAGAAACATATGACGGGAATGTCCAAAACACTAACAGTAAATGATAGAGAAGCCATTTTTAAAAAAACAATTGGCCAGTACAATGCCTTCAATGAGTTAGCTTGAGAGTTGACTGATTGATCATTGGCAACAATTTGTCTGCATGGTAAAAGCTTTCCTAAAAAACTCCCATGATCAAAGCTGATGACAGCTTTGGGTCATTAACAAGGACAACTGGGGCCCCATATCAATATTTCTCAGATCCTATTCCATGATAGCAATAGCATTTAGACTTATATCCACTTCACAGTGCTTTACAGTCCTCTCTAAGCAGTTTACAGCGTCAGCATCTTGCCCCCAACAATCTGGGTCCTCATTTTACCAACCTCAGAAGGATGGAAGGCTGAGTTAACCTTGAGCTTGGTGAGATTTGAACTTCCAAATTGCAGGCAGCTGGCAGGCAGCAGAAGTAGCCTGCAGTATTGCTTCTAACCACTGCGCCATCGGGGCTCTTGATATCTCTGATCACTACCTTCTCGTTACTTTTAGCCAGAGAGCCTCTGTAAAGAGGCGGCTGCAGCAACAACAATATTGGCTAAAAAAAGGTACACTGGTGCTTGAGGCCAACTGGAGTTAGCCACCATTTTCGGGTCATAGGAGGCAATGCCTCCCAATGCCTCACATTAAGGCTAGGAAAATTGGAAAGTGCTTGGTTCCTCTTGTCTATGCTGTCATAACATTAACCCATTTCAAAAGGAATGTAAGATTAATTCATGGTTGCATGAATTAAACCACTACACAATATTGACATAGATATCTGATACGTTTGTTTTTAATATTGTAAATTTTTCAACCAGCCTATCGAAAATGGCCCGTACTTAATCATCCTTGGAATGATTGTTCACCAAATATTTGGACAAAGACTATACGAGCTTTCTGTGGTTGACTACTTAAAACTGTGAATGCATTGACACAATTTGGAAGAAGTTGTTCTGATTCTTTATTGGTTAAGGTTGATACCTTGCCGTAGTTACCTGGTAAATTTAACACATGAATCACTGGAGTTAACAGGTACAAGATACCTGTCACTTCCCCATCTGGATGATCTTAGCAAACTATAGGTAGTTCTTGAATTATGACCACAATTGAGCCCAAAATTTATGTTGCAAAGTGAGACATTTGTTTGTCCTATTTTTTGACTAGTTCTTGCCATAGTTATTAGGTGAAGCACTACAGCTGTTAAGTTAGTAACACGGTTAAGTGACTCTGGCTTCCCCATTGACTTTGCTTGTCAGAAGTTTGTAAAAATTTATCACGTGACCCCGGGACACTGCAACCATCATAAATATGAACCAATTACCAAGCATCCAAATTTTGATCACATGACCATGGGAATGCTGCCAATCATAAGTGTGAAAAATGGTCATAAGTCACTTTTCTCAGTACCGTTGCAACTTTGAATGAACACTAAATGAACTGTTGAAAGTCGAGGACTATCCTGTTTTTCAAGTTGTTGTCCCGCAAGATGTCCCCTCCCCCATTAATTTCCTTTTGAATCTTAGCATGTGGATTCTATTTAATTGGATATAAAATTTAGATTATTGCCATGTAGCTCTTCTTTTTTATCTTACACTATCGTACGAAGAATCCTAAATTTGTAAAACTGCTTGATATATTTTTTGTGATGCATACCAAATCTTTGTTTCTACTAGAAGTGTGTTAAGATTTTTTTCCTGCCAGCATAAATAAAAATCCTTCCAGATTGCTCATTATCATGACCCATCTACTCATGACTCCGGTCAAGATGCTTTGCCCTGTTATTGCTAACAGCTTATACAAACATATATGATCATTTTATACAAAGATATATGGCCTTTCTTCAAATGACCTGGTCTGGATAACTTTCCCAAATGTGTCAGTTGGCAACTTTTCTTAAGTTACTCCTAAGTTAAGGCCAACTTTTCTAAAACTGAGAGGATTCCAAAACTAAATTGTCAGAGAAAAACAAGCCAGACTTCTTATTCTTAATCTAAGTCAGGGGTGTCAAACTCAAGTCCGCAGGCTGAATCCAGCCTGCAGTGTGCTTAGATCTGGCCTGTGGGGACGCCCTGGAAACAATGAAGGACCGGCCCGTGGTGCTTCTGCCAGTGAAAACAGAGCTTGGGGAGGCCATGTGCAGCCCACCAGGGCTCCATTTTTGGCTTCAATGACCTCCTGAAGCTCTCTGCCAGTAAAAATGGACCCGAGCTCCATTTTCACTAGCAGAGGGCTGCAGGAGGCCGTTGCAGTTGAAAACAGAGCCTCGACTAGTGATGTCGAATTGGCCACACACACCCAGCCATGCTCCCCAAGGTCAAACACAACCCTGATGCGGCTCTCAATCAAATTGAGTTTGAAACCCCTGTTCTAGGCTAAACAAACTGTGGAAACAGTTTCGACAGATTTAGCAAACTCCTTTTGGTAGGAGGAGCCAAAGAAGAGAATGAAAATTCATTTCACAATATGCCAAATTTCTTCAGAATTTTTGCTTAGCATGTGCAAATATACTGTCTCTTTCACTGTTTCCTGCCTCATAGTATAAGGTAATTAACAAACCTAACACAGCTTCATGAAAGCTAGAAAACTGATAAGTAACAAGTTGGCATCACAATAATACAATGACAGTGATCGTTTTTATGATTTCAAAACACAGGATCTGATAACACACAAACACACATATGAAAAATCGTTATTACCTCTTCCATTATTGAATAGGAACATAATGAATCAATTTAACTGAACTATTTTTTAAAAAAATATGTTATAGCTACTCAATAAACCTTAAATTTACCAATCTTCCCCAAACAGCAAAATACAACCAGTACTTTTAATCAAAACTTCAGTTGAAACAGTTAAAATAACCAAGAAAACATGACAACAGTGTTTTTCCAAAAATTACAAAAAGGGATTTGGGTCATAAATTGTATTTTCTAGAAATTCATGAGAGTGTCACCAA